>NC_068956.1:2124750-2426500 GCF_026419915.1 Harpia harpyja | reverse complement strand
ATCACATGTGAATTGTATTAGCTGGCCCTCCAAGGGGCAGTTATAATCTTCTCTGGAAGGTGTTAGCAGCTAAAGCAGAAGCCTGTCCAACACATTGCTGTAGAGAGCTCGTTGTCTGCTTTCCCTAAGACACATTCCCTGCTGTACTGCTGAAAATTTGGTTCATGCCAGCAGGAAAAAAAAAAAAAAAAAGAAGAGAACTGCATGAACCATGCCAATAGCACTCATCTGAGAATGAGCAAAATGCCTCCACACCCACTGCATGCACTTTAATTGAAACAGTAAGGGAAAAAAAAACCAGCAAGATTCATTTTACAATCAATATTCTACATGTCTGCTGTGCAACTGCTGTCCAGAGAATTAAGCATGAATGTCTCTTGCTTAATGAGAGGTGGAAAGTCCTAGTTAAATGGATTACAAGCTCTTTATTTCCTATGATTGATTCCTTCCATACGGTTGCAAGAAACGTTCTTCAAAAATATGTTCTTAAGCAGCAGAGAAGCTAAATTAGTGAAGGAGCAAACTTGCTTTCACATACTCGCTGCTCCTTACCTCCCATTCTGCACACAGCCAACGCGTGCAGTGCAGCACCGAAATTCCCTCACTGATCACATTGGCAACAAGATGTGCACACACAAGACCTATTCCCTCCACATCTTCCAAGATGTCATTTCTACTTCCCTTTCCAAAGCAAATATTCACTGCTCCACAGCAGTTAGCTGTTCCTCTGTAGCTCCCTTGTTCTACAAGCCGGATACTGTTTCGGCTTCCTACACCAAGAGTGCATAAATTAATTTGATAAGACTCTAATCACACAGCAAACTCCTTCCCACTACAAACATACTGGATGTGCTGGGGCCAAAGTAATCAGAAAAGAAGATAGTCAGCAGGATCTGGTGACGTGAAAGACTCAGAAGTCAACTCCATCTCCCTGATTTTGGAGAACTTTTGGCTCTAGCACTTTTTGTTTCCTTCTCATTGCAACTGGACTGATTTGGAGCAAGCGAGACAAACCAACTAACATTGGAAAGGCCTTAGAGGTATTCACTTTTGGATAGAGCACCCTAAAAAGCCACGAGCTAACTGATGAAGCCCAGGAGAGTTCAACAAGCAAAGTCGGCCTGGATTAGGAGATGAATACAGGAGGATTGTTGACTGATCTTTATAATATAGACATGGGGTGGGAAATACCAAAGTTCTCAGCAAAAATAAGAGCATGAAGGCATGTGATATGAAGAAACAATGGGAGCTGCTGCCTCATGCCTGGGAATGCCAGACATGACATGAGCTCTCAAAGCAGTCTGAAAGGTCGATGGCAGACACGTGCACCACGTCTCTCCAACCACTTCTGACTCAGGGAGGCTCTCAATGCTAGAGGTATCTCTGAAAGGTTGTACAAGGTCCATCCTTGGAGGTTTTCAAGACCTGACTGGACAAAGCTCTGAGCAACCTGGTCTGAGCCCAGTGCTGACCCTCCTTTGAGCAGAATGAGATGGAGCAGAGCCTTCCTGAGGTCCCCTTCCACCCAAGCAACCTGACGGGTCCAGGATTAAATGAAATATCAAGTGCCACCCCCCACAGGAGCCTCAACTTCCAGAATGACACGCACATGCGGGTTTTTCAAGCAAGCAGCTACAGCACATCCTGGAAGCCCTTCTCAAAGTGACTCCAAATTTGAGATGTTGCCCCCCACAGCTACTCCAGCCTGTGAGAAGATAATTCTCTTCTCACGAGTTGTCAGGGCAGACTCGCCCAATTGGCTGTTTCCATTCGTCACCTCCACTACAGCTTTCTGATCACTTGAAAAACACATTAACAAATATCAGAAAACTGAGATATACACAACCTCCATCCCTATTTAGCACAGCCCTTCCTCTGTCAGAAATCAAAATATCTGCTAACATCCAGTCTACCCTTCTTCTGTTCCAAAGATGTTCAATAAAGCACAGGTTTGTCGCACATTCCTAAAGCCTCCTTCCAGTTATTACTGAATTCTTCCCAGTTCTGTACAAATCAGCCTCTGTTCAATGCAAGGAGACATACGTGAGAGTTTCCCTCCCAGAGGATTTACAAGCTCAACCTAGACACTGCGCAGTGAATGAAAATGGCACCTAAGAAAACAAGTGGGTAACAAGAGACAGGTTACAACCACCCCATCACACATCAACGCCAGGTAAATATTGTCTTGACTGCTGATGTGTGTACTCTTTCAAAACCTAGAGTTGATCTTTAGTAAGACATGATTAAGGATGAAGTGATTTTACTCTGTTTGCAGCAGTATAAATCTTTCAGAAGGAAATTTTCTCAATTGACTTGGGAAGCAGTTGCAACATTCTCAAATGCTCCTCGCTTTCCAAAGAGCATCTCGAAATGCTGGTCAAGGTCATTCTGACTCTGACATTACAAGTGACACATCAAGGGAAAGGGAGAGAGGGTGAAGTCAGGAAGGAAACCGCCCCTCCATCCACAGGGTGACTCCCAGAGTGAACAGAGGAGATTCACAGTCATTTCCAACCCATGCCTGGAGAGTCCCGTTCTAATAAAAACAAAAAACCAAAACGCCATCTGCCAGTTACATCAGCTACTATCTTGTTTTCCTTATGGAAAGGACCAGTCATGAGGGATTCAAACTCATTTACTGATGCAAATCCAAGACCTATTAGTCAAAGTGCTTTCAATCATTTTTGAGGACTTTTAATACAACAAGCATTAACCCACTCCATTCCAGTGCCCTCCCCAGCATCAGTGACACACTTCCAGACAGCTACCAATGGTACCACCACCCAGCACATTATCAACAGTGATGAGCAAACCGGAATGTTCAAGATAATCATCATTAGAGTGAAACAATGACATCTGCAGCAAACTGTCTTCACAGCAAGACAGTCATCTTCCCTCCACCCCACCTCCAGTGAAACCCTCCGCAAAGCTAAACAGGAGTTATTTGGGCAGTCAGTAAATCGTAAAGAATAGGGGTACCCTGTAACTTGTGAAACGCTGAGCGCTGCAGCCATTTCTACATCTTTCCCCCTCCTTATTCACAGCCATCAGGTGACTGATATCAGTCAGGCAAAGGTATCCAAAGCAAACTTGTGGCCAGGTTACGATGAGCCTGGGGGTCTGGGGATGCTGGTGCAAAGCTCTCCATCTGCCATGCCTCAAAGCGCTAATGCCCATTTAGGTCATTGCGTATGATCCTCAGCCTCATGCTCAGCTCTTGAGGCAAGACCCCAAGGGGTCCATTAATACGTAGCTATGGAGTTTGGTGGGAATTGCTTCCAGCCCAGAGCAGCTTATCCAAACATCTGCAGCAGCTAAGCAGCAAGTCCCACAGGAGCCCAGAGGCCAGGATGCAACCTGTATTTCTCTTCCCTTCCCTGTAAAACACTAAGCTTTCTAGGAAAAAGGAGAGGCTGAAAGTTCATTTTTCTTAAGTAGCTCTATGACACTGCAGTAGTGAAAAGAAAATTAAAGATACTCAACAGATTTTTACGCAAGCATTAAGGGAACAAGAGAAACACATGCTAGTCTTCAAGGCTATGCATGCTCTGAAGACAGAAGCACCTACCCAGGTGGGTCAGGCACCTCACACACCTGGAATACAGACCAAAAAGCAGCCACACCCCAAGAAAGCAGAGGACAACTTTCTGGAGCACAGAACTCCCACAGAAAATCATTTTTTATTCTCCCCTCCCCCCCATTTATTAAGAGGCTCCCAGGAAAATTAGCCTATGTAACTTGAAAGGGCAAGCCAGCTGCACACAAACACAGCATTTGAAGGATTAAATGGCTTTTAGTTAAGCCTACTTCACTTCACTTCCCAGTAAGCCACTTTGGGGTTTCATCTTAAGTCAATTCAGATTAAGAGCCTGCCTCGATAGGAATGTTGAGGGAAGCTGTTGTCTGCTTAGGAAAACAGGCAGCTTTCCTTACACTAGCCAAGAGCTAAAAATACCTTTATTTTCAGCTAATTTTCCTAAGAAAACACAGTGTGATTGCATAAGTGTCTCTGTTCCTGTTCTCTTCTACTCTCCCCTACCTTTCCTTCCATTCCCAAGCAACAATGCCCTGGAGCATCAGCCTCTTCCAACCCACAAAGCGGTTATTGCACTGGCAGCAAGCTCTCCAAGAAGAGTTGCTGCTGGATGGGAAAGGATCAAATGAACCTCACCCACAAGAGAAAAGCAGTTCTAGTCCAGCCCGCTGTCAAAGACTAGTCAGCATGTACAGCTGGAGACATGAAAGGATGGAAGTGGGAAGATTAAAGATTTGAAATAAGTCCCAAAGAAACTAGACTTCGTTTGCTCTTGGGTCGTTTTTTGGTTAAATAGTAAAACATTGAGAGCACCTCACATTAAATAACTTGCTGGATGGATGGCCAAGCCAGTTTCTGCCACCCTCTTGAACATACTGAAAAGGTCCTGAAAAAATACTGGCATATTCATCAAATTAAGAGAAAGCACCAAGTATCCAAAACAGCATCTCTGCAAGCGCAAATTCAGCAAGAAATTTCAGGATTAAGCTTTATAAGCACTAGAAGCAAACAAACAAACAAAAAACCCACAAACAAAAAAGACCATTGGCAATACCTTTCTTTTTGTTGGAATGGTTCTTAAATATTACTGAAACTCAAGGGCAAATCAACATAAAAATTACTGTTCCCTGGATGAGCACACCTGAGTTCAAAGCCACAAGCATCCAGACTGAATAAACCAGAAGACTCTTAATTCCAAAGGAAAAGAGCTGGCCAAGAAAGAAAGAAAATGAAAACTACAGAACCAGAGGGGGGTTCTCCTGAAAAAATGGTAACAAAAATGGTAACTTCCTGACTAGAGGAACATATTTGGAAAGTACATTATGGGCGTGGAAGAAAGGGAGGTATTTGTCTCTTTGCCATTTTGAGAGACCGTAGTGGAAGGCTGCAGAGAGCATTTCTCAGCTGGGTAACTGGTCAGACTGGAGAATAAGAAAAAAAAAAAGAGACAAATGAGGGGGGTAATAATCAAATGTGTTTCATGTCTTTGTTCCCAAATCTGGGGCAATCTAGGTGTTTCTCCATGTCTTAAGAACTATTTTCAACTGACAACAGGGAATCAGACATGAATGCTCAGTCTGCTTTACTGCTGCAGGAGTTTCAGACCTCCAGTTTCCCCTGCATCCACGAGACGTGAGCATCATGGTCTCGGTAAGGCACGGGAGATAAACAAGAGCTTCCACCTTGCTTGCCAGAACTAGAAGGCTTTGCTTTCCCAGCTAGGACACAATTTATAAACCAACACGGGTACATCCACATGAAGATTACAGTCTGGCTGACATGTGACAGCAGGTCTATGTGGCTCATGGTTGGTTTAACAGTCGCTTGAATTTCTCTGTCAATCTCCAGCAGACCATTACCTCCAACAGGTCCTTCTTCATTCCCAGTAGCATGATCCTATTTTTGGATTCTGTGGGCTTATCAGCAATATGTTTGACTAGTGTTTTGTTTCCCATCTCGGCTATCTCTTAAGCTGGTTTAAGAACAGTTATGTAAGAGTCCTTCTGGGTTACAATGGGAAGGAAGCACTTACTTCGCTGACCTGAATTCTGACATTATTAGCACATCTTCCAGATGTCTATCAGCCCCAGCCTTACTGAAAGTACTCATTTCAGAGATCTAAAACAAACCACTTAGCTCCCCCAAATTAAATTATTTTAGGTTTTATACCACAGAGCACTTTCCTAACCAGACAGTGACTGTTTCTCCTGAAAAAGCACTGAATGGAATGACTGAGAAACACCACCTGAAGCAGTGTCTTACCTTTTCCAATACAGTCAAACCACAGCTCAGCTATCATGTAAATCTAGTTTCAGAAGTTCTTAAGCCAAGAAAGCTGGGAAGAAACAAATACATGCATCTTCAAGCCAGCAAGAAGCTGATCAAGAATTCCCAAGGGTGGATGAGACAGAAGATGCCTCACACATGAAAAAAAGTCATTCTAATCTCTGCACCTACTAACACCAATGGAGTTAAACTAATTACCTTCCTTGGCTCTAAGCCAACGGGTGTCAAGTGAGAGACATGAATCAAATTTTGCACATTCTTCCTGCCCTCTCCAGTTGAGCCAATGATTTTATTACTTGTATCTCAAAGGGGGCCAAAAGAAATCGAAGCAACTGCTAGAAGACACCTTCTTTTCTAGCCAATTCAAAGGGGAACTCTATTATTATTCTTTTTTGTGAATTCTGTTGTGAATTGCATATCAGTCAAAAAAACCCAGCAGACTTAGACCCCTTGGCTCGTGCTCTTCTGTGTGATACAGGGTGGGGTTGTGGTGGCTCCTGCTCATCCAGCAGCACTTTTGGAGTCAGCCTATGCATCCTGCAACATCACACCAGGCTCTGGCAACCCACAAGATGCAGCTGTCAGGGTTAGTTGATCAACTTGCTCTTCAGATAATTTCACAGCTGACCTGAGCAGGTGGTTGGATTAGATGACCTGAGCTCCCACCCAAGCTGAACTATTTAATCTATGATTTTATATTTATGTACAGGAATCACTTCCTTCAAGGAATGTAATGCTCTGCCCCAAACCCCAAGCTTTGCGTTCCAATAAGTTCTCAGAAATTGCTTGACAGCAAATTACAGAGGAACACCTCCTATTCTGCAGACTGCTTGATCAGAGCCAGGCTTACAAACCCACTTGAGCTCAGAGGAGCATCTAGCTCTCAGCACCCAAAATCTGCCCTTACAAGGTAGCCAGAATCCACATTTTCCAAGCTGGGTTCACTTACAGGAGGAGCATTCACCCAGAAGACAAGCTGTTGAGCCAAAGGCATTTTCTAACTCTTTTAGAGCATGAATTGGGAACACTGGTGCCCTATCACTGTGCATAAATGCTTGTGAGCCTTCATTTCCTTACCTCATCAATCAAGGCAAAACATGGTCCTGTTCTGCAGAAAACACAGCTGGACACTTGACCATTGCACCAGTAGGACCAATGTGACTGGTCCGAGGCTGCCTCCTGCCTGGAGTTGTCACTGACACACTGGTGGCAACCACATTGTACAAGAATATTGATGAGCAAGGTGCATGTTTGAGTGATGCTATCTCAAAGTATCATAAGAAAACACAGGAAGCAAACAGAACAAATTACTGCTTACTAGTCAAGGTGGGGACAAAAAAAAAAAAAAAAAGGCTTTTCAGGAACCTGAAAGCCCAGAGGTGTTGCATTTTCTTCACAGACCTATGTCAGTTTTTCTCCCATGCATCAAGGCACTGTAGAGAAGCAAGGAAGGCAGTGCTCAGGCAGCCTCCATACAGGAAAAGTATTGGAGAGGTATCTCTGCCTCCCTGCCAGGGAGAGCACAATCCAGTGACCTGGGAAAAAGCGACCACCGCTCGCACCATGTTCAGAGATTAATTGAAAAGAGGACTCAGGAGAATTTAGTATTTTCCCCTTTTCCTCCCTTTCTAAATGGATGTTTCCATTAGAGAAACCAAGCGCTCTACCAATTTTTAAAACAGCCCAAGGTTTACAGCCAACATATAAACTCCAAAAGAGTGCAGCTGGTCAGGATGCAAACATCTTTTCCAGCATAAAACCCTCAAGCTAGCAATGTTGGCCAAACTGCTGTAAATCACCATCTTCTCCCTCTTTAATCCTGGCTATTAACTTTTAACTATCTAAGCAATTTTGCATATTCCAGCAAGTTGGGGTTTTGGATCATGCTGCTTTCCAAGAATGCCCATTTATCTCTTTAGCAGCACAACAGCTGCAAGCTATTGAGTAGCCTGTGGTATTTAAAAAAGGGTGATAACATTTTCATTGGGCTAGAAAACACACTGTCCCAATATAACTAATATCTTGTAAAATCAACTTGAGTTCTAGGCATTTTCAAATGGAGTTGTTTGCTATTCAATCTTCTGCCAAGCCCTCGAGAACGCCACATTTTCTCCTTTTTTGTTCCATTTAATATTGACTGACCGAAGCCTGTTAAAACCTTCCTTTTTTTTTGCAAACAGCCAATACCACCTGCTTCCAGCAGCAGGGACGAGAGCAGAGCATCACGCACCCATTTCTATTCCGGTGACATTATGCAAGTGCCTTCTTCACACACCACCTACGCTTCGGTCCTCAATCTGTTTGGCTTCACAGCATCCCTCTGGAGTGAAAACACAGAGGCAGCTCCATGTCTCGTCTAGCTCCATCTTTCAACGGGCTGTTCATGTTTCTTTTCACAGCTTAATAAGGTTTTGTTCCCCATGCTGGAGAAGCATCTTTGCCACCTAGCACTCGTTCAGCCCACAGGTTTGAACCCAGCGTATGCAGCTCGTTCAGCACACCCAAGCTCAAGAGCCCTCTCTCTGCAACAGGTAGCTCAGTTTTTATGGGGATGTAAGCGTGATTTCTCTTAAATCTCTCCTTGAGCTCAAAGTAGACATTTTAAACATAGGATCCTGAAAGCCCTTGGGTTTTCTCCTTAACTAAACTGACATGTCAAAGCTGTTGTTTTTCAAACCTGCAGATGAAAACCCAGGCTATTTACTGTAACAGATCTGCTAATTTGACAAGCCCAACTTTGGTGGTTGGCCACCAGGCACAAAGAAATAATCACAGATATAGACATGCGTAGAAATAGCTGAGGGGGGTAGAGCCAGCCATTCTTTGGTAATGGGATGCTCAGTAAGCAGCACCTTTCCCTAGCATGGGATCCTTCCCAATAGGGTTCAAGGGAAGTTTCTTCTCATGTTCTTAAGCTTCACAGAAAGTCCTAACAGTCTTGCCCAAAACACTTCAACCACGTGGCAGGAGATAATCCTGCTGGCAGTTTGGTCACAGCTGCAGAGCGCTCCACATGGTCCACAGCCAGCACATAGCTAGATTGCACCCAACTTCGAGTACAACTCAACACTACACTGCTGTCTGCAGACCAGACCCAGGGTAAACCAAGTCTTATGTCCAGCCAACACAAAACAAGCTGCTTCAGGCCCCATTATAAACTCCCTGCACAAGCAGTTCCCTGCCATGCGCTGGAGGAAGGCCAACCATTCCAACTATCCCACTATTGCAGCAGAGATCAAAACACAGCTGGATGCCATAGGATATGTTTAATGCTCACACAACAGTTTAGTCTCTCCCCACCATGAACCATCCATTGCCTCCACATTTATCTATGAAAAAGTTTCCAAAAACATAAGGCTGCTTGGCTTTCAGATAGGAACAGACTCAGTGGTTGTGCCACTAAGGTCACACCATCCTGTTAAGGAAAGTAGCACAGAGGGGACCATACCGTATTTTAGACACCCTTTCATATGGGAAAATGGTTTTGCTTTCTTCTGTAGCAAGATCAAAAGAGTTGATATGACCCTGAGTTGGTAAACCCCGACCCTATGCCACCAGCTTTCCCATTGACTTCCCCAGTTTCTCATCCCTTGTTCAGAGACTTCAGGAACTAGACAAGATGCAAAGTAATGGGATCTCCCAGGCTTGCTTAGAAAGGATGCAAAGGCTTCACTTATTACATTATCATCACACCTGAACTCCCTGCAGCTTGTCTTGTCTGTCCCAAGAGACTTCTACAGAGCAAATGACATCCAGACACATCCACCCCACAGCAGCACAGTGAGGCTCTCACAGAAAATGTTGAGGGTTTTACGCACAGATGGCAGCATCTGAATTCTTTGCTGTCAAGATAAGGAGAGAAGAATGGACACTTGGGGGATTTTATTTATATTTTTTTAATTTATTATTTAAGGGGAGTGAGCTAAGTGGCTACAAACTTATGCACCTTTCAAGGGCCAATATCCCTAAACTTCAGAGCTTCCTCCTGTTACCAACATTACTTTAGGATAAGCAAAAAACACACAAACAGTGGCATCCTCAACGCATCAGCTCCAACCCCCTACCAGAATCCACAGGTATCACTGGAGGAAGGAGCAGAGCACACAGAGCAGATCAGAGAACAGACGAGACAACAAATCAAAGTTTTTCGTTACAGCCAGAGTGTATTTAAGAACAGTCTCATCCTTGCCACTCTTTGCTCTTACAGAAACAGCTTGAACTTACCAGGAGATAGGATTTTCCCTTTTCTCCTCTCACTCAAGCTATCAAGTGGAAGTGATTGAAACAAAGCCTGAGAAGGAAGAGGGTTCAACATGCTCATGAGCACCTAAAACATAGCAGGGAGACACAAGGAAGTTTGCAAACTTCCTCTACAGCACACCCAAAAAGGACACCGTTACAGTTATAAGTCACTTCTTCCCCCCAACCATTAACATCTTGGGTCTGCCACATTCTGTGGTAGGTTTCAGAAGAAACATGTATCTTGGTTGCTTAGTAGCCCCAACTTTTCCCTACACACCCTAGAAACCAAACACAACAAAATGACCTTTTTAGACATCAGAATAAGCCTGGTTCCCCCCCCCCACCCTGGGAGAGTTCAGCAAGTAGCACAAGCAGATTTCAAGCCTGTCACCTACCACACTGAAGGCTGTGGAGCCAGCTGATCTTCTGTTTTGCCCCAAAATAAAATCTAAGCATTCTGCTAGAGCTGACCACTTCACTGAAGGAGGAAAAAAAAAAAACAGGTACAGGATCAGTTCCAGCAGGTCCAGTGCTAACACCAGACAATCCCAGCCTCAACAATGCCATTTAAACAAACATACTTGCATTTAATTTCAAGGAAAAAGTCATCTCTCTCCCCTACCAGCTGTACTGCATTAACCTTTGTCACCACTGTGACAGGTCACTCTCCTGCCACACCTCCAGCACAAAGCTCATCAGAAGCACAAGAAAATGAGAGCTTTTAAGAGGACAGTCAATATTCTTGGCAAGAAGTTTGAGATTTCCTTTTTTTTTGTTTAACTGCACATTCATGCTTTGTCACAAATGTTCTCTGCTATGAAGGCTGGAGCACAGGACTCCCAAAGACTCAAGCTGTCAGCAGCTTTTCTCCTCCTTTATGGAAAAAAATACTCCCCAGAATAGTTTCTCACTACTGACTTCTTTATTTTTAGCTTGGCAGCTAGAAGTTGTATTCAAGATCATCTCCATCTTTGTATTATGACAGTCCTGAATTCTTGCTTTAAGTTACAATGCAGTTTATTAGCTGAAAGGATTTCCAGCTGCAGTTATTGCCTAGTAGGAACTGAACTGATATCCATTCATCATCCCCCTCCTTCCAAGACGAGATTGCACAAGCAAGCTGAAGCTCATCATCAATTTCCTGCTAAAATCAGGTCCTAAAGGCAGAAGAAACTCATTATATATTTTAATCTTGTTGGGCTTTTAAATTCTCCTCACGAGATGGTTTAACTAACACAATTTGGAAACTTGCAACAAAACTGGGAACGGGAGGTGGCCAAGACTTCACCTACACAACAGCTCAAACATTTTGCCTGTCATCTATGCAACACAGCAAAGAGATTCTAGATGTAGGCAAAGGATGGCAGATTTATGCATAGATTCAGCAGCCATTGAGCTATTCTTTGCAGCAATCTGTGTGCTGAGTGTACTAGAGCAGGCTGTTCACAGAGACACTTGCCCAACGTACAAATAAATACCACTTGGTCATCAGCAGCTGAGCAGGCAGAAGGGAGAAGTTTAAGAGTTCAGAATAATACTGGTTTATTTGAACTACACCTGGAGATGAAGAGAAGGTCAGATGCAACACAACACAGAGAGAAAAGCTCTATAAAGAGACAGGGATGTTAAGCAAAGAGTAACAAGACCTTCACAGCACTCTTGTTTGACCCGCAGCGTCATCCAGGGACTAGAACCACATCCACAGTTGCAAAACCAGCACGTGATTCCCTGCTGTGTTTGCTGGAAATGGGAATACACAATGGAGGAGGCGTATTACAGCCACAAACCCAGGTTACCTTAAAAGTCCATATAAATCGTGACGGTTGAGTGCCCTGGGTGGGGAGGATTAGCTATGTTCATGCACACACACGTGCAGGATGTGTTTCATCTCCGAGGGTATTTCAAGCAGAAAAACAATGGCCCCTTTTTGCAACACCTCTCCTCCCCAGATGATCTTTTATACACCCACGTGCCACGCAACTCTGAAAAGCGGTTCTCAGCATGTGCTTTTAAAACACAGCAGCACAATTAAAAACCTAATACCCGAAGGGAACAATAGGACAGCCGTATGGATTGATGCGAACAGGCTGGATGGCAGGTAAGAGAGGGAACAAAAAGAAATCAAAGGTGCTGTCATTGCAATCATTGCAATTCCCAGACCTACCCTCAAATTAAGTTCTTCCAATCCTTTAAAAAGACTCAGGCTCTATCTTATATTTACTTTTAAGCAGTCTTCCTACTATCAAGGCTTGAACATGCAAAAGCCCTGAGGAGAGAGATCAAACAGCAGGGCAGGTTGGGGAAAAGTTCAACTCCCAAAAGGTCATTCTTGTGCAGAGATGTCTCAAAGCTGCTGACACTTTTTGGCAGCTAAACATTAGCAAAAGGGGCACAAATGGGAACAGACATGACATCGCCAGCTATTTGCGCAAGGCTTAGATTCAGGTTGCAGTTTCACTAGCGTCAAGCAGATACAGCAGGTAAGCCACTCTGAAACTTCCTTGGAAAGAGAAAAAGTTCTTTTTGGCTAGATGTGTGTACGTGCTACAAAAAAATACAAAGCAAAAGTCTCAGTGAAGTATTATGCCTACTTTAAAAATATAGTGAAAAATCCATTAAAACAATGATCATGTCGCGTTAATATGGTTTCTATCACTTTTACCCATATACCTGTCTTCAGACCACACAATTTGCTTTATATTTCAGACTGACAAAAAAGCAAATAGGCCTCTAGAGAATATAACCACAAAAGCCCACAGCAAAATATCACCTACGCAGATGAAGAAAGACCAGAATCGTGCAGCAGGTTTTTCCTTCCATCGTAGGTTGAAACCCTCCCCTATGGAAAAAAAAAAAACCAAACAAAAAAAACCCCACCCAGTTCCAGGATGTTACATTCCCCTTTTCACCAGATTACTGAAAAATCTGCTAGAGATGCTGAATCACACAGGAAGACTGGGGACAAGAAACAGCAATGAGAGCTAGAAATCCTAAAAAGAGACCCCCCCACTCCCAAAACCACAATACAAATTGCCATCATGCTATGAGAGGTAGCACAGAGCGACCCAGGTTTCTGCAAATCTCTGAAAAACAAACAAACAAAAAAGACATGCCGATAGTTGGTGCCACTTTGCACCTCAAAACCTATAGATTCACGCAAGGATGCTCCCCACCACGCAGCCCATCAGCTAACCCCGCTCTCCCGTCCCAGCTTCCACGCTAGATTCCCCATCGCACCAGACTCCATCTGGCACGCCTGTTATTTCAGAGTGCTGTTGCAACAAAGCTCTTTCTCACAGCGCACAAAACCTCGACAAAATCATCCTTCGACTGCCCTGCAGCACTTCACCAACGCTCGGATGCTTCTCCAGTTGCCACGAGCCTACTGCGCTCAAATCTTTATTTTTCCCCCCCGCATTGGGATGTTGCAAACCAGCAACAAAACACACAGAGAAGCTCTGAAAAGAAATCTCACCATCACGTTTGCAGCACGGATGATTTCATCCCAATTACTTGCTCTTGTCATGCAAAAAGAGCTACAGGAGAAGATTTAAATCCTGATCCAGACAATACAACAGCCAAAAACGAAGACGCTGCCCCAAGCATTTATTTCAGATTTTTACATGCTGGGATCAGCCCTTCAGAGGCTGGGGAGTCTCCCAGAAGTGCTCTTGGAGGACAGACAGACATTAAAGCCCAATTACACATCTGAATTTAAGTCTTCACCCTCTGATTCAGGGGAGCCAGAGGAACACGCACATACAGGATTAGCTCGTTTAAAAAGAGGACCTAAAAAAAAAAGTGTGCAAGTTATGCAGAGAAGCCAGGCAAAGAATGCAAATTCTGACCTACTTCTCCCTCCTGGCTGAGAGAGGGCATGAGGCAGCTGCTATTGCTGCTCCACAAGCACAAGAGATGAGCAGGAGCCCTGCCAAAATTTCTGCAGCAATGCCTCTTCCAGACGCAGGCTGCTCCGTGCGGGCTGCTTGCAAGGCAGAGGCAATCATCCTTCTGCCCGGGCAACAAGACCACAACCACCCGGTCCAGCAGCAGATGTAGTCAGGATGGGCTGGGGTCTCTGAAGAGCCTGGCTTCAGCTCTCACGCCAGCAGTATTGCCCGCTGGACTCCTCTGCCAGCATCTGCCTTAGTTCTGCTTCAGGCGGGATGGGGAAGAGCAGTGTTTTCCAGGTAGGTGGGAGGTCAGGTGCCTTCATAAAGCCTCTCTCAAAACCAGCCTCCAAGATGGGAAGGGGGACAGGGACAGAGCCATTGAGGTGATAGTCACGTTGGCTTGACTGCAATGCCAACTGGACACCTACGGCCAGCAGTGTCTTCTCTCATCAAGATCCACACAGAAGCCATCCACTCTCCCAGTGCAACGGGCCAGTGATGCAAGGAAAATACCAGAGGAACAGGGAGCCAGAACAGGAAGAATTTCACTCAACTCCTCCACTAGAGGAAGTTTCTTGCTCTTATTATGCAAGCTGAGGCTCTCAAACCAGATCTTCGTGCTGGACTACCTATCCAAGAGCCACCGACCTTCTGCACAGTCGGTCTACAGGAAAGTCACTGGCCTTCAGCTACTTCTCACCCCAGCAGGATGGAGTCCAGTCAGCCCAGTTATTCCAACCAGAGGTGAAGTGGAACCAGTGGCATTTATGCAAGATTCACCCTACAGTACTTTCCATCTCCGAAGGTTCAAGTTTTCTCAGTGCTTGCAAAAAACTGAAAGCGATCTTTAGGAGATATGAGAAGTCTTCCTCCCAAGCTATTCTTCATACCTTTCTATAGGAAAAAGTCTTTCAGATGAAAAAAATTCATCCGATCTCACACAGACACAAGGTGATTGGGTTAGCCATCAGCTTAGGTTGGATGAGTCTGAGACATGTTAATTGCAGAATATTTTCACTAAAGCACCGAGCTGCGTCAGCACGAGGTGATATAGAATAAATGCAACCAAGAAGCAAGAGCTAGCAATCTTACATCAACCAGAGATCCAGCTCATTTCACACAGTCACATCTTGCTTCACCCAGGGCACACGATGCAGCTGGCTTTTGCCAATGAGCTCACACCTGGTGCTACTAGAGCAATGCTTGGGTGGAGGTTACTGATGTTCCTGGCTTATTGCAGCCAGCTGAAAAGAAATTGGGACAAGCAGAGAAGCACTGAGAGTAGCATTTTTCAAACAGCCCCGAGTCTCAGCACATTTCCAGCACTAGCATAAAGGCACACCGTGCCCACAGGGGGTAGAAGTTACCTGCCAAATTTCAAACGATGGGAACATGAGCAGCACTGACAGTCCCACATCCCAGGGGGAGAAACAAGTGTCTAAAACTGGTTTCTCATCAGTTCTTGACATGCAAATACTACCATTTATTATACACGTTAATCTCTTAACAATACAGTCCAAGGTATATTATTCAGCATCTCCCAAACTTCCTGGCTGGCATAAACGCAGTTATAGATAGAGCCATAAAATCCTTGTTGTACTGGCCAGCAATTGCAATTTCTGTCCAAAGCCTACTGCAAACTCTGATTATAGAGAAGGCTTTGTTCAGCCAGTGTCCTTCCTTTCCCTTGGGAAACCTGTATGTCAAAAGACCAATAAATGCTGGTAATTTATTATGTGGAAAGACAGTCATGCAGCTAAGAGTAAGAGAGAACCGAGAGCTAAGCCAGGTTTATGTTTGAAATAGTCAGAGCCCTGCGGTGGCAAGTCAAATTTGTTGCTCCTCTGTTTATACGCACATAAATATCGGGGGGTGAAGGGATGTAAAGTAGAGAAGGATTATCAGCATCACAGGAGTGTTGAGCAGAAAGATGTAGTTCAAATTTAAAGACTGTTCAGGGACTGTGTTGCAAGAAAACAGAGGAAAAAATTTACGAAGAATCACATAGCTCCAATTTGAACAGTCTGTTCATCAGCATTGATTAAGGAAAGATTGGTTTCATCCTAAAGGACAGCAGATGAATCACCACAAGGCCTTTGAGTTCTCATCCCTCATTAATAGATGCCACTCCCCTGGGCTCTGGAAGCATCTCTGGTATAATTTTGATGTTTAAATAAACAAGAATCACATACATGGTATTTGGGGTTCTTCCAGCCTCCCAAGGACCCAAGGAACGGTCCAGCAGACAAAGGATGTGGTATCCTGCTCATCACCACCTATGAAGACCCCTAAAGCCCAACCTGCCAGATGATCCCTCGTTTCTCTCTGGCCTCTTCCCAGGGACTGGAAGATTCAAACACCACCTGGATAATTCATTTGCCCATGCCTTTTCTGTAGGGCTGCAGTCAGAGCAGGCAGGAAGACTTGGCTGCATTTCAGTTAAGCACACCAAGCAGAATGACTTTCTCCAGCTTCATGGGGTACAGCTTACAAAAATCTCCCTCTCCCACCCTACAGAAGAAAGAGCTGGTATGTTTAATAAAACACTTAATCTTTCGCACCAAAACCAGTCTGTAAACAGCCCAAGGGTTTAGACAGGTAGCTGGGATGTGCAAGAGACTTTCAAACTGGTGTTGTCTTCCTCCCATGTCCCAGGTGAGCCGCTTGCCTTGTCCATCAACAGCATTTCTACTCAAACCAAGAGAAAGAGAGCGCTCAGCTCCAGGATGGAGAGTCACCAAGCACGCTATGCCGCTGTTGCTTTGGGTTTAGACAGCAAGCAGATGTTTAGAAAAGCACCCAAGGTCTGCCCCCATCTGAACCACTACTACTGGAATAGCACAGGGACCTTAGGAATACTTTACCACTCAAAAAATATTTGTCCTCAGCAGCCTTGCTGCCCTGCCAGCCGCCTGCCAAACCCATTTGGCCATAACACTTAACCAGCCAATTCCCATCAGATCTGTTGGCAGCTGCTGACTGCTCTTCACAAGGATACAAGGGTTTAGCAGGTCCTTCAAGGTTGCTGGCAGGACACTGCTGCCTCTGCTTTCACACATACCTGTGCTGGTGCACCAAGGTCTCAAGCCAGCTCTGAGCAAGTCAATGCATTGCAGCTGCTGACAAGATGCTCTAATCAGGGTCTAGGTAGATCCCCATGAAAGGAATCAAGCACCACACAGACACCTCTACTTCAGAGATGTTCAGCATGGTGCTCCCATGGAGATCTGTCCCCACCAGTTGTTGGGCAATAAAGACATTTAACTCTACATTGATATTCTTTGGTTTGGAGGAATTGAAGATACTCAACTTGTGTATAAAGAAGGGGAGGAGGAAAAGTGTTACCCAAGCAGTTAAGTGTTTTAGACATGGCAGACACCACATGGGGGATAGGAGAGCACTGTAACTTCACAAATGAAGCAGATGGCCTGAGCCTCGGTGTGGCCAGTCACAAAGCAGACATTTAAAAGAAATAAATATGTACTGGTGCCTCCACTTCCAAGGAAACGGTGGGAGATCCACTGAGAGAAGTAGAGACATTCATGATTTCATATCAACTGGAACTGATCAAGGAACCCAATTCTTGCCTCTGACACTGCATTGTGTTTGTGAAACACATGCTTGGCAGCATGAAAACTAGGCAGGATTTCTTCCTGCACCACTTTCTACCTTTATCAGCCCTCAACACAGCTTCACACCAGCTCCTGGACCCACCTGTGCACCCACTCCCAGCCTTCATCAGGTCACTCATAGGCTCTGTGCTCTCTGTGAGGAGGAACGGCCTTTCCCCACCAGTTTGCAGAGCTGGACAATCAGTTTAGTTTTATTTGCTGCAGAGTGGTAGAAGAAAAAAAGCCCTTTAAGTTATTGAGGTACATGTCTAACAGTAATAGCTACTGCAGGAACACAACAGCACATCTGCTCAAAACAACCAGGGAGGCAAACGAACCTGAGTTCGTGCAGATCCTGCTCTCCATTCTTCATCCTTTGAGGACATGGCAACTGTTCCCCTAGGAAAGGCACAGCAATTTTTGTGCAGGAAATCAACATGCAAGCTGTGCTGCCTGCCGAATAAAGCACTGCCAGTAGTTTGGGTCACTCTGCTCTATTCATGTCCTCAAGCTTTTCTCCATAACTGAAGGCAAAGCTTTTACTGAAGGCAGAAATTCTCAGGCCGCTGTGAACTCCAGACTGGGGATTTCAGAAAATCCCAACAGCCACCCATCAGATTCAAAGAGGGAAGGGTAGGTGGAAATCAGAGCTACAAGCCCATCGCAATCCGCCCCAAAAGGCTGGACGCTTGTCCCTTCTTCCATATCACCCCAGCCTCTCTTCCAGCAATCCCATGCTGGTAATGTAACTGGTTAGCTGGGCAATAAGGCTTTTCAGCCATCCTTCCTCTTCTCCCAATTCTCCACGACTGAGCTGGGATCCTCTCTTGGTCTTCTCCAGAGAACTTTTATTAATGCATTGAATATATATGCGCTCATGCACTAATGCACACAGGCTACCTTTGGGGCATTATCCCCAAAACACACACCACAAGCTACCAAGTGTTCTGTTCTAGAGGTGTCCTCAGTGGTAAGAGTCACATCCCCCCTTTCCCTGGAGCTCACTCTTCAAGCATGAGTGGCTTCAACACTGTCCTACCACACAGCTCCTGGACCAGAACTTGTTTCTTCCTCAGCACTTCGAGAGATGAAGGCACACAAACACCTTTTTAGGGAGATAAGGATGTAAACTAGCTCCCTAGCATATTTGGATAAATGTTAATTAACTGTGTCTCTACGCTTACAGACCTAGCTGTTTTAGGAGTCTTAACTGCCTCAGGTTTTAACAAGAAGGTCACTTCTATATCTGCTAGGAAAGCTGTATTTTGTTCCTCACCACCTCTAGCCTTTTTAGATTCAGAATTAAAGTCTTTATACACAGCTTGGAGCTAGATGAAAGAAAGCACATGGATTTCTCTTCACCTCCAAGGCAAGTTAATACCAATCAATCAAAAGGAGAAAGCAAGTCACACAAAGTAGGGTTTAAACCTTCATAGCAGCAAGGTCATTTTCACAGCAAAAAAGACAGATGAGCTGCTCAGAGAGTAGCTGGTTGCATTTAATAGTGGCTGGGATTCACGTGGGATTGAGGAAGACCAGGGACATCTCAGGTCCACATTCCACAGCAGACACAATGGGAAAGGAGATCTCAAGTCATCATCCCCATTTCCCTTTCTCCATTCTCTGTGAGAGACAGTAATTGCATTCTCTGAAGTTTGCATCAAACCAGGGAGGGCCAATGATCTTTTTTTGCAGCCTTAAGAATGGCATTCACCAAATAAGAGATGGGGTGTGGGGGGGAAATCAATACATCAAACATTTCCTACTTTGCAAGTTTAATCACTCCAGCAAGCTATTAACACACTTCATAACACAGTTATCTGCCAAATAGTAGATTTTCAGTTGCACTGAACAGTAATTAAGATACTCAAGTCTCCAAGAGTTAAAGAAATGGTTGTGCAACCTACCAAGGTCTCAGCTTGGCTTCCTGTGAGCAACTCCAGTGTCCCACCAAGCACCGGCTTGCACAGAAATGCTGTGTTCAAGGCTCTGCCTTCGCTAAGTTTTCCTTAATCTGCCCCACAGGTTCATGCGTTAAAAAGAAAAACTGAACAGTTGCACAAACCTTGTTTTCCAAGAGGCCAAAAAGGAGGAAGAAATCCGCACTGATTTGTAAAGATGTTGATCTATACACTGCAAATATATGCTGGAAGGGGGAGGAGGATGAATTAGCACGGACAGTCCAAGTCGACACATCTTTGTTGTTAGCCTCCTGTCATCTCTGGGACAGGGATCCAACCGCAATGGAGAGCGTGACTCCATTCCAGCGTCTCCGGGTCTGCCCGCCCCGGTGATTAACTGCACAGATGTTAATTACAGGATGTAAACAGTGCCCTCGTCTGACCCATAACTTGACATCAGACATTTACAGCTCAGCCGGTGTTCTGGGGAACCAGCCAGCCATGCAGCATGGTTGCACACATGCCACCTCTTGTCAAGCCACTGCAGCCCCTTCCCACCACCCTCCCAGTTTGGGGCAGCAGATGACATCAAGCATGACACCACCTTTACTTTGCACTCGGTATTTCAAGACCCTTAAACGCTTCCAGAATTTCCTCTGCCACAAAGACACCACTGCTGTCACAGCGGTATTTAGCAAGAAAGGACTCCCTAGTCAACAGCCCACAAGGACTGCCGCTCTGTGACCAAGACAGACAACACTGGCATCTTAATACATGTCACCGTGACCTTCTGCTGCTCCAGGAATAAACAGAGGCATAACAAGATAACAGGAATGCAAGTACACCAAGGAATAAAGCAGTTATCCTGATGAATATTCATTAGCACCTTTCCTTGCTGTAATCTTCCCAAACATTTTTTTTATCCAAACGCCTGGGAGAGGAGAAGAGTAGATCCTACCAGCCCAGGAGACGTCTGACTCTGCTAGTTAATAAAACCAACACACAGCTTTACAAACACACTCTGAGCCTTTCCACCAAAGGAAAGGCAGAAAAACACTCTCCCATCTCCCAGAAAGTTTGCCCTTACATTAGCTTTCCTCCCAGTATTTCCGTAGGCAGCTTTTGAAACACCTGAAAAGCACCATTTCATGTTAAATTCATATCCAGAAGGCACAGACACTGAAAGAGCACATGAAGCAGAGTCAGGATTCCCAGACTGGTTTTTAAACTGTAAGCATTTAGGAAAGCACATGACCTTAGGTGTAGAGAGCTGGCATTAATGAGAATTCAACACCAGACTCTGGTTTGGGTATTTGCTTTTAAATACACACCATCGGATGCTGAGCATCAGCTCTTCCCCATAAGGGGCCAAAGAACTACCTATGCACGGTGCTTACAAGCACCAGGGTTTAGTGTGTGGTTACACATACTTATCTCACAGGGCCCAATACAGAAAAATACACAGGACCAGCAGCCCATTCCTGCTTAAAATGAACGGGGCTCCCACACCCTACAGTGCGGTCCCTGATGCAGAGCAACCTAAGAGGCAAGTGGTTTGCTTATCCTCATTTTGGCCAACACAGCCCCAAAGCACAGAGATTCGTTTCTTCCTTGAGGTCCCAAGGAGATGCAGAGAATAAGGCTGGAACAAGGCACATGCCACATCGCTGTCACCCATCCCAAAGGGGTGGGAAAGCCCCAGGGGGGACAGGACTTGTGCCAGCACAAGCCACCATGACATTTCAGTGGTGCTTCCAGCTATGCCATACACACCTGTACATTTCTTTAAGCAGCCCTTGCCTTCCAAAGGCTCATCCGATAGTTTAAAACTGTATTTTCCCTCCTTATTTCCCCCCCCACACACACCCCACAGTATGAAACACAAACTAATAAGCTCCCCTTGGGCCAAACGTGATGGGCACAGATAAGGTCAGTCTGGTGCTTATCTCCCACAAAGCTGCCTGTTATTAGCAAAACAGGCTCCACTCTACAAACAGTGCATTAGTGCAGATCAGCCAGAGCAGCCAGGCCACCCCACAGCCGTCACCTCAAAGGGACCCGACTCGTGCCAGCATGCTGCAGGCGGCCAGCAGAGAACTGGGATGGTTTCACTTAGGGATGAAGGAGTCCTTGCATTAGGTATTCCTTTGCACTACGGCCCTTGTGGCAGCTCTCCAGTAACTGGTTCAGAACACAAAGCTTAAAGAAAAAAAAAAGAAAAAAAACACCAAACAAGAATTTGGAGGTAATTTTTAGCTCTAGATACTGCAATTTTCTCTCCACGCTTTTGCAGGCAGCCTCATTCATCCACCACTAATCTCTGCTCAGACAGTCTCTGTTGACACCCGTAAATCTAGGGATTAAATGGGGTGATTCAGATGACCAAGGTCAGGCTGAACAGGAGCTGAAGCCACCCTCACAGGAGCAGCACAGACCTGCCCCATCCATGTCATTCACAGTCTCTGTCTCAAGGAACACGACACAAAGGTCCTCCCTGGCTTTCTGCAGCACCAAGCTACGGCTGGTGCCTTTGTACGTGGTCTGGCTGGGGATCAAACCGCAGAGATGGGAGTGTACAGGAGCCCAAAACTCACCCCAGGAGGCAAAGAGTCTCCTGGCCTCTTCACAGTGCGGTTCCAAGAGCAGCAGGTCCAACATCAGAAGTGATGGTCACCACACAGCTCGCCTGCAAAACTCCTTGGCATAAATCTCCATGATCTTAAGGGTCTTTTCCAACCTAAACAATGCTACGATGGGACACTGGGGAGACCAAGTTTATAGACTTTCAAGGGGGGGTATGCTTTTAAGAGCAAATTCCATCAAGACCTCTTGTAATAAAACAGTTGTATTTAAACAGGGATATAAGTTTTACACAGCTAATGCAAGACATCTCCAAGCAACAAGCGTGAAGGCTGGAAATGTATATCTGATGACAGCGTATCTTTAAGCATCAACTCTGTTCCTCTGCTCTTTTCTACGCCTCTGGATCAGCTTTGCATTGAAGACTTTCCAGAAGTACCTTCCCTGGGGCCCAAACTTCAGGGTGATTCAGCTAAGAAAAAAAGGACACAAGGGAAGAGCAAACAACTTGTGCAGAGTCAGCAGCGTATTCTGGTGCCTAAATCAACTGACTTGTTTTCTTTTGAGGAATTGGAAAGGAAGGAAGCAGATCAGCACTTCAGAAAAACAACACTACTACAGCTGTATCCGTGGAGCATTTCTGATTCAAAACAGGCTCCAGCAATCTAAGGGCTGCTGCAGATTACATGGGAGCTTGTCTTGGAGACTTATTTGACATTTCTAAATGAGCCAGCGATGTTATTCCTCACACAAAAGCTATATGTGCAGTGCTTGGAAGAGGACCCAAGTTGGTCTCTACAGGACTTCTCCCCAAACTTCTGCCCTTCTCCAGCAAAAGATGCCCTGGAGAACACATTACCACCTCCCAATAGGAGAGGAGGAGGAATCTCAGACCACCTTGCAGAATAAGTCAACCAAGAGGAGACTTGAGCCCCAAAACCTCCAGCCTGGCCAGCACCAGTTCAACATTTCGGTGTTTGGACCCCCGCTAAAGAGAAAACTCTGCATCATGCTATTTTTAAGCAGACTCACCATTTCCTGCATACCTCCTAACAGCTTGTCACTTTGTGATTTTTTTAATTTTCTTTTTAAAATTAAAAGCAGCAATAACAAATCAGAGAGAACCTAGGTAAATTCAGTCCTTCCAATACACACAACCCGAGCTAACAGTTTTGCTCAGCAGCATGGGGGGTAGCATTTTAGTTGCTGCAGCCACCACAGTTCCAGTTCCCACTGCATCAGCATCCCATCTGTGCTTCCCACAATGCCCAAATGAGCTCTCAGTACAAGAGAAAAGTCCTCTGCGCAACCACGCCTGTCCCCATGAGACAGCATTAAACGCTTTTGACAATGTCTGTTTAAACGTTGTCTAAAAATACATCTGGCTTTCGACGACTGCAGATACAGGTAAGCCTCACAGTGACTGTGATGTGACAAGGACAGATGCTTAGGTACAGCTTAGACTGCGCTGTTTCAGGGTCTTATCTGTCAAGTCAGCAAACAGCATCATTTCCAAAGAATTCTCAGTCAGTAATCATTTCAGAGGATTACTTGCAATTCCTAATCTCCACAGGCTTTGAGAAGGGCACAGAAAGGATTTTTTTTTTTTAAATAAAATGAAAAGGAACAACAACAGATGCCTAACTAACAGCTCACAGGAGAAGCCAGAGTGATAATTTGCATTGGTTTCAATTCTTCAAGACACCAAACAGCCTCCATTCCTGTACATGTAGGAAGGCAGTCACCTAACTGGCCATGGGTACAATGAGGTGCCAGACAAGCACTGCACACATCCCCCTCACCCACACCCCAAAAAAGGGAAAAAACAGCCACCTTGGCCACGGCAAGTGTTAGATTTACTCCATAGTACTTCCACAGTACAGATTTAGCCCAATATTTTTGTGGGCAAAACATGTGCTGGGAGGTAATTTCCATTCCCATGGACCCAGAAGGACTTAGAGGTGCTCTCGCCTCCCCACAGCCTGGCCCATGTAGCATCCATCCACCAAGATCTCCTGCAAGCAAAATCTCCTCACCATCTCCAAAATCCAGGGTGCTTGGTACTGAGCTTGGCTGCAACCTGCGACATGAGAAAAACGTGGTCGGAGGTGGGAAACGCACTGCAGTTCGTACAAGGGTCACCACTCATCTCTGCAGCCTGGACTACCCTGGTGTCTTGTCCTCCGCTCATATAGAAAGTCACATTAAGGCCAGGCAACATATTCACACCCCTGTAGCCTTTCAATTTGCTTCTCTAAAGAAATTAAACTAGTCATGTTTAGGTCAAGTTCCACCTTACCTGGACTGCCCAATGCCTTGGCATTTCTGATCCCCCCTTGTTATGTGTGGAGAAAGGAGGTTAAAGAGAATCATTTTAAATTAACCCCCCCAAAAATTCCTTTAGAAATATTAGAACTGATGACTCTACAAATACAGAGTTAATGTATGCACTCGACCACCACTCTGCCACATTTGGGTTTTTTTGAGGATTCTTGCATTAACAATGGAAAAGTCACTCCCCTCCTCCCCATTTTTCATTAACTGCATTGGCTTTGTAAGGGCAACCAGGAAATCAAAGGGATCTAGAAACAATTCAACCAAACCATTAGCAATGCCACTGAAGCCAGAAAACTTGAATTTCACATTCCTGGGCAAGGTTGGAGCCTTCCAGTGACAGCTGGATCCCAAACTTACCCTCTGGACTGTACTGGAAGCAGAAGGTGGTGTTAAATCCTCACATTTGGCTGATTGTTACAGCTCTATCACAGTTCTCACCACATGTCTTAGAATTGACATCTACTGTAGGATCCAAGCCAGATACTAACATAATTTCCAGAAAAGTTGGCCTCATCCTCCATGTTACTGCATGAGGACTGCGCTCCTGCAGAGCATCCAGCTATGCAAGCCTCCACCACAGAAAGCCCCCAGTTCAAGTGAACGTATAAATCTGAGCTTTCCAAGAGAAGCTCCAATCCAAAACCATAACTACGGCAAGTTACCAGTGCCATGAAGATAAGTTTCTGCAGCAGAGGTGGATTAAGTCACCTACATACACCTTCCCTGCTCTGGGGAGTGGAACAGTCACCCACCCCACCAGATAACTTCATCTCCAGCTCTGCCAAGTGGAAAGTTTTCAGACACTCATCAGCTTTGTACTCCAGGGAGACAACACCCTCTCCTCCTCTACACTAGTCATTTTTAGGAGGGAAGTGCAGATGTGCTTTCACTTTTCAGCTTCTTCTTCCTCCTAAATTCCAACCCCAAGGCTCTCATTTGCTAGAAAAAGTGTTTATGCACCAACTTGCTAGAACGGGTCTTATATCTGCAGAGTTTTATTGCTGCTCCGCAAACTGATGAATGAGAACAGAAAGCAAGCCATGAACTGCACAAGGTCAAGGGATCCAGCTCCAAATTTTACACACAAAAGGACAGATCAACACCATCCCAACGCCCAAGGACAGACCCTGGACACCAGGACAGTCTTTGAAACCCAGCTATATCACTCCATCACATATAAGTTGCAGCTGAAAGGATTTAGGTTCACTTCTCTCCATAAAATTAATTATGTACCCCATACAAGAATGTAGTTTACCACTGCCCAAGGGAACAAGGTTTTAAATACCCACCATGGGCTTCCCCGAGCTTCTGGCTTATTCTCAAGTTACAGCTTTCCATTAGAGCATCTCGCACAGGCTCAGACTGTTAATAACTGTGTTTACAGTGGGCGTTGGCCTTATCAACAGGATGAATGTATTCTGGCTGCGTGCCCCATTCTGCTGAAGCATGATATAATCCCCTAAAACATATTATCAAGAACTGCTATTGCTTAATTAGACCATGTGATTTCCACCTAACAGGAGAGGGCAAAACCCATCAGTTTGCTGCTGCCTTTCCTAGCTCAGTCCATGAGCTAAGCAATCCAAACCCTATCATGAAACATTCACACCAGCTGCCTTTCCTCTTCCTCCCTGGCATAAATCACCACCAGCTCCCTGCAGGAAGCTCTTCTGATAAATGCTGAAAGGACCTGGAAGTTCTTATCTGCTGTGTCATGGAGTCTAGGGGATATTTTGAAAAAGAAGTAGGTCATAGCAAAGTAACTGCATAATCAGGTGATTACTTACATCCTTAAGCCTGTAATATCCAAGGGCTTATTATTTCTGCATATGGCACACCATGAACTGCTCAGGTCCAAGTCAATCCATGCACCCCACAGGGAAGGCTTAGTGAACAGATGAGCATCTTGCTCATGCTGCTCTCTCGAGGCCTGATTTATGACAGCTTTTCTTTGGAAATGCTCTTGGAGAACAAATCCAATCTTATCACAGAATGGTTTGGGTTGGAAGGGACCTTTCAAGGCCATCTAGTCCAACCCCCCTGTCATGAGCAGGGACATCTTCAACCAGATCAGGTTGCTCAGAGCCCCGTCCAGCCTGGCTTTGAACACTTCCAGGGATGGGGCATTGACCACCTCTCTGGGCAACCTGGGCCAGGGTTTCACCACCCTCCGTGTAAAACATTTCTTCCTTACATCTAGTCTGAATCTACTTTTCTTTAGTTTAACGCCATTACCCCTTGTCCTATCGCAACAGGCCCTGCTAAAAAGTTTGTCCCCATCTTTCTTATAAGCCCCCTTTAGGTACCAGAAGGCTGCAGTAAGATCTCCTCAGAGCTCTCTCTTCTCCAGGCTGAACAACCCCAATTCTCTCAGCCTGTCTTCACAGGAGAGGCATTCCGGCCCTCTGACCATCTTTGTGGCCTCCTCTGGACCTGCTCCAACAGGTCCATGACTTTCTTATTGATAAGAAATAGTATTCAAGGCAAGTCTACTAATTTTTAGTATAGTGGATGGTATATGGGATTAATATACTTCAGAAGCAGAGATTCTCACGGCTTTACCGTTTCATCAAGTTATTTGCAAAATACTGGCTGGTCTGAGATGGACAGTATCTCCACTATTTTCTTCTTCCCCTGCCCCAAACGAAGAGATGGGTGTCTGTCTCCATCTAGCCACATGGCTGATAGCTGTTCAGACCCACTGTCTAGTTTGGCTTCACCTCTTCTCCTCTGAGTCTGGTCCAGAAAGAGAAGATGCAAGGCCTGACAGGAAGAAGCAAGGAATTTTGGGGCATTGCAGATGCAAAAATTTAAAAATAAAAATAAAATCTAAAAAGATTTTCAAAGAGGCTTGTCTCCCAAAATGGATGCATTTGAAAAGCTTTGAGCTTAGGCTGATTGCAAAAAAACTCCAGCTTTTTCCTAAGGAAGAAAGCAGCCCTCCCAAGAGGAGGCTGCATCAACTTGAGGAATGAAACCCAGTGGTACTATGAAGCCTGTTAAACTTTGCAGTCCCATGTCTCTGGCAGGTAGAAGCTGCTCTGATAGTTAATTCTCTCCATCAGCACTGAAACATCTGGTTTTGTGGACCCCGTGATGAGGATCCAAGCAGAAATTATAAAAGAATAAGAGGGACCTGAGCAGGACAAAGGAAAGTAAACCAAAGATTAAAGCTGAACCCACACATCATCAGGAGAGCGCTTCCCACGACAGAGAGGAAGGGGAAGGAAGAGAGTCAGCTGCACAGGGAACAATTGCTCCAAGGAAGGGGAAGCAGCATTGAGACATTTAACAAAAAAGCATGTAAACCAATCCCCCAACCCCACCCCTCAAAAGAGCAAAAAAAGAAAAAAATATGCCATAGTCTTTGGGGAGGCTCAGCTCCACCTTGACATCACATACCCTGAGCCAGAAGGGAAGAGAGGCTGCTTTGTTTCATTTTTCCCGAGCTGCATTACCAGCCCTTTTCCCCAGGAAGGAAACCTTCCACGCTCCCCTTCCCCTCAAATTCACAAAGGCTGAACCTGGCTCCTTATTCCACCTCCCCCAGCAAAACAGGCCACAGGACAGCGGGGCCATGCTTTCACTGCCCTGCTCGATAGCTCCCGAGAGCCCTGACGGTGCAAGGAAATAGGAGCAAAATGCAGCAGCTCACCACTGGGTCACAAATTCACATCCAACCCAGGGTAGCAGGACATCTGCAAGCTCTTCAGGAGCTTTCGTGGGAAAGCCTGCAGACCCAACACATCCCTTTCCTTTCCCCCTTTCATGGAGAAGATATCCCTCTTTCCAGCAGGGAAGACCCCAGGGACATCTGCACAGGCAGGAGAAACCGGGCTGTGCACATTCTATTTAGCAATGTTAAAACTCATTGCTCCAGCTCAGTTAACTCTAAGCCTCCCTGCTGTAACATGATCGCAGCTGAATTTTATTCCACTTAAGCCTTTCCCAAAATACCTGTGGTCCTTTGAGGTACTTTTTCCTCTCCTCAAAAGCTTTGCAGAAATGAAATCCTATTAGCACATAATAACCATGCAATATCTCTAACATTTGGGGTTTGTTGTTTTTTTTTTTTTTTTTACTGACACTGCCTCAGTAAAGACTTTACCATACCTTCTCCTTCAAATATGAGGTTCAAAACATCTGAAGCCTCAAAGCATCCTTCTGTGCACAGTATTTAGCACTAATCCCACCAAAGGTACCCTGCCCTTCACTGCTAACGGTGGTAATAACCCACTGTTGGATCTCAGGTCTCTGCCTTGTCTTATCCCAGCATCCACAAGTGCAGCTTCACTACGTTGGATCATTTCTGGTCCCTCAAAGTACAGCTCAGGACAACCTTTAACTGATTGTTAAAGAAATCACCTCCCCATGATGGCTGGCAGAGGCAAAGCACTTGGCATGCTTAGACTTTAATTGATCTCAAATGCTGCAAGAGCCTCAAATCACTCTTCTCCACCTGCTTTTTTTAGTGCTAGAAACCTCACATCTTTGCACCTCTTCCCAAGGGAAACTGGACACACCTGCTTATCATTCACAAACCCCATTATCTTTAAGCTTTTTTCTACAAGTATCTCTGTGTGTTTCAATGCTACAGCAGCAATATCAGGTCAGACACCACTCCTTCCTTAATATCTTCTCACAAGCTCCTATAGATACTCTGGAAATGAGTTTTCCACCGAGAAGAGGAGGGGACACTGGCAGGGACCAGCTGAGTGGACTTATCTAGGCTGTCCTGGCAGCATCAAGGAGAGGGATGTGCCTGAAACACAGTGCTAGGGAGACCCTGGAGATGTCACCCAATTTGATTCCCACCTCTGCATAGGAGGTTAATTTGTCAGTCACGCACAAGGTTTAGTCCAAGTGGCTCCCAAAACATGGAGTGTTGAGGCCCCACAGCCGTGCCCCAGCACATCACTACCAATGGAAAGATGTCCTGCTACTAAACCTAAGCCACCTTATCTCCAAATGAAGATAAAAATCCTTCCTCTTGTTTTCCCTAGTTCTCCAAGATTTCAGCCCCAAGCTGGAAGTGCAAAACCTGCTAGGAAACAATTACAATCCCTTTGGATCTTCTTGTTCCTTCAGCCAGCTATCAGCTGCATTACCACCTTCTCCTAGGCCCTAGATAATCCCCAATTCACCCCATATCTTGCCAGAGCAAATACAGCATGGCACCCAGCCAGGGCTGAGGATCAAGAGGTGTCCTGGTTTCAGCTGGGATGGAGTTAATTGTCTTGACCCCCTGCACATAAAAGGCAGCAATAAAACTACTCACCTTTCAAGAAAGATCTTGTCAGCTCACATTTAGCTTGACATTAAGTTGGTCTTTTAAGTCATGGGGTTCACAGCAGTAAGACCTCCCTCCACCCCCAGTTACCAACAGGCAGTTTTATTTGTAAGCTATTCCTGCACCACACACACAACCCAAACACAAGAGCAACAGACCTGCCAGGGAAGCTGTTCTCTAAAATCCACTGCTCCCAGGTAGAGTTTTGTGACACTGGTGACTTCCAGAAGAATAATTTAGAATCCCATTATAGCAACCAGCTTCCCATACACACACACACTCTCCAGGTCTCATGTTATAGAGGCTGACAACCAAAGTCAAATTTCTGAAATTGTCCCCACTTTGACCTGCAGATTTTCACTGGCATCTCCCACAGAGCTAGAGACTGGTTTTGAGGGAATGCTTTCAACCCAAACGTTAAGGGAAGAAGCATGCAATTCAACTCTGACATCTGCTTTCCAAGGGCATTTTCTCCTCTGAAAGCTCAAACGATAAAAAAAGCCTTATTAATCATAATAGGAAGTCTTGCAATAACTTTGGGAGGTGAAGGGTTTTTTTAAGAGGCAGATATTTTCTGTCCATTATCCGAAATAGCTTTCTAGGCTTCATTAAGCACATTACAAACTTACTTTTGTCAATGGAAGTACAGATGCCATTTGATCTAAAGATTAGGACCACATTTCCTTCCTCTAAAGCAAAAGACAAACATTAGCAAGGACTACTGGGGTTAAAGTTTAATTATTGCTTAGGAGAGGCCCACACTTGCTGAGGCAAGAGACCAGGGTTTAATAAGTTAGTTTCAACATATTAAGGGGCATTTAAGAGACAGCTACATGTGGTAGCAACGTTCAAGTCATGCCTTTATTTCAACCCTTCCACCACTTTTGACCTGGCCAATAAGCCATCCACAGACCACACGGAGCTGAGCAGTGCCCAGCACCACAAATAAAGGTAGGGACAGGCAGAAGCATCCATGTGCAGGGCTGCGAGAAAATTATATTGCAATACTGCTACTTGAACAGATGTCCTCCACAAGACTCTCCAGTCCACAGCTTCAGCAGGGTCTTCAGATATTTGCTCCCCACTCAAGGGAGAGCAGGGACTGCCAAGGAAAGGGGTGCAAAGCAGAGATACACCCCGCTCAGGGAGCAGATCCAGCCAAGGCTGGATTTAATCCCATTACAGCTGAGTAGGACCAGTTGATAAAGGCTTTGGCAACAGGCTTCAGGGAGGCAAGTTTTGAGACACCAGAAAAACTGTGGCTTAAGTCACCCCAAAGGCTGCAGACCAGGGTAAGTGTTTGGTTCAATGCCTTCATGAATATCTTTGCTAGCCAAGAGGATGGCTGCAACATGCTGACTCCTTCCCTCCCAAGGGTAGTTCCTTCCCGAGGGTAGTTCCACAGTTTTGTTTTCCATTCTAAGGGATGGGAGGTCATTGCATAGGTATTGATTTAGCTAGCCATACAAATTTAGCTGGAGACCTCAACAAGCCACTAACACAAAGCCAGCAAGCATCTCTACCCCACACATTGGGGGAAAAAGTGCTAGGACCATAGCCAGTCTTCCCACAGAGGCTTGTGGAACAGATACAGCAGCTCTTCAACAGTTTAAGGAGCAGCTTATGGAGCCCAGAAGCTATAGAAACCCAAACCTACCATGAGATCCACGATACTGAGGGTCCTGCATCTCACCCCAAAGAGGATGAAAGGCTAATGTAGAAGTTCCCTATGAAACACTCTTTGATCTGTAGCACCAGGCAGCTTTTTTGGCCATGATATAATCAAGTGGATGGCTTGCCACTATCTAACCAGGACCCAAAGCATTGTGTACCTTCATCCAGGCACAAAGCTGAGACCTCTGAAGACCACTGGAGTCCAGGTGACTGCTGGAAGCCCTGGACACAACGGTGCTCTGCAAAGCCCAGCTCTGACCCTTCTGCAAAATCAACTTTTGTGCAGGAAACACGGAGAAGGGGAGAGATGGAAAATTACAAAGGAAGCAGTACACAGTGGCTGAGTAGAGCCAGTAGCAACTGGCTGAGCACCCCAGCAACTCCTTGTCCAAAATGCACGATGGCAAGCAGAACACGCAAACTCCATGGAAAAACCAAAAAGCAAAGAAGCCACATGAAATCTGTTCCACTTCCATACTCATTCCCAAACATACAACTGGCCAAGTGTTTACCTCTTATCCCTCAGATCCTCACTTGTACACTAGCTGCGACAACCCTTCTCCAAGAAAAGCCTTCAGCTACGGGATCTGTCACCAGGCTGCCGTTCAAGAAGATGCTTTCTATAATGCCCTGCTTAGCACCTTCCCGACTGGAGGCCTATGCAAAACACAAGTGCAGTTTCCTTCTGGTGGCCAAGCTTCTCAAGTGTGGAAATAATCAGTGTACGTGCCAGGCATGGCTCTCCTCCGAGCCCAATTCCTGCTTGTCAGCATCCAGGCTGTGGCAGTGTTGTACCTTTCAACTTCCTCTGCCATAAAATTGAGTTATTCTAGGCTCATAATTGACACCAAGTCAAACTCCATCTGTTTCCACCAAGATAAAGATTCCTCTGAGGTTGCTCTGCTAAGTACCTGCGACTTTGCTGCTCTGCCTCCCAGCACAGCTCTCCTGCACTGGGAGCAGAGAGGTGTGTGATGCCAAAATTAGTCCCCAGATTTGCACAGTGTTTATTCTGTGCTGGGTGCAAGGCAGTATCTTTGTGCTATTTAAGTGCCCAGACCAATGCAGCAAGTCCAATGCTATGCATAGCATCAGTAAGTGGGAGTCTTATAGTCTGGAGTAAAAAGGAAAATGCAATCATCCCAGGAAAAAAAAAATCAGGGGCAGTCAGCTCTTTCTGAAGCTATTCTTTGCTACACTGAAGTTTCATAAGTTACATCTGTCAGGCAAGTATCCCACCTATACATAATTCAGTTCATTGCTTGTTTTAATTTTTACTATTAAAAAAATATTAAAACCTTTCCAGAGGTGCTACAGTGCATGGCCAATATCCAGGGTGGGAAGGCAAAAGCCACAGCAGCATTGAACTTTGCACCCAACAAGAAATGGGGTTAAGAAGACTCAAGCATTGTCTGTAGTCTTCAAAGCAGAGAGGCTGCATGAAAGTATTAGTGAGCTAGAGGAAGTGAGAAAGCCAAACAGCAAGAAAAAAGGGTATGCAGGCAGGAAATAAGAAGTGTGATTTTCTTCAACAGTATAATTATGAAAGATCAAGCTATTGGGTGACAAATCCATTTGTGCTGCAGAGAGGCAGTCAAGCCAAGTTACCCCATTGCCAAAACTAGCACCAGGAGGCCAACGACTTACTGCAGAGTCATTGCACTTAGTGACAGTTTGGATGCAATTTGAAACTGTCACCATTACAGCCAGTGGGCAGGAACCAGGCCAGCAAGACCAGCACACTACCAGCATCTTCCTCAGCCCCACTCGACCAGGCAAACGCTGCATGGGAAGTTTTGTTGCCCACTTGGTTCTTTAAAGCCAGAATAACCACTGGAATTTCTAACCATGTTTTCAGCAACCACCCCATTTAGGTAGTCACCCTCCCATAAACTGGTTTGGTCTGCGAGCTGTACAGCATCATACCCACAGTACAGTCCTGCATGGATAAACATCTCTGCAAGGTTTGGTTCCCTCTTATATACCAAGATATTCTTTCCCAGTGCAGTGCATGCATGATGGGCAAACTGTGTATTTCCCAGAGGAACAACATGGACAGGAGGCCTGTCCCTTGACAGGTAAAATACAGCATGAAGCAGCATCACATAATTGCTGTGCCATCTGCATCCATGCAGCCAGTGTCTTGCACAGAAAAGGGTTTTATGAGGAATCCAGCCCTTTCTTAGCATCTGCGGAGAAGTCAAGGGTGCAAGTGTGCCGACAGCAAAACCAACACCAGGCTCGTGCTTTGAAAAGCGTGAGCATTTTGTGAGAAGTCAAAGGTCTTTGCAGACCAGAGCCCTCCCTCCAGCAGAGGGCCGATTCCCTCCTCCAAGGGCTGCAGGATTGGGGGGAAAATGAGAAAGAACAAGGTCTGAACACAACCCTTGCCCAGGCAGCCTGCACATATCTGGATGCCACATGGACCTTCAGTGCCACCAGGTGATGGGCATCCCATACCATATCAGAAACTGTTTTAGACCCACAGCCCACACACCTGAGCCATGCCATGTATTAACCCAGTTGCAGCCTCCAGGCTCATCCCAATTTGACCCAGAAGTCCCCACTTATGGCCAGAGGCATCACCCTTGGATCTAGCAACAAATCTTGCCAGAGAGCAGCTTGCCTTGCTCTCCCCTCCACACGTAAAGGCCACTGAGCTTTACAGGCATATTTCACAAAGGAGACTGGAATTTACTTTTCAGTTGCTCATCAACACCATATGTTCCTACAAACATACACCCAAGTAAAGGTACCAAACCCACTTCCTGAGCAGGGGCTAGGATAGGCATCAAAGCATCCCGCCTTACAGTGCAAGGGATGATGAATCTCAATTAAGGTCAGGATCTTGATGTACCAGCAATGCAAGTTCCTATATTGCGTGAAAACCACAAGCCTGAGTAACACACAAAGTTCCCCATATCTCCTAGCAGACAAATCCCACTACTGTCCCCAACTTGCCAGCAAATAAACTCACACCACAAGGCAGCCCTTTGAAAGATAACGTCTCAGAGAAGATATAGTTTCTTCTCTCCTTTTGCTTCAGATGGACCAAGTACTTTAGGCACCCTATGAATATTCCCTCAGCAGACCCCCCACCTCCATCTCACCCCACCCATCAGCTTCACGTTGTATTTCACGACAATGCGTATTGTGCCGCTTCTGCTACGCTGTGGGGATACTCACCAGGTTAGCAGCTCAGCAGAAATTGGACTTACCAGTGTTGGCCAGGGTAAGAGTACACAGCAGCCCCAAACTCTCTCCTGATTAAATCAGTTTTCACTTTATTCTGTGTTTTATCCCATAGCAGCTCATGAGCTGTCCTAAGACGACCCACGTTTAGTCTGAAAACCACCCTTTTGCCAACAATATTTGGAGAAACTAAGTCATGCCATTCAAAGTAAAGCTCATGCTGTTCCCACCTCCAGTGGAAAGGTTATTTTGTGTGAATAAGCATCGTGAAAATGATGCTTTACAGTTTAACATCAACCTTCAGAGCAGCCTGAGAGCACCAGTGGAAAGCTGAGCCTCCAGAACTAAGCAGACCTCCCATGCTCATCAGCTCCAACAACATCCCCCACTTATTACCACCCCCGCATGGGAAAGTGCCATTTCCATATTGAACGCAAGGAGCCAACACATTCCCTACTGCCCTCCTCCCAAATTATTCACAGAGCAACCCACGGAGTCTCTCTAAACCAGGCTGGTGGGGGTGCAGAGACAGGTTCAGCTGCCAGACACTTCTGCGCCATGTGCAAATGCCTCTTGGGGAAAAGTGGCTAAAGATAGCTCACAGTCCTGTAATCAGACCCATAAGACTGGGATTTTACTCCCACCCCCAGCTGATCCCCAGTTACTGGGATAGATGCCTCCTCTACACATCTAAATCATTACAAGCTGCTTTTGCAGGAGCTGCCTGGGTTTGAAGACCTCTCTCATGTTCCCAGTCCAACCCCAGGGCACCAAAAAGTACTCAGCCATCGGGATGAAAAGCAGCGATGTTCGGGTAATGATTTCTAGCTGCAAAACACACTGCAGTGAGCATCCCACAAGGTGACGAAACAGTCCCTGTGTCACTGCCGCAGCAGCGGGAAGGTTTTCCCATTACCACCTTCATGCCCCGCTGGCTCCAAAGATGCTCTGTGAACTCAGCCCATTGGCATGCTCAGGATGAAGTGAGCAGAGCCCTTTGCCAAGTACCAGCCCCCCCCCCCAGATCTCCCAGCTATTTTTAGCAGGTTGTGTCCAAAGCTGAAAGTATTTATGGTATCTAGTTACCATCCATCACTGGGGGGAAAAAATAAATTTAAAAAAAATCACAAATTAAGTGTTCATCATTTGGCTATTGCACTGGAGAAAAACTGTTAGAAAGGAAAAAGGAAAGAGAAAAACTATTGCAGATTCCCTTTTCTTGTCCCATCCCACATACTCCACTTCCTCCAGTGAACCTGTACCACTGCTCATGTGAAACAGTGACATTACACTGCAGTTATTATTGTAATGGAGCAAAAACTATGTACTAAAACATTGGAGCCAGGCAAAGGCTCCTACGCAGCATTTTCCAGACCTTCTCTCGCATCTCAGCCTGCGCCACCCCCCAAAAAACCCACCCCTCAGGCATGTCTCACCACCCTCATGCAGGCATTGCACACCCTACCCATTCCAGCCCATCACCAAAGACAAACCTCCAGCAAACCACCTCCCTCCCCAGAAGCCACCCAGCTCCTTCTGCAGGGTTGCTCAACCACCACCTTCAAGTCCTCCACGGCAGCTCTTGGAGAATATTTTTGCCTACTGCAAGAGGAAAGCATACCTGCAGCATGCACGCACAAAGCGTTTGGGGACAGGGATTGCAAGACAAGGCTTTGAATCCCAGCTTCATCACAAGCTCAGTGGTACAGATACTCGGGTGATTCGGTGTAAGCATCTGTTTGCCACGAGGCTGTGGATGTTGTCTACCTAGACTTTAGTAAAGCCTTTGACACTGTTTCCCACAGCATTCTCCTGGAGAAACTGGCTGCTCATGGCTTTGACTGGCATACACTTTGCTGGGTAAAAAACTGGCTGGATGGCCAGGCCCAAAGAGTGGTGGTGAATGGAGTTAAATCCAGTTGGTGTCCAGTCATAAGTGGTGTTCCCCAGGGCTCAGTACTGGGGCCAGTTCTGTTGAATGTCTTTATCGATGATCTGGACGAGGGGATCGAGTGCACCCTCAGTAGGTTTGCAGATGACACCAAGTTGGGTGGGAGAGTTGATCTGCTGGAGGGTAGGAAGGCTCTACAGAGGGATCTGGACAGGCTGGATCGATGGGCCAAGGCCAACTGTATGAGGTTCAACAAGGCCAAGTGCCAGGTCCTGCACTTGGGCCACAACAATCCCACACAACGCTGCCCGGCAGAAAAGGACCTGGGGGTGTTGGTCAACACCTGGCTGAATACGAGCCAGCAGGGTGGCCAAGGTGGCCACTAGCATCCTGGCTTGTGTCACAAATCGTGTGGCCAGCAGGAGCAGGGCAGTGATCGTCCCCCTGTACTCGGGACTGGTGAGGCCGCACCTCAAATACTGTGTTCAGTTTTGGGCCCTCGCTACAAGAAGACATGGAGGTGCTGGAATGTGTCCAAAGAGCAACCAAGCTGGTGAAGGGTCTGGAGCACAAGTCCTTTGAGGACCAGCTGAGGGAACTGGGGTTGTTTAGCCTGGAGAAAAGGAGGCTGAGGGGAGACCTTATTCTCTACAACTACCTGAAAGGAGGTTGTAGCGAGGTGGGGGTCGGTCTTTTCTCCCAAGGAACAAGCAATAGGACAAGAGGAAACAGCCTCAAGTTGCACCAGAGGAGGTTTAGGTTGGATATTAGGAAAATCTTCACCAAAAGGATTGACAAGCATTGGAACAGGCTGCCCAGGGAAGTGGTGGAGTCACCATCCCTGGAGTATTAAAGACATGTAGACATGGCACTTAGGGACATGGTTTAATGCTGGACTTGGCAGTGTTAGGTTTACGGTTGGACTCAATGATCTTAAAGGTCTTTTCCAACCTAGATGATTCTATGATTCTATTCTCTGATTCTACTAGCTCAAGCTAACAGTGTCGCAGCAGGAACAGGCTGAGCAGCCCACCTAAGGAGACACACTTTCCAGGAACAAGCCTCTTTCCTTGACATATAACTGCTCAACAGCTTGTTTGCATTGCTTCACTGGGTGACCGTAGGAGAGCAGTGCACAAATACTCCTATGATAACACCAGTCCTGCAAAAGGTTTATACAGACTACTAACACCAGTCTTCAACTGAGGACACACATCTTGACCCCCAAAAGGCAAACCTCAGAGAAAGAGGTGGCTCACACCAGGTCCTCCTGGTGCCTCTCCCATCCCAGGGCATGTCCAGACCTGGTTGCAAGTGTACTGGAAAGCAGACACCTGACTCCTCACATAAAACCATTCATTTTTTACACCATCAGACATGTCTGCAGAGCAGTTGCGTCAGAAGCACAATTAACCAATTCACATCCTCATCCGGCCCCACAGAGGCAGCACCACATCCTTTACTTTGTGGTCACAGAACTAGGAAAGACGCTTATCTCCTTGACCAAAACCACTGACGTCTGCATAAAGCAGACAGATGAGCCCCAATCATCACCCAATACCTCAGACATCCTTCCTTCAGAGTCATCACCAGAGCATCAACCCAAGACTTCGTGGTTACCTCACAGCATCTGAAGACAAATAACCAACAACTCAGGTGTTTCTTAAATTAAAAGGCAGGATAAAAAAGCTCTGTCCTTCATTGTTCCCAGGCTGAAACAGGAGGTAGATGGCACAAGCAAGAACTAAGCCCTCTTCTCTTGAGATGGTAATTTTCAGATGCCTTCATCTTGAGGAAGGACCCAGAGTTCACCAGTTGCTGCAAGCAAACATCTCTTGCATGGCCAAAGGAAGAGAAAGATTTCTGCTTGGGACTTCAGGCTGCCCACAGCATCGCTGAGGTGAACCACTGTGGGACAGGCTCCCGGGTAGAAGTGAGACCTCAGACCCACCAGAGAGTATCCCTGAAGCTGTAGCAGATGCAGCCAGCTGTGGACAGACCAACCAACATTCCTGCTTTCTCCTTCACTGCCAACTGATGACCCGCCATGCATCCACTCCAGCTCTCTTGGTTAGGCGTGGAAGAGGCCCACCAGTCCCCAAGGGCCCAGGGACAACCAGTCACTCCCAACTGCCATTTGCTGTAGGACCCACGCGAGCAGAGGGGACCACATCACAGAGAGCATCCAACAGGGACACGGGCTGACATGGGACACCAACCACCTACACCCAAGGGTTAAAGTTCTGCTTGCTATGATCCCACAAGGCTCAAAGCAAACACTTGCCCTAAAACCCAGCACGACTTGAGCTGCATACGAGAAAGGTCTAGCTTTCAGCAGGGGAATAAGGGAAACCAAGGCCAAGCCATTTTTGTGGGGTGGTGCATACAGGCAAGTCCTGCTCATCCTTCCAGTCAAACTCTCTTGCTCTGCCAAGCAACTTCCAGGAGGAGAAAAGAAAAAACAAACAAAAACACCAAAAAAGAAGTTTTAGACACAGGCACTTTCTGCCTGAGCTGAAGTGTGACAAGACACAACTGAAGCACTCTGGGAGGAAAACATATCAGCCTGAGCAGACCTCAAACACCTGAGAGCTCCAGGATGGCCATGGCATACAGGTCTTCGCTAAGCCTATGCCACCACAACACCAAGATCTTTCAGCATTTTACAGTTCTTCTATGAAAGCAGGAGAAGTGGCAAACCTTACTTTGTCCATCATTTACAACAACAACAAAAAAAAAAATCAACCTCTGTAGCTCATTTCAACTCTAGAACAAGAAAAATTTTTAAATACAGCCCTCATGTTTCATGGCAAGGAGAGGATTTATTACTACTGGAACACAAGACTTTCCCCACAGGCAGGTAGCTGCTGCCTTCCCAAATTCCCAAATCTCCCACCTGGCAATGAGCCCTGGGGGGAATCCAGACATCTCAGCAGTCCCTACATATCCACTCACCAAACAGGCACAGCATAATTTATTTCAAAGCTCAGCCACTTGCAGCTATATTCATTTTTTTAATACCAGCTACATTGCCTCAGCCCAATGCTCTTTCTCAACAGCTCTGCCATTTAGCAAGCATTAAACCCAATGGTGCATGAGACATAACACGGTTTTACTCACACCCCTGTCCAACAGCTGGCTCAGTAGAGCTGACAGCCACAAGTGGTTTAGGCAATATTTATCTCATACCTTTCCTTCCAAAAAAAAAAAAGCCAGCCATTTGGAATCAAATATATGGGATCCGTCACCAAAAATGGTCAGTTTGGGAGCAGAACACCTCATCAGCGTCAGGCAACGCTGAAACACAGCAATAAGTTTTAGGGTGGCCAGGCAAAAGCAGCCAGTTGAAGACAACAGTGGCCAAGCTGAGACATGTACAAGGAGGATGTGAAGTCCAGCTTCTTGACCAAGCACTGGGGCACTCCCATGAAACAGCAACACTCAGACAAGAGTTTTTCTCTCCCCTAGATGCCTCTCTTGGGACTCCACAAGCCTTTGTAAACCATTATCTTCTGAAGCCTAATAAAGGGTTGGGAAAAAAACCCACATGAGCAAATAAATCGGGCTGAGGTCCAGATCTGATGCCAGAGACTGAAAGGTTAAAGAGGAGATGGTACATACGTAACGTGATTTAAGCTGTGCTTGCTGCCTCCTCCTACCACCACTCACTTATTTTTTCTTCCTCCCAGATCTAACACCAGGCTCCACCACAGTTGTATTTCACTTCCAACTTGAAGCAGAAAACTTTCTGGAAAAAGTACAAAATGGGTCAGGGATCCAGCTAGCAGCTCTCCAGGCAAAAAGAGGATTTGAAATCACCGCAACAACCTTCCCTCGATGCAAAAGGCTGGTTTGTGTTTTCTGACTGTGGTATTTAAACAAGAGAAATTTCACAGGAGACACTGCCTTAAGCATAAGGTGTTTGAGCTATAATCAGTACCAATACATGCTCTTTCTCCCCAGCTTTACAACATTTTGAGTCAATTCAGACATAATTATTAGCGTATCAATTCTGGTAGAAATCAGATGGCTTTGCTACACAAGGTACTGGAATTGGATAGCCCCAGGAACTCACATTTCCACTTATTTTAACTCTGGCTTTTTTAGATTAGGTTGTTATCACAAAGCCAAGTTAGAAACATTGGATGCTGTGTTAAATCCCATTAGCTGATTACATGGCTGAGCAGCAGTGAGCATTTGCTGAAAAAGCGAACCCAACTGCCCAATTTGGGAACCAGACGGTCACGCTGACCTTGCGCGCAGCAGCATGTAACAGCAACGAGTGTTTTCTCCCACTTTTGTCAAAAGCCCTCTATCTGCAGCACAGCCAGGGCTGATGTTCCTCAGACTAACCCTGGCTCAGCCCACCTAAACCCTGGAGCATGGGGTTTGCGGACAGCAGGCATATTTCTGCCATCACACTATAGAAAGCATCACTCTTTGCCAAGTCCCAGCTCCTTCCCTCCTCCATCTCCTGCCATGCCACCAGGTGGTTCAAACCAGCCTTCATGTCCTTCTAGAGAACCCCTCCCAGCACATCAATACAACAGAAAAGGAAATAAAGTTATTCTAAAACTGGGATAAAAATAAAGCCTTCAAGAGCAGGGTCTGGGACAGCCTAACACACACAGCAGCAACAGGGACTGATTTGTCCTGTGTTCACACCAGAGGGGACACTCGTGCAAGAGGATGGCAACCTAGAGCAACCTTCCTGCCGTGACCAACAGCAGATGAACCTCCCGTGACCTTCTGTACATTTGTGGCATTGCTGGCAGGAGTCATGAATAAAAACAAGGAAGCAAACAAGGAAAGTGCCTTCCCACCCTGGCTCCACTTCCTAGTAGGAGCAGCTAAAGAAACAGGTTCTTTTTCCAGGTCCTTGACTTGTTCTTGGCTGTCTGGTTTCAACCTCCAGGCTCCATCCCTCCTGGGAAGGGGCTTTTACAGAGGCTGGAGACTAACATTTTCATTTCCTCATGCCAAAAGGAAAAGGAAATTTCTGAACAGCTGTTCTGATCACACCACTCTCCTGTAAAGCAGGTATCACCACATCTCTCTTGGTGAGCTTAACACAAGAAAATAAACCCTGTTCACATTTTTAGAGAGAAGCCATGGGCAGCTATCCTCTGGAGGAGGCTCCAAGTTGCAGATCCCAAGAGGATGGAGATGTCTGCGTAAGTGTGGAGTCAGCTGCTCAAATCTGAGGACAAGACGTGCCCACACTCAGACTGCAGCAGCCTCCCCACTCATCTCAGTGGGTTCAGGCAAAACAGGGGAACTGCTGGGAATTACGCACTTCCAAATCAAGGTGGGAGCCAGGTGATTCTTGGCCCATGTCTACACCACTGTACCCTTTACCAGCTTCAGCCTGTTTTCACCGTCCTTGCAGAGGTCAGTGCCCTGAAAGAGCACCAAGCCGAGTTGGGAGAACTGTCCTCCCCGCACTAGAGTTCAAGAGTTGCACAAAAGCTCCAGGAGCTCTTTCTCCAAGCAAAGAGCAGCCTGGTGACATGCAAGAAGGTGGATCCCTCAATTTAAATCAGTCCACATTGAGACCAGCTACCACCTCCATTAAGCATCAGCCAGCTCATTACATGCACAAACATACAGCACAGTAACCAGCCGGCTGCATTTAAAACCCATGCTTGGCCAGTTTATAATCCCCAAATTGTCCACTTCCTTTAAAAAAAAAAAAAAGCACATTTGCAAGGGACTTACAGAGCAGCAGCACTTCCAGTGTGATTCCTCAGTGGATATTTCCGTACCGCTAAAGGACCTGGAACACCGACATCTCTCAAGCCTTACTGATCGTTAAAGTTTTAATAGTGCTGATAAGCTCTCAGCTGGAACAGCTCTTGCGCACAGTAAGTTTTATCTGCCACAGAGCACACTTGTTACAGAGCCTTTCTTATCACTACTGCAAATATCAGCAGAGATAGAGAGAAGTACGTAATGCCCGGGATGGGAAGGTGCAGAAATACAAATGGACACGTTGTCTTTTGACTCCTTCTGCCCACACTCGTGACCTTGGGGGCTCCCAGCTCCTCACCCCACGTACCCTCAAAACCTCCACAGCCCCCAGTGAGGACAGCCCTACATCAAGCACATCAAGAAGATAAAACCACAAGGGGTTTTCAGCCCAGCATGAACTTTTGCCTTCAGGTCACAGGCTCAAATCCAGCCTTGCTATTAACCAGCAAACTTCTCTCCTCCCCACACCTCTCACCCCCTACCAGAAGGGCCCAGACACCAGCAAAGGTATTTATCACCCTGCTCCAGGTGACACTGGGGCAGGTCACCAGCATCATTAAGGCTTCCCAGTATGTCAGTATTCAGCCAAGCTTGGTTTGAGATCAGCATATACCAAAGCTTTCCCAGCCTGGCAGATGGGACCACAGCAGGCAAGCTGTTTGCAACACCTCTATGGAGGTGACCCCTAACAAACAGCATTTCCAGTCTGCAGCAGCTTTTGGTGGAGGTGGAGTTGCATTATAGACCCAGCGCAGGAACAGCACAACAGAGCAGGTTTTGAAGGCTGGAAACCCAAACCTGAATGAATCAACCTCGCATTCAAGATCAACAGCTTGCAACCCATATCTTTCTTTTGGGGGAGACAAATAGGTATGTTCAGATTTGATCTAGGTAGGCATATTGCCTCAAGAGCTCTGACGGCTCCCAGCTAGAAGCCATGTTATTTTAATCTCCCCTGGAAAGACAAAAAAAACAGTAAAAGGCTCCCACTTCCCCCAGTTGGTGGCAGGGTGCTCTGCCCTTTGCTTGGATTCCCTGTCTGTCAGTCCCTGTGGGGTCAGTCGCCAGTACCCATCGAGCCACAGCAGGTGGTCGCGTGAACTCCTGCCATGTTTTTCCATGCCTTAAAAAGAGACTATTTAACAGCTTCTTTGATGGTCATCTTCACTGCCAAAAGATATTGGTCTGTGCCACTCCAAGCACTGCACCCAGGTTCCCCATGCTGGTGGCACTGCTCACCTTCTCCCCAGTACCCTCACCCTTCCACAGGGAGAGCAATTTTCCAGGCTACATTGGGTTGATGGAGCTGCATTACCAGCCACGTTCATCTCGCTTCAGACAACGCTCACAGCTTCGTTTGCTTCAGTTAAAGACTTTTGCCTTAAATGAAGCAGAAGAAAAAGGCTGGTAGATGCTAAATCCTAGTCACTAAATGCAAGGTATGCTGGGCAGACTAGTCTTTTTTTTTTTTTAAAGGCTCCCAAGTTATATGTGTTGGTCCCATTGCCAACATCTAGGAAGCTGAACAGGTTCCTGCCTCCACCACAGCTCCTGTGACAGCCAGAGAGATGCCCATCCTCCCCAAAGCAGCTTTTCAGGAATGGTTTGCACCAAAGGCACAAAGACCCTCTTGCATCCAGAGACCCCCTTCCAGCTCTAGAGGTCTAACAAACCACAAAGCAAGTTCTGAGCTCCTTGTTACCCACGTTACTCCTCATACCCCACGCAAGCTCAGGACCGGAGCTGAAACCACAGCACATTGCAGGGCTGATACTTGCCCGGGTACAAACGCAAGGAAGGATATTTCCTCAGATGCTGGCCTTCAGCCGCACCGCTCCTGCCCATGTTTTCAGGGACAGCAGCTCTTTTGCTATAATCCCACAAGCAGCTTTATTTTTCTTTGCAAAACGAAACTGTATAAGGAGAACCCACACAGTTTGTGTTTCAGGAACACGTGCCTATGCGGCGGCGTGACCTTGCGAGGCACAAAGGCTTGCCTGACAGCATAAGAGACACCAGAGCACGCTTATTCCCATCACATTAACATTTTAACATATACAGCTGTCTTACCCACAAGTACACTGCATTCCTTTAACATATAGCTCTCCAAGAGCAAGAGCCTAGAGATCCAAACAAAAAAAAAAACCCACCCTTATGCAAAGGAGACAGATTAGGAAACACTTGTGATAAGGGAAAGTATCTCCAGCTGAGCTGTCAACCTTGCACTTTAAATTAGGCTTTTAATGAGGACTGCAAGCACTCTGCATTTCAGTGATTAACTCTGAGCTAAATATGAGTTTAGCTGCTTTGTTTTTAACACAGATTCTGCCTCCAGGTTCCAGGCAGGAGCAGAAACAGAGGAGACAAGCACAACTACGAGAAGCTTGCGGGCTGTCAGACACCAGCAACTTTTGAAGCTAATGCCAAAGGCCAAGCAGAGGGGTAACCCACCCCTAAAATAAAAGCCACCCACCACTATATATGTACGGAGCATCAAATGCAACACAGCAAGTGGTTTGGGAGCTCACAGGACCCGGCTCAAGAGCATAGGGAAAAGCGAGACAGTAATATATATTTTTTTGGCAGGCATTTTGATATTTGTGTAAAAGCTGGAAAACAGGGCTTACAAGTTCAGTGTACTAAGTGCAGAGCAATCATTCATGATAAACATAATTTGCATGTGAACAGGAACACATCTAAAAATAAACATTTTTAGAAGCCATAGGTCTCGCCTTACCTCTTAGCTTGACAAATTCCAGGGCTCCTAACAAGCCCCAAACCATCCACAGATTACAAGGACTATTCAGCCATTATTACTGTGCAGATCTCTAAGCTCAAACAGCCAGCTCACAGCCACAGATGAAGAAATCACAACCTGAAAAGCTTGAAAGAAATGGAGCAAGTCACACAGCTGGATTTCTGCCTGGACACCCAGACCAGGACACAAGCACTGCCTGTTTGCTGGATTTCAAACTGCAGTAGGTTTGACTGACAGTTTGAAGTCTCATCGACAAGATTCATGAATAATTAGTAGGTGATTGACACCAAAATTCACACAATACCTGCAAACATAATCACTGCTGTATCAGGCAACTGCCTACAAAACATCACCTACTTGACAGCCTCAAGAAACTTCTTTATGGGGCTGCTTCATACAAGAAAGTAGTTGGGTAAGAGACACACTGGTTTTGAACATACACTTCTTACCTTCTCCAAAAAGCCTTTTTTGTCTCCAAGAAAGGTCAGAGGGTTGGATGACTCCTTCCTACATCAACAGCTGAGACATGCGGGAAATATTTTAATCCCATGGAAAGCATTAATTACCTCTTGGCAAAAAAAAAAAAACCAAACCCAGAAAACAAACACACATACAACAAAACCCACCCAACTAGGACAGAGTGACTTCACCACCATGGTAAATCCCCATAAACAACCCTAAGCCCTCTCTCCATCTCAGAGCCAGCATTTGGGCACCAGTATCACCTCCAGTTAGCACGACCTGGGAAGCCCCCAGCCCCACCTTGCCTCTTGGCAGCGTGATGGAAAAGCACTGGGGACCTGAGGCATGGCCCTGAATATATCCCAGTTTTACCACCATCCTCCAAGGTTTTGCTCAGAAAAGAGCTCTCCAGCCAGCACATGGGTTTCAGATGGGGTCACACACAAGGGACACCTTGGAAGGGCCAAGCCTGCCCTTTAACACCAGGTTTCTGCCCTCGTGGCAAGGTCCTAGGAAATTTAGCAGGAGAGCAAGCCTAGACATGAGCCTCAAATCCTCTCCAAGCTCTTAAATGACCTGCTCCAGGATTAGACCTACTTCCCAACAACCTCACGGAGCACTCGGTGCATCAGCCCACGACCTTCGGGTACCGAGTCCGAACCGCTAGTCATGGGGCTGTAGCCACCTTCAAGTCTGAAAATGGAATACATTTCATTTGGTTTGCTGCAATTCTGCAGTAGGCAACTGGACCGCTGACTTGATTTTAGACTCGGGCAATTTGATTGATGATTGAGGTGGCTGTCAACTCAAGAGATTCATCAATATGAGGTAAGTGGCCCAAGATATAATCTATTAGAGTGGCTCAGAAGAAACGCTTGGACATTGAAGGGTACAGCCAGTCCGTTAGATCTTTTTAAACGCTACACCCAAAACACCAATTAAAGGAAACTCTGGTCTTCACCTTGTGCTATTTAACTCCGATGCAAGATGCTTTCCCTAAGCAACCTGTGCAAATGTGAGCCTGAAACTCGGCGCAGCTAAAAACAGTGGACAGCCAGAATATTTCCACACTACGCGTCTAACCTCAGGCTGGGGGAGGGAGACGTTTCTTTTCAGCTCACCAAGGGGGGAAGGGAAGAAAAATGCAGGGACCAGACACTTATGAAGATATTGTACAAGTTACAGCAGAGTTTTAAGAGAATTAAGAGAAATGGCAGGATTTAAAAAAAAAAAAATTAAAAATTAAAGGCAAGCTTGCTTCAAGGAGAACAGTGCAAGATAAAAGCTGTTTTAGCATAGTGCTACATAGTAAATCTGAAAGTGAAACAGATCCTTTTGAGCATTCCCAGACAAGAAGAGCACAGACTTACAGTCCATCACCTCCAAGTCCTCCAGGATCCACCAGCCTGGACCCCAAGCACCAGGCAAAGCTTCACGGAAAGCCTGGCTCCCGAGCAACCGGCAACACGGAGGACACAGCGGTTAGAGAGCACGAGGATTCAGTTTTGTCATGACTAAGGAATTACATTAAAACCAGTATAAGCTATTTCCAAGGAAGAGATTAGCTGCCAGCAGGACTCCGCACATATGTGGGAGCCTGGCGATGGAGCTAGTGCCCAGATTTGTGCATCACCCCAAGCAAGGTGCTGTTTGCCTCCCTCCTATCCCTATCCCATCCTTCATCCAGTGGGGGGAAAAAAAAAAAAAATACCAGCCCACTTCAGCAATACCTGGACCCACAAAAATCAGTGCAAAAAAATATTCACAAAAGAAACATTTTTCATAAAGCTGATCCTGCCCAAAGACCAGGCAGGCAAAAGAGATGGAGCTCAATCACAACATGTAATGGATTCAGTATGTGAAAACACGCGATGCATCGAGATAGACACGAGCACAGAAAAATTTCCAATTGCCACCCAAGAAGGTCCTTGTTTGAATACCCTTCAGGGGAACACTCTGTACCTTGAAACCATTCCCTGGCAGAAACCTTATACAAATATTTAATTACATATAAAAATAAGGCCTTTTTTTCAGGTTATTGAGCAATGACAGGATATTTAACCAAATATTCAGGCAGTTGTCCTGCCAGTATCTGTGGGTATTTTTGGAGGAAGCAGGGAGAACGCAGTGGTTAGCTAAAGAGGAAAAAGCAGCAAAGCCAAACACCAGTGTGCAGCTTTTTTTTTTTTTTTTGAAAGTCAAGACATGCATTAAAGTAGCTGTATCTAATCACTGTTTATAGAGGGGCTGGCAGGCAAAAGCAACTGCTATAAACAGTCTTTTAAATCCCTTTTCCCAGCATCATGCTTAGAATATTCCTACAAAGGTCTGTTAAAACACCGGCAGCGTACTCAGGGTAAGCCAGTAAGGAGCAGAGCTGGAAGGGAAATATTTTGCTTGGGAAAGAAGGGAGAGGGAACGAGGTGCCCGGGTCCCACATGCACACTGGATATTGCACACTGGATATAGCACACTGGATATTGCACCCCTGCAAAACCCTCTGGGACCCCTGGGTGGGCAGAGGTTGTCATCTCCACGTCTATTTTCGCATGGTTAAGGAAGCAGCTCGTTGGTGTGACACTGCCCTCTCCTGAGCAGAAGGAACCGCTCAGCTTCATGCCCAGCTCGGTACAATAATTTTGGGGAGCAACGACCCTGCTACAAAGAGAAAAGCCAAGACACACCCCACAACAGCCACAGTTGGCACCAGCAAAGCCCAAAGCACCTACAGCCTCCTCACACCGACAGCACTTACTCTTTTTCCACACAATAGTGAACTACCTACCACCATTCGGTCTCCTCGAAGGATAATTATCAGCTGCTGCAGCCTAACGAAGCCTATTTATGGCCAAAGCCAAGTGGCTGCCAGGTGGAGCCCATCACTTCATCTCCATATCAGCAAGAAGGTGCAAAGCATCTTGTTAATGGGCATTTTCTCAAGAAAAAGGAGTTGCAAACAAGCCTCCAGGGAAAGCATCTGCCTACACCCCATGTCTGTAGGAAAGGTGCTCTCAGGAGGAGCCCTAAGTGCCCATCCACGTCCAACCCCAACGCTCTTAATGTTAGCGATAACCACACCTTCACGCACAAGCCCGTAGCTGCTGGGCAGCAATGCCATGAGTATTTCAAAGGTGCAACCATACCCTTTTATTTTCACCCTCAGGAAGACTTACAAAGCAAGTTAAAGGACAATATTCCCCGCAGGTGTGTCCGTTAAAAGGGGACTCAGATCTAACTTCCACCACCTGTGAGCATCAAAGAGCCTCTAAACAAAAAATAAGGTGAACGAGCCATCTGCTACCGACATTTTGACCTCAACCTATGACACTATCTGCAACTGTGAGTTACTGTAACCCACACATTATAAAAAAAACCCTAAATATACTGATTTTGGCATTGAGCAGTGTGAAACACTACGGCAATTTTAATGCAGTTACTTGAGATCAAATATGCACGGCAGTTTACGGATAAAAGTACAACAAATAGTGCCTGGCCCTTGCAGCTGGTTCAGTATCTCATTATAATCTTCCTGGTTCATCAAAGCTATTTGTTGCCTTGCAAAAACTAAACCCTTTATCATTAATTCCAAGCCAGCAGTTTCTGAATCTACAACCTGACATCAAATAAACTGATCCAACCAGAACTCATTTTCTTTGCGCTGCTCATTGTCTACGCACAAGACAAATATCAGTCATGCTTCGCCTTCAAGTACAGAATTCATCGCAGGGAAGAGCATAACGTGCAGAACATGCTTATTTAACAGAAAAAGTACAGCTTGACAGAGACACCCACTCTAAAATTAACTCTGCCTCAAAGCAGAGCTTATATTTGCCACTGAAGAAGCACCTTCTAAATCACAGAGAAATATTCTGTAGCTAAATATTGCTGGGATATCCACGTGAAGATGCTTCAAGTCTTGACGGAAGAAAATATGTTAAAATAGCAGGCTTTAAGGGTTCAGGATGCATCACTGCTCAGGTGGATAAAGGCTGTGTAATGTATTAATGGACCACTTTCTGTAGCAATCTGATGACTGGTAAACACAGACATGCCAGACAAAATGCAAGGCAGGAAATCCATTTACTTCAGCTTTTCCCCAGCCACACCTGCCAAGTGCAAGCTAGCAATTTATAAGAAGGAAAGAAGGTAGAAGGCATTTTATCCTGCATCACTGTGTGATCCAAACCCAAAAAAGCTCTTTAAGAATAAGCACTGGTGTAACTTTTACTTGCTAATAAGCAACAGTCTAAATTTCCTGGCAACTGGGAGCATCCCAAGGAGAATACAGCATCCGAACAGCATAGTCAGATTTAACGTTCTCCACGCACGGCATAACTTTGTAACGGAGAAAAACCTGTATGGGCTTACTGAGCGAGCGCTCGTTTTCCTTCATACAGGGACAAAGAGCTAGCAAAGAGAACTATAATTCAATTTTTTTTAATTTCACATGCAGCATGGTCATGACTATTCCGATCATCTATCTGTAATCCCCTTCCAGCCCCAAAATAACCCTTAAGCCAACACGATTACAAGTAATAATAGTGGCTGTAGAGACCCATCCCTAAAAACCCAAAGCATGGCAAGTTTGACAAAGCCAGGTTTTTTCTGGCTGAAGAATCCCCATTTCCATCTCGCCAGGGGTGAAATTTCACAGCTTCAACATCAGGAATTGCTACAACAGACCTTTTCCAGAGGAAGGCTCACATTTCGACTGCAACTCCTCAACGCCCAGTTTTCTAGGTGGTGAATATACAGGACTTGGGAGAGAGCTTCAATGAAACAGCAATGAGATTATTTTTTTCCCCTCTTTTCTCCCGAATTACTCCTTTTTCTGAGCAATTTCTTTGCCAAGCATCAAGACAAAAGAACACCCTCTACGTTCACCCTTTTTCACCCTATCTGCTCAGCGCTGGCAAGAAATTTGGCATCCTTAACGCAGGGTTTTGCTCCGGACAGGGGGGGATGTCCCCAAAAGCCATCCAGGACATCCCTATCGCATCCTCAGAGGGTGCTAGAAGAGCTCAGGTGCTGGATGGACACAGGGTGCCCCTCCAGCCGGGCAAGCAGCAATAAATCCCTCGGGATTTTGCTGCCTCAGGATTTTAGGGTGCCGGACAACCCCGGTGTAAAGCCCGGGGGCCGCAGGACACTGCGGATGCCATTATTTTGAGAGCGGCGTGTAAAAATGAAGCATTACCTGTAAAATAAGTAGGGACTGAAGGAGAAAAGGGGGTGGCTAAATGCACACCCTGGTAACTTGGGGGGGGGCTGGAGACCCGAGGGGGTACCCCAGGACCTCTCCCCGGGTGGGTGCCCACCCATGTCCCCCACCGCACGGTAGCACCCCGTCACATCCCAACTTTGCTTGGGATGCTGTCTGCCAAGTGAGCCACCCATGGCAAGGGGGGGGGCACACACCGTTTGGGGGGGGCACAGAGGGTAAAGAAACACCTTTTGGGGAAAAGAAATACCTTTTTGGACAACGGAGCACCTTTGGGGGGCATAGCTGTCACACACCCAACACCCCCCCCTCCCCGGGGGGCACCCTGCACCCTCCTCACCGGACAGCCTGGGGGGGGGGGGGGGGGGATGCAAAAGGCCACCCCTTCCTCCCAGTCCAACCAGTCCAACCCTTTACCTGCTGCCGCTGGGAAATCCTCCAGGTCGCCAAGTCCCCAGGGAGGGGGACCCGTCCCCCCGCCGAGCGATGCTTTTCCCTTCTCCCCCCCCCCCCCTCCCTGGGGCAGCGATGCCGGCGGGGGTCCCCGTCCCCTGGCAGAAGGTGGGATGGGGACAGCGAAGGGTCGGGAAAAGAAGGGAAGAGGCTGGAAGGAGGGAGGTGACACCACCGTGTCCCCGTCCCCGCAAACCCGGCTCGGCTCCGCCGCCCGCTCCCGGGAGCGGGGCGGAGGTTGGGGCGGGCGGCTCCGCCCCGGGCAGCGGCAGCAGGAGGAGGAGGAGGAGGAGGAGGAAGAAGCAGGCTGCACCCAAAGGCTTGGAGATCTTCTTCTTGGGGGGGGGTCCCCGAGGGGATGAGTCCGGCTGCGAGCAAACCTGGCCGCGGTGGAGGCGGGGGGGACACCCAAGGGTGCAGGTTGGGGGGGGGTCCCTGCTAAAGGAAAGGGTGGGGGGCACCCCTGGCAAGGGAAAAATGTTGCTCCCCCCACGGTGCTGCCCCGAACAGGCATCCCTGGGAGCCCCAAGGGGCTGGGAAAGTCGTGGGGAGGGTGACACTATGCCGTGGGGATTGGAAACGTCGAGTACCTCTCCTTGGCCTTCATCCACCCCCGTCTTCCTCCTCTGGACCTGGATGTCTGGAAATTGTTCACCCCCGGGGAGCAGCATGTACATACACACACACGCGTGTGTGCATAAAATCAAAAGCGAAGCTGGAAAACCTCCTCAAGTTAGTGCAAATATATGGCCCGGGCTGCCATTAACCGGGCACCAGTAAATCCCCGCTTGGCAGTGGGGAGCGGAGTGGTCACGAGGGAGAATAATCATTCATATTTCTATTTCTCGGGTATGTATATTGAAGGCAATCATGTCTCAAAGCCTGCTTAGGAGGGATGTTTTGCACAGCGGGGTGTTCCCACCTGGGTGGATGGAGGAGGATGAAAAGGGTCAGGTACGGGTTTGGGCTCTGCAGCCTCCTGATTTCTCCTGCTCCGATAAACGTGCCCTTTCCAACCCACCCATCATTTATTTTTCCATCCACTTTCATCACCTGCACTTGGTCTTACATTAGATCATGATCTCCCAAGCGTGTAGGTGCACCACGGATGGGTTCCCTGGACCTGATCTACACATTATGGGCATCCTGGCACAGGGTCCTCGAGTAGCAGTTTGGGGAAAGGACGAGAGTTTTGATGTGTCTACACCACGCTCAGAATTTGTTCTCTGCATGCTGCAACAGCACAGATGAAGCAGGGTGAGAAGGCTGTCCAGGGCTGCCCAGCACAGTGGACAAAACTGAACTGTATCCCTGGTGTGAATTTTTTGCCCTTCTTGATGCAAGGTGGCAAAATACTCACCTGAGAGCAACGGATCCCTTTTTTCTGCAAATTGGCCATTTTCCACCGTTTTGGCCCATGCTCGGAGCAAGTCCTGGAGGAGTGCATGGTCCAAATGGTGCAAAAGGAGAGGATGTGCTGTCAAGATAACAAGCAAGTGCAAGACAGATGCCAGGCTCACCTGTACTGAGACAGACAAAACCGATAGCTCGCTAGCAACTGTCTCTGTTTTCCTAAGAGGCATAGAAATAACCCAAGAAGCTGCACCCACCAGCAGGGAAACCTCACCTGCAGGAAAAGACTGGAGGCGAAAAATCAGAATATAAAGTCTGATCCAAAGTGACGAGCCCCAGCCCCAGCAGAAGAGACGTGGGCTTGCGTTACAGGCAGCGTTACAGGCAGCGCAGGCAGCGGTCCTGGGAGCTGTTTGCCAAATGCTTTTCCTTACAGTACTGCTGACGGCAGGCATTTCAAAATCAGAAGTCTCTCGGAGCTGCGGTTATCTTAAATCCTGATGAAAACAGATCCTGTGGGAGCATTTTATTTGCCACCTGGTTGCTGGGTCCATTGCAGAGCTCTAGGATGTGTTTTCCCGCAGGCTCGAGGGTGGACGTGCGGGGGGGTACGGGACAGATGCAGGTATTTCGAGGCACATAACGAAGTCGTGACCGTAGGTCCTTGTGACTTTGCCAGACTTTAAACACCGGGGATGAAGTTTTACATGCTTGGGTGTCTGCCTAGGGATGGTCTCCTTTTAATTTCAACAGAAATACTTCAGCCATTCGTAAGATCAAGGGAAAAATATTTTCTTCTGGCACCAGGAGAAAATATTCTTCTAACTCGCGAAGTTCCAGAAACACTGCAGCTGCTCCTAACGTCAGCCAGTAATTTGCTTTTTAGCATCCATTTGCTGAGCAAAATGCCTCCGAAAAGAATCGGAGTTTGCACATTTTCAGAATATTTCTTCAACTTGGCCAGTTGAATCTGACACAGGCTCCTGCCGGGGATGCAGGGCTGGGGAAGGTTTCCTTTTCAAGCCACCTCCAAGCAGCTGTGAAGAGAGGAAAGAAAAGCAGAAAGACCGTCTTTCCCTCCCTGCTTGCAGCACTTTGGCTGCTAAAGGCCGTGCAATGTCAGAAAAAAGTCATGGAGCGGCCGACGGAAGGAAATTTCTTATGAATTTCAAGACAGCTTCTAGGAAAGTAGATGCAATTTTGGACTGGGAAAGTTGTTTTCAGATTTAAAAGTTCCTTATCCCATGCCTAGAGCCTTGAATGTTCAAAGCTATTTTAAATATCTCCCTCCAGCATGGCTAGGATTTCTGCTGTTCTCATTCCTCACCGTATATCCCCAGCCACATTCATTTCAAAACGATGCACCTATAAAACCCTCATTAAAACCCTTTGTACTACTGTGACACTCACAGCGTGTGATCACTTTTTAAGCTGCTCCATTAGGACCCAGCTCAGTGCTGAGGCTTTAAACCAGGGGCGAGTTTCAGGCGTAGGCAGATTTCACACCACATCCTGAAAGCATTTTGTTATACGCTTATGGAAGGGAAAAATTGGTCCAGAAGGGAAATTTTCGTTTTCTGGCAGGGAAATACGAGACTGGAGATCTGGCGACGCAGAAGGGCATCACGTGCAAAGTCTTAGAGGAGACGGTGCTTCGGGATTTTGGGTGGGGGGACGGTGAAGGAGATGCTGCAGTTTCCTGCAGGAGTGGGAACAGAGGGAAGGGGGTGAACCGTCCTTAACCACAGCATCACCCTCCTCCAAGAAAAAGTGGGGTTTCATCCCCTCTGTAGGTAAAGGAAAACCCCTTTTCCTCCTTCCAGCCTCACAGGAGGGAAGTCTTTGCTGGAGCAACACTTGCCTGAGCCCTTCTGATGACCCAGCCACAGATCTTTTTTGGTGTCACGGGATATCTTGTTCCTTCCCGATATGTCAGAGCATTTTGGATGTTGGGTTTTTGCATTTGGTGCTGTGCTGAGGGGTGGGAAGGTAAATGTAGGAAGGTTTGGGAAACAAGACAGGGTATGGTGAAAGCACAGCAGATTCCTCCCTGGCTGCCTTTTTGGGGAAGAGCAAGGAACATCTGATTAATTGACAATGTAGCCGATGCCACATCGGGATGGAGGGCACTGAGCAAGGCTTGGAGATTTGCAATACTGTCTCCATTTTGCAGAAGAAGAAAACGAAGCATGAAAAGAAAAAAGCAAGGCCAGATTTATCTAGAAGACGTCTGGCAGGAAGCGAGCCAAGACATGTACGTCTGTCTGTCTGTCTCTCTGCCTGCCTGGACGTCCAGGCCACGAAGGCGGCGGGAGGTAAATCCCTGTCGTGGCTGCCCCGTAGCCCGCAGCATCCGACCAGCCCTGGGCGAGGGGAAGGAAGCGTGGTAAGGGACACGCTATTGTTTTGCCCATGCAAATACTCGGGGAATGCAGGGCAAACAGGAGGGAGATCTGGGCTTTCCTGTGTTTGTGCAGCGAATATTTTCATTAAGGTGCTTTTTCCTAACTCTTTCTCCGAGGCCTTTGTGCCTCTAAGAAGTGTAAGGAGGGTGTTGATTGCAAGCGTCCCCTTAGGCACAATTATTTTACCGTAATAACATTTACAGGGAGAACTTGCAGAGCTATTTTGCTATTACATCCTCTGTATTTCAACCTCTCCTTCACTTTTTTTTCCTCATCAGTCTGCCCCAACAAGCCTGTGCAAGGTTTCCATCCCTGCAGCAGGAGCGGCGTTGGGCTTGTAAGCCCTGAAGAGATCATTGAGGGCGAATATGTGAATGTTTGATGTTACCCAGCAACTAGAGACGAAGATATCATTTGTCCGCTAAGTCAGGAAACACTTTGCCTGTTTGCACAATAGCTGTGTTTGCCTGCTCTGTGGTAGGTTAACCAGCAGCCCCACAACCCTTTCAGGAGAGAAGATGAATGTACTTAAATAGGAGGAAAATCACTGCCATGGATTATTGCTGCAGGTAAATCAGGTCCCAGGCACCCTCAGTCTCCCCAAATCACTCCACCGAAATCTTCCAGCGTGGGGGAGAAACTGTGACCATATCGATGGTCCAAAGAGTCATGCAAAAATAAAACCAAAAAAAGGACTAATTTTGTCCTGGCACAGCCTGGAAGAGAGATTTACAGTCAGCGCCCTGCATCCCTTTCCCACCGTCAGAATAAAATACTTTGTGGCATGTCATCAGTACAAAATTAGCCCTGAGCACATCTTCACATAGACCGAGTGGCTGGAAGTCAAAAACAAAGTCAATTGAGAAGACAAACGAGTATTTTTTTAGCTGTTAGGAGAAATGACTGGGGAAAGTGATAAACAGAGGCAGAAGTCTCCCCATTTGATGTCTTTATTGCAAACTAGGTGCTCCTCCACTGCAGGGATGGTATTTAAATATAGGCTGGTTTACATAAATAAATGCAGATATGACGTAAGGTGTATTATTAGGTCAGTCACATGAGGTATTTCCTCTTCTTTCGTATTTGAAAGGTGCAGTCAAGCCCTTGAACAGGCAAGTGAAGTACACCTGGGCAAAGGTTAACCAGCATTTGATCATGCTGTTGGCTTTCACAGCTCCATCTCCCCACGCGACCAGCCTCTCCACTGCCATCCTCCAAATCAGTTCCTTGGGAGCAAAGTATGAACCTTCCCAGCAAGTGACTCTGTAAACTCAGAAGAGATTAATGATAAAGCTGGCAAGGTCCAAACAGTGGGTTGCAGGAAACATAGATTTTCAGATGGGCAAAGAGACAACAAAAGGATGGAGGAGGGGGAGAGGATGGCTGTCAAAAGATGAGAAGATCTGGAGGAGCCAGGAGGAGTCTTTGTGGTGATGGTGGTCCAATGGCGAGGTGAGGGATGTCTGTCTCCATCAAGCTTTCTCAGGATGAAGCCCACCCTGTGCCTTCCTTTCGCTCTGAAGCCCTGAAGGATGTTGTCCTATAGCAATGCCTTATGCAAACAGCTCCTGGACTGGCACCACAAAGGGTTTGGTTGGAGAAACGTGGGTCTGAGCAGTCTATCCACAGCCTCCTGGATGGAGGTGAGGTGGGAAGTGGTGCACGGCCTTGTGCAGACGTCTTAGTTGATAAGGACAGCCATTGCCACAAAGGGTACCCACAGCTGAGTTGGTGGCAAGTCTCAGTCCTGTATCCCAAGCTTTTGACCTTTAATTTCTTGGCATTTTTGCCCACATGAAATACACAATTGGAAGTAATGAACCCATCTATAACCCTCAGCTCCTGCTCTCAGTATGATGCTTGGGATAAATACAGGTCTGCTACAGGGAAAAAAAAAAATAGGCATGCAGTAGTACAAAATCCCATATTGCCTCATTACCAAAGGTCTACGAGTGCTGGAGACATTCATGGCTGTGCTCAATTAGTGGAAAAGTAAAATAAATATCTGCGTGCAAGTCTGGACTAGTGGCTCCCCTTCCAGCTCGGCTGAAGGGCAGGGAGTTAGACCAGACATCTCATCCCCATTCGCCTATGGGCTGCAGCTGGCCTCGCTCACGAAACACGTGCCTGTTGACTACAGCCACACGTTGTTAGCAGAAAGAGTACATCTGGTATCACACGAAGATGTTTGAAGGAGGGAGGTATATTCTCTAGTGGACAGAAAACCAAAGTGACTGAGCACGCTGACCCAGCCCGCCGCAGTCGTCGCTGGGATGCAATGCATGGTGTTCCCAAGACCCATCTGTGCATCCTTTTGGTACCAAGGAGCAGTTTCCATCTCCTTTCCTCCCCTCTAGCCACACAAACCAGCATCACGCAGATGATGAGTGTAGAGATTGGACAGGTCTTTGGTCCTGCTACTCCACCCTCAGTGCTCGAGGGTGAGGAGGACGCAGCCAGACCACTCCGAGATGGTTATACACCACATCATATATGAAAAGAGATTAATTAAGGTCATATTGAAGCTCTTTGCTCCTGGAGGGGAACATCTAGGCACCTCCAAGGATCCTTTTCCTCCCTTTTTTGAAGCCATTAAACCAGCATCCTCCTCACTATCTGGTGATTCCCTGAATGACGCTAGTTTAAGGGAGGAAAATCCAGTCCTGAATATATAACTGGTGGAAAATGAGACAATTGCAAGCCTGCAACTCCTTTTTTGAAATGTGCATTTAGCTGTAGGTGGGAATAGCTATCCACCCACTGCCAGACTGTGTTTAGATATATCGTGAGAACTCCAGGGCACGTAGGTAATGCCATCTCTGAACTAATGAGTCAAAATGACTGTGTTTAACAGTGTTTTCTAGATCCTAGATGTGGTCCACTTAATAAACAAATGTGGCTGAAACAGCAAGGAAAGAAATGTATTTGTCATCATGTGAAGGAAGATTTCCCTGCCCTTGTGAGAAGGAGCTTTACCAAAAAATGCTTCTGATACCATCTGGCCCAAAGAGTCGGAGAGGATGAGTATGAAGGCCAAACCTTGCTTGCATCGAAATCACGGTGGGTTTTGCTGGAGGACCTCCCATCACATCCATCCTGGAAAGCAAACCCCAGTGTTCTCCCAAGAGCCGCTCGCCGGCTTCCCTGTGCAAACAGGGCTGCATTGTTTCCTTCTGCTCCCTGCCCGCCCGCCCCTTCTTTTCTCTTAACCGAAACATTAATCAGAGGCTTTTCGATGGTGCCTTTGTTCTGCGCCTGCACATCACCGAGCACGGGAAGGTCTGGGCTCACGGCTTACGTTCCTGGTGCCAACAGAGGAATCTATTGACAAAAATGATCGATACAGCTCCCTCCAGGAGGACTTTCACCTGCTCCAGCCTGTGCAAGGCTCTGGCCACATTAATAATGACTTTGGAGGTGATGTTTATATATAAACACAGATAGGCACACAATCAAACCTTTCATAGATGTGCTCTGGTCCAGTTAATATTCAACAAAACCTTTGGGTGATATGTCTCCGTTTCTGCAGACCGAGAGGAACCTATCGCATTCTTCTCATAGCTTCTTTGCAGGTAGCTGAAATAAAATCTCTTGCAAGTGGCTCTGCCACAGACCTGACCTGTATCCCTGAACAAAGCCTCTCTTATTCAGCGAGGCAAAGGGGAACATCGGTTTTCTGATTATCTCCATCCTGGAGTTTTTTCGGCTGGACATGCAGGGTTTGAAGGTCCCTGTTCGGTGACCCCATAACAGGGGCTTTATCTGCAGGCTGGGATGAAAGACCCATCACAGCCTCTGGCTAAGTCTGTCTGTGATGGAGCGTGTTTGCACAAACAATGCCGAAATTAAACCCCTGGAGTTCAAAACCTCATTGTCTGAAAAATGCTATGTGAATTCATTTGCCCCCGTGCCTTTCTAATAAAGCAGCAATGTATTTTCTACCTGTTACAATATAATGTGGTTCTACATGATGCTGTTCCAGGGGTTTATATAAATTTAATCTGTAAATTGCTTTTTGATGGGTGAAATACAGCGTGTGTGGGGTGCGTCTGAGTTCAGTTGTCCAAGCGTTAGTAACTATGCACAAACACACTCTTCTGCTAAAGTCAGATGGGCATTTTGGGGCATATTTGGCCCATCAGGGCCTTAATAGAAGATGATCTTGGACAGATGAGTCCTCCTTGCAGAACACCACCTGTGCTAGCCAGTGTCTGGGTGGCCTGGGCTCATGGAGAGGATTTTATTAAGCAGAGTGGAGTGGTCAGCATCAGAGCTGAAGTTGCCTGAAGGTTGGGTGCACTTGAAAGGTTTGACATCCCCTAAAAAAAAAGAAACACTTGAAAAGCAGGACCACTCTCCTCTTCTGGTGCAGCGTTACAACCTACTGCAACGAGTATTAACCATAAAGCCAATTAATCAGTTCATGTAGGAAGGATAAATGTAGGGATGGATGAAGGGGGTCACCCTTCATCCTCCAAAAACTAGTCTGAGCATAGCTGAGGAGTTGGACCCCCGGTTCGTGTGTCAGAGCCAGGGAGGATTCAGAGCTGGCGTGGTGGGAACCGGAGAAGCGGTGATTCAGAAGTAAGAGTGAGCAAGACCCTGTGTGCAGCCGCCCGGGAGGACATGCCCATGGAGAGAGCGTGAGCACCTTAAAATAGCTGGAGGTGAGTCAAAGGGCAGAATTGCCTGTGTGCTGCCCGTCCTTTCCTGGAGCAGCTCAAGATCTCTGGCCCCAAATCCCCCATGAAGACCTTTCCTGGGAGATTTCTAGTGCCACGTTAAAAGCTGAGATCACACAGCTCTTCCCGATGCCTCGCTGCTCCGTTTGTGTCACGAATGTGCCACGCTCGCTATTACACGAGTTTATCTTTGTATTCAAGCCCAGAGTCCTTAGGCAGCGTCTGTGCTCTCCTAGATGAAATCAAAGCCGGGTGTGAAATAGCAGGAGGAGGCAAAGGGCCTGGACACAGCAAGGATTTCACTTCTGCAACCCAAGCTGTGCTGGCAGAGCTCCCGCTACCTCCTCATGGTCACCAGCACTGAAACAGTCCCATTGAACTGGGAGCACTGGTTGAGCCAGGGCTGAGCCAGCACTTAGCTGCAAGGGCTCCTCGTCCCTGGGGTCCTGCGGTGCCAGGGCAGGATGAAACCCAAAGGAGTTTCAGCAATTATCATACAAATCCCTAGGGATGCAAGACAGGCAGGATGGGTAGGGCTGGCTGCCTGGCCGAGGAGAACAGCGACTATTCCCAGCCCGTGGTCACAGCAGGGTTGGGCAAAGCAGCGTCAGAGCATCCTGCATTCCTGGGGCGGGAGCACGGGCTGCACCCCCGGCTGTGGGGCAAAGCAGTGTCTTCTGGATGGATCTTGCTAGCCTCAAAGATGGAAGGCATTTTGCCTTCATCCCCTGGACTGCAAAAATCCATCAGTGCCCATGACACTGGGACACGTTGTGCCGGTCCCAGTGGGAAGGAGGTAGTGATGTGGGAGCAGCACCCTTCTCCCAACCAGCTCAGGCTGAGCTCCATGGAGGAGATGTGAGCAAAGTCAGTCCTGGTAGATTAAAATAAGTCGGGGTTCCCCATGTTCAGTGGAGCAGGTTGTCCTCGAGGGACAAGCAGGAGGGCACTGTAGGCCAGACCTACGCATCCTGCCATCACTTGTGCAAATGAGTCCAAACCATCTCCCAAGCAAGGTCTGGACTCAAGCTAAAGACATCACGGCTAGTAAGGCCCACGCAAAAATCCTTCTTCGAACCAGGTTTGTAGAAGCCCCTAAAGTGCACATTTTGGCCCATTTCATGCCTAGCTAGCTCAGCTCGGCACCTCGCTCTTTGGCAGAGGGTGGATCCCAGGTTGGGTACGTAGCTGCCGTCCGAGTGGCTCTCGCATGGAGAACCTGTTGGTCTCGTCTTGCTTCCAGCTTCCTGCTCAACCTGCCAAGAGCCGATCCCAGGAGGAGGCATCTCAGCCGGGCAGCCTCCTCGTCTGCTGGAAGCATGGTGACAGCAGAGAAACGTAATCAGCCTCTCCTCCTTTCCTCCCGGGACCAGACCTGCCCTGTCTTCGGCTGGTTTCATCTTGAGTTTCCCCTCTTCTTCCTGGTCTAGGAGGCTTTTTCCTGCTCCAAATGCTCTCGGGCATTTCTGATGCTGTAAACACACCTCTTTATCCTCCCATCGCCAATCCTCCAACCCAGAAGTGGTTGCGTTCCACTGGCAGACACCCCAAGCCCCGTGTGGGGTTAGCAGCCACCCCAGCAATCACTGCAGTCCTCTACACCATGGGGGGACCGGTGCAAATAAATACACTCATTTTCAGCAGCACAGCAGATGACGAGCAAGGGCATCTCCGCTCCTTGGGGCAGATTTCCCCTCCTAGTTTGCAGGACAGGTCGGAGAGGCTATGAGATATTTGCTTTGAACATGAGGTAACGTCTGGGGTGGAAAGGTTACAACAAAGACGCTTCCAGTATTTATGCTAGCGAGACCAGCAGCCACCAGCAAGCTGTGCTGGGCAGCAGTGTTGTAATGAGGAAAGCAAATATTATGTTATATAGGTGTAATGAGCTGCTGCTGCTTTTTAATGCTGGGGCCATCCAGAGAGAAAAGCCTCCTTAAATAGTTGGGATTCCTCCGACCAGCATAGGGATGAGAGGAATAATATTTGGGAGAGGAACACACCCCAAGTAACAGCATCTGCGTGCTGGGTGGAAAGCAGAGAGCAGCCGGCATCTCCCGGCCACAGATGGTTCCCATCAAGATGAATTTTTTTCTTGTTAATCCCCAAACAAGCTTGAGATATATTTTTATTTCAGAGTTAAGTGAAGAAAAAAAGAAACTCCAACATGACCCCCTGTTGTTCTGGCCTCACTCCCTGTTTGGCCTCTGCTCTGAGCAAGCACAGAAAATTCATTTCATGTTAAAGGCAGGGACTAGCAGAGACCCTGAGACCAAAAACTCCTGGGGTGGTTCTTCCAGCTCTTCTTGACCTGGAAATTTATCCCATTCAAGCTGGAAATGGAGGTGAAAATCTAAAGGCAGGACTACCTCACTCTATTACTGAACTTAGCCAGAACAGGGAACCTGAAAGGAGTATTGAATTTTGACAAGAGCAAAAAAGTCAGTCTAAATCTCTTTGGGGTTTGTATCCATCACGCATCTGTGGCCTGCTTTTCAGGAGGAGGAGAAGGTGAAGAGAAAGCAAGCCACATACAAGAAACTAAATAGGTTAACTCCCAGATAGGATGAAGGGAGGAAGATCTTCTGAAGGATGATCTGGCTCTGCCGTGGTGCGGATGAGCTCCCACCATACCTGTGGAGGGAAAGATCCCCCTCACTGTCCCTCCTGAACCTGTCATCATCCTAGAGGCTTGTTTTTTTCCCATTTTATAGCTGGAAGAAAGGAGAGAGAAAATCAAAGGCTTGATAAAAATAACCAGGACTCCTTCAGGCTGGCTGTGAGGAGCATCCCTACAGCCAGCAAGTGCTTGGCAAGAGAGAGGGTGATTTGGGGACGTATATTTAAAGCATTGGTGCACTCTGTGCTGTTCATCGAGGGACCGATGATATTCGGGTGTCTGTAGGGTGTCAGCAAGGGTTTCCAGCATGGAGGACCTGCCCGTGCTGCAACTCTCACCCTAAAATCTTAAACCTACCTTGGGCATCAGGGGTAAGTCCTGAGCTAATCCACACCTGAAGCTATCACATGTGCTCAGGAGCATCTTCACCTAAAAAACCCAAACAAAGATACAAACTACATCAGTGGGGGGACTGGGAATTAGTTATATTCCAAAGACATCCCAAAAGCCCTGCTTTGTGGACTTGCCAGTCATTCCTCCACAGCCTCCCTGCCAGTACGGCATGTTGGACGGCACAGTTCCCCAGACTTGGTGTGATGGAGCCACCAAGAGGCATCCCTTGGCATGTCCCAGGACAGGTCTGCAAGAGCAGCCATGGGTTAGGGATGCAGCACACCTCCTGAATGATGAGCTGTGGGCCATCTGAAAGGATTCAGATGGAGGCAGGGCCAGGCAATAACCTTTCCTCATGGGGGTGACACTTCTGGTCCATGGTGGCCCTACTAGAAGCAACCCTACAAGGTGGTGACCTGTCCTTGACAGCTCAATGGGTTTCATTAACAGGAATTTGTTTTCAGACAGATCTTCTTGGGACATTTACACCCCCAACGAGGCTGGGCATCCTCCCCTTCTCTCTGGCATCTCCCTGCAGTGACTCAGCACATGCGAACGCTGACTCATCGCCATCTCCCAGCAGTGTCGGACTTCCCACGCGCTCCAAGACAGGGTGGTGGGAGGAGGAAAATGCTCCATTCGCCCTCCCCTGTGCCTTGAGGACATATCAGAGGGCATTGCAGACACATCAGCAGGGTGGGGAAGCTGAGGCAGGCTGGGGCAGCGCAAAGACTCTTCTGGACAGGGATGTACAGAGATAGATAAGGTCATCTGGTCTGGGAGTTGTTGCCCAGCATGGGAACAGGTTGCCAACCATCGGCTGACACGCAGTGGGACCTGCCCTCCGGGACATGCTCTTCTGGCTAAGGAGGACCAGTGATAGGTTTAGGAAGAAGGATTTGCAGGGGTGAGGAAGAGGATGGGTAAAGCCAGGGTTGGTGTCTTGCTTTGGGGTCTGCAAAAGGTGGTGGCACAGACCTTCATAAAGTCAGGGAACTTGGCTACACAAATCACAGATTTCAGCACAGACACTGGGAGATGATTGTTCCATACAAGGATAAAAATAAGTGGTTTCTGCAGCAAACAGCACCACTGAAAAGGCTGCCAAGCTCTCGAGTCTGTGACCACCCACTGCAAATCCTACTGGAAAATTACGGAGAAACCTGCATTCGCTCACCAGCGATGAGGTGGACTGCTCTCCTGGAGATCTGCAATGTAAGTGGTCATCCAGATATATAATTGGTCATCCTAAAAAAGATATTCCCTCATGCCATTGCAAGTTATGGAGGACAAAGCTCTCTGACCTGTTTCGTATGTGAGCCTGAGCAGATGAACAAGATGTTCCCTTCCAGACTGAACAAATAAGCTTTAGAACCCATCCCAGGTATTTCACCCAAAAGATCCCTTGATGAGGGCGTTTTGTGCAGTTGCGATCCAGGTGACTGCCACACTTCGTGCTGGCTGTGACCAGCCCTGCCACATCTCAGAGACATGACCCCAGTCTCAAGTTTCCCAGGGCCAGGGCTGTATCTCGTTCATTTACATCACATTTGGCTTTTCTGCTCCACTAGTCCTGGGCAATGGTCTGGCAGCTGGCTGTGCATGGCTTGGGGCCACGGAGCAGTTGCAGCGATGGGTCCGTCACCCTTCTTCTCCTCCATAAACCACTCTTGCCATCCACTCCCTCCTTCTCCATCTCACACGGGCTTCCAACAGCCCAGGAGAAACCTAAGAGAGGCCCGGACACGTGCAGCAGCAGACAGAAGAGTCCTTTCCCTGCCGCTTTGAGAGGGCAGGCCTGGAGCTGGGACACGTCTCCAGGAGGTACCACCACGTTATCCTCTCAGCACCGAACCTGGGCTGCCAACACCAGCTGGCCTGGTGGGATTTCTTCAGCAGGGTGATTTCTAGCCACGTAGCAACCTTTCTGCCTTTGGCTTTCATGCCTAGTTAAATACTCTGTTAATTATGGTCTTCTGAATTAACGACCCAATTAGGAACTCCAAAGTGTCTTACCTGGAGGTGAAGCCTACAGATTTACCCATGTATGACCATCCTTTCAACAGCATCTCTGGAGCATTCCTCTGCCACCGTGGGTTCAGTAGCACATTGTGTTTTAGATGTCCTTGGACTAGTTTTAGAGGGAGGAATGTTCTGGGCACATGGTACAACTGAGTCAAACCCAGGACAGGCTGTGGCCATAGAGGCTTTCTGCCATGTGGATTCTCTAGTGTCTCATAAATAGTTGTGCTTGCATTCAAGCCTTTCCCCCATGGGTCATTTATAACTTCTCTCTGCCTGCTCAGTTTCCTAAAGCTTGCAGGCTGCTACTGCCCATCGAGTGTGTCTGAAATTGGCTCCAAAAGTGGCTTGGATGGGATAAAAAAGCAGCAAGTGAGCCCACCTAAGCCTTGTTTTCCCTTCGCAGCAGAAGCAGAAAAGATGTGCAGTGCAGCACCCATGCCCGTTGCTGGCCACTAAAGATTACAGGCTAGTCCAGCGCGGAAGGATTGCAGGAGTCAATCCCATTTAAGCCTTTCTATTTAAAGGAATAAACTACCCAGGAAAAGCAGCCTAAGATTAGAAACTCACAGGATTTCCTCACATTGCAGCCATCAGCCAGAGATTCAGCCCGGGGGGTGGTTTGTTATTCTCCCAGTGCATGAATCCTGCACCCCAGCAAAGTTAAGCATGGATTACGCTCTGCGGCTCCATCACAGAACAAAAACCCACGCTCAAAGGTGGTTTAATGCTGCTCCCTCTCTGCCTAAACCATCTCCAGTATTGCCTGATTGACAAATAGTATTTTAGGCAGGAGTGTTTCGACTTTGGTGGAGAGGCACAAGCAGGGAACGTTTCCTACAAGCGCATGCAATGGTTTGTTGCTCAGAAAGAGACCCTTGTGCAGGAGGATCTTGCAGAAAATTTAATGCTAAACAGAGCGGGAACCAGAAATAAATGCAGTGGTAGGATTGCCTCCCACTGTCGGCAATAACAACAGAAACACGGGGAGGTGGATGGTGAGTTTTGCTTGATCTCAAGGCAAAACGCTACAAAAGTAAATGTGAAACGGAGGAAGAGCTGATAGGGAAAATCCCAGAGGCTCGGAGAGGTGGTCACTGCAGGGGCAAGGAGGCAGAGGGGTTTGGTGTGGCTCCAGACCTTGCTCTGTTATAGCACTGGTACCACATAGCACCGCGTGCTGCATCCAGGGTCTGAAGATGCTCCCAGACCCGGCAGCACAGATAAACCTTTGTGCCTGACTATCAGTGGCTGTGAGCAAACAGTTTGGGTGCTGTGTCTATAAAATGGGGTAGTGTCTCTCCAGGGGCTTGGAAGGAAAATGTTTTTTTGCATCCTGTGAAGTGCTGGGGTTTTGGCACTTGTGCAGTTGTTCTGGGACCAAAAAAAAAAAAAAAAAGCAAGGGTTGTGAGTAAAATAGAAGAAGTCACTCGATGGTTTTTGCCTTACTAGCTAGGAATTGGGCAGTCATTTGGGATTTGATTCCCGGCTCTGCTGCTCCTCCCCATTCTGGGTGAAACTCCAGCCTAATTTATCTTAGAGCAGAAAAAACATAAAGCCTGTTCCTAATGGAAATGTGTTGAAGCCTGGTAAGCACCATACAGGTTCACAGATGTGCATGCAAGGGCAAGTTCAACCAATTAGCATTTTTCTGAAGAAAACCATTTTGCAAAAAAAAAAAACAACCAAAACCACCCAAAACCAACCATGTTGGTGGCTCCCCCTCACTTCTGTGTTTAGGCTAGAAATATCTGGGAACATGTACCCAGCAGCTTCCGCAGCACGGCTCACCGACAGCTCGCTCCCATGCAACAGTCCTACCCCTAAACCAGGGACCGGAGAGGCTGAGGTTCCCTCTGGGCTTTGAAATGCACTGAGCACAGCAGGAATCCTCCTACTTGAAGGAGCAATCTTATACCAGCCCAGCTCCCCCGAAGAGATCCTTTCCCTCTTTCTTTCTCCCAATCCCACAGTGTAAACACCACCGGGCACTTTGATGTGATGCTGGGGCAAAGGCACGAGAGAAGGGGTTGCAGCCTCCCAGCAAATGCTCAGCCCTGCCACGAATCCCCATTAAAACAAAAGCAAGACAAAAAAAAAAAAAAAAAAAAAAAGTGATCCCAAAGGAACCGGCGAGCCCTTCTTCCCCCCCCCAGCACCGCAGCAGGATGGGAAGCAGTTGCCAGTGGTTGCTTTTTCCAGGCGGAGTTATGCACGCGGAGCCTGACTCATCCCCAGCAGGAATTTCTATCTCACCCTGTCCCCTCCGTGGGAGCAATCCAGGCCCTCTCTCCATCCGGAGATTTTCAGCCATCCCCCGGAAAGCAACAACGAGGAGTCACAGGGGGTGACGGCGGCTGTCAAGAGCAGCCAAGAAGCAAAGACCTTCCCCGGCCCCAACCGTCAGCAGCTGCGCAGGGATGTGTCCGAGAGGCCCCCGCGGTCCTTGCTCCCTCCCAGCTGGAAAATGCGCGTTTTGGAGGAGAGGTGAAATTCTGAAAGACTGGGGCGAGCTGCCCCGCCACGAGGGTTGGAGGACTGGACACCAAGAGACAGACATCTCATGTGGGAATTGTGCCAGTGATGGTCCCTAGGTGCAGCCAGGGCTTTCGTGGTCACCAGGGGTGGGCAAGGCACGGTGAGGGATCTCAGCCCTCCCGGGAAGCCTCAGGTCTATTTGCAAGCTCGGATTAGCCGCATGTGCACAGACAACAGGTCCAGCCACGTGCTAAGAAGGAGACATCCCGGGATGACCACGCTGCCAGGTAGCCCGTGACTCATGAGATAACCACATCCCTCACCTGGGTAAGCTGCAGTCCCTCACCCTCTGCCTCCGTTTCTCCTTCAAGACAAGCAGCAAACCCACAAGAGCTGAACCTGCCTCTTGCTGTGCCCACAGAGCACACCCTGGTCCTGCAGCCCACGTCAGTAGGAGCTGCCAGTACTGATGCTGCAGCAGCTGCTAATGTGATACAAAACCTTAATTCAGTTCACCACACGACAGCAATAAATCCAACCCGGCGTGATTTACAGTGCTGAAGTAGGTTTAGGGTAGCCTCGGGGGCAAGCCTTGATTTCTCCAGGGGAGCGTAAGGTGCAGAACTTGAAAGGAGACCTTTGAAAGCTGAAAGTGGAAGGAAAGAGTCCAGATGTGGACCTCATTTGCAGCAAAACACCAGAGAGGTCACCAACGTACAGGGACACAGCAGCCACCTGCAGCAGGATTGTCCTGTCTGAGCTGGGCCAGATGTTTGCAGCCCCAGTCATGGGTTGTGCTGGTTGGGATGTGTTTGACTTAATGCTCGAGGGATACGCTCACTAGGAGACAGCTTCCACCGTCACAGCAAGCCTGAGCAATGTTGAAACCATAATCCTATGTTGAAACCATACAAAATTCAGGGCCTTCCATGGTTTCATCAGATGTTTGCACCGAGCTTCTTTAAGGGCTCAACAGGAATTTGGAAACCTGGGTGCAGTCCTCAGTTGCACCAGGGCCTGTAACCTCACCCAGAGACTGCTGAGCTCTTCCTTGACTGAGTCAAATCTCTCAGTTCCCCATTTTGGGAGGCAGAGAAGATCCTTGCTGCCATGAACAGGGACATTCTGATGCTCAGAGCCCTCCACCTGCCTAGCCATCACCCAGGCTAGTCCACACTGTCCCAAAGTTGTCTCAAAGTCACTTTTTTTCTCTCCAGTGTGTTTACCACCCCTTCCCTCTCTAGACTCCATACATATTTATAGACAGTGATGTCTCATCCTTTGTTTTCCTGGACTAAACAAATCATTTTCACTTGGAATCACAGAGCCCTCAAAAAGCCACTGAGACATCCCTTGCCCCAGGCAGGCCTAGCTATGGCGTGTGTTTATCTGCCATGTGCTTTAAGACCTCCAGCGATGGGAACTGCAAGCCCTCCCCAGCCTTATCTCTCATTGTCCTTATAATTTTTGCCTAACATCTGACCTTAACTGGTAGGATTTAAGCCTGTAACGTCTCCTCCTATGCATCCTGGGCATGGAAAAGTTTATGCCTTTGCTCTTTGTACCAGCTTTTTCTATGTAATTGAAGGCCATTTTATGTCTCCACTTAGTTTCTTCTGGCTAAAAATCCCATTTCAATTCATCTTTGCCCAGGAACTGCATTTTCCTGATTGCCAGTCTCTCCCATCATTTTTTTCCCAAGTCTCTCATTGGTCCTACCTGTTCTGATATCTGCACCAGGCTGCATACAGCTCAACAGCCAAAGGCTCCCCAAGGCATACGACTGCAAGTAGACTGTTTGCAGGACATGCAGCCCAGGACGATGCTGTCCTTTTGGTTTTTACATCAACACCATCTTCTTTGCCTGGTGTCCAGCAAGTGATAGATCAATGGCCCTTCTCCAAACCTTCATGGGCAGTGCTGCTGGCAGAGAGCTCTGTAGGGACAGCGTGGGACTGGCAGATCAGGGGAGAGGATGGCTGAGCATTTAGAGCACTAGATTGGGTATTGGATGCTTGAATTTACATTCCTGCTCTGTCAGACTCCCTGGATGTGCAAATCAGTCTCTGACAGCCATTGGGAGCAGCGGGACTTTGGTCCCTCCAAGGATTTGGGCTGGTCTCTCTGTGCTGCCAGCAAAGTGGCTGTGCAGGAAGAGGTTATCCCAAAGGATCTGTGTCATGGCCCAAACCCTTCCCTGATCTGCTGAAAACACCCTTCCAGATGCATCTGGGGATCTCATTTGCCTTTGCTCGTGCAGCATCACACACTTGCGATCAGCCAAGGTCCCCCCACCGTCTCCTCCTCCTCACGTCCTCCAGACGAGCTCAGAAGTAACAGGGCTGGTGTCCATCCCCCAGCATGGGACGTGCACACTGGCAAGTACATTACTCTAGCCCTCAATGGCATCTAACCCTGGTGGGCAAGGGCATGGCCTCCTCTGCTCTCCCAGTGCCTCCCAGGCTCGTGTCATCCCTTCCCATCATCACAGCTGGTGCCGGGGGCTGCGCCGCACCCCAGAGCTGGTTGCATCCTATGCAAAACCTGTTCAGGTATAACAAGTCCTTTGGTCTCCTAGAGGGAAAAGCTGTTGAAACATTAGAAAGCATTACGCAGCATGGGGTAGGGCCTCCCTCCATCACGGTACCGATCCTCAGATCTGCTTTGAGAAGCTTTCTCTCTACAGTGCTCACACTGGCTGCTCAGAAGAGAAATTCCTATGGGAATAAAGAGAGGTCTTTGTAGTCCCAGCCCATCCAACTCTACCCAGGAGAAAAGGCTGCAGGTAGAATCACAGAATGGTTTGTGTTGGAAGGGACCTTAAAGATCATCTAATTTGACCCCCTCTGCCACGGGCAGGGACACCTTCCACCAGACCAGGTTGCTCAAAGCCCCATCCAACCTGGCCTTGAACACTTCCAGGAATGGGGCAGCCACAACTTCTCTGGGCAACCTCTGCCAGTGCCTCGCCACCCTCACTGTAAAGGAATTCTTCCTTATATCTAATATCTAAATCTACCCTCTTTCGGTTTATAACCATTACCCCTCATCCTATCACTACACTCCCTGATAAAGAGTATAGCGGACAGTGATACAGGTATGGCAGAGATATGCCCCCATCTCCTGGGACACTGGCTGGCATGCTTTTCATTCACCAGCTATGCAAAACATACCAGCTCACCCTTTTTTTCCCCCACCCTGTGCAGACACAGATTGAATGTCAGTGGAAAATAATTCCTTTAATGAGTGTGCTGGGATAGATCAGCTGACTGGGTTTGCTTCAGTAAATCTCATGGTCACACAGCCCTAAATGTGCAGCAGTGTCTGTCTAAGCCTTTCCGTTTATAGGACAGAGATGGGAGCCAAGAGGATGGAAATAAAGTGTTTGCAAGCAAAAGGCCATAGGGTTTAGAGGTGGAACAAGACTCCGCAGGGGAAACGGGCTGCGCTTGCAGAGAGGTTTGCAGGCTGGTTAGCAAGCACATATCCAGGCATGAAATGGAGCTGACCGAACATCCCTGCGTGCATCTGATTAGTCTTCTGCGCAGAGGTCAGGGGAAGGGCCGTGCTGTGCAATGAGCTCTGGGCACCGGGAGAAAAGCACTGGGGTTCCTTCAGAAAGGCAAAGTGCCAGTGGGGCTGGGACCTGCCTTCCAGGTTGGGTTGGGGATGCAATGTCGGAGCGGTGACAAGAGGGATGCTGGAAGAGTGATCATCAAGTGCTCCTTGACGCAGCCTGGCTCATCTCTCCGACCCCACATCTCACCAGCCTGTTGCACAGGAGCAGAAATCCAGCTCCGGAATAAATCACAGCTGTCTCCGAGGCAGGGTGCAACATTGGCTTTCCCTGGGCGAGCTGCCACGCCATGATAAAGCAGATCCTCCCTCAAACGCAAGACCCTGAGCTGTTGCTCCTTGGGAAGCTGGATTGTTGATGAACTGTGTCAGTGAATAACATTTGCCTTTAATTCCCCCTTCATTCAGTAGATCCCTGTGGGAGGCATCCTATCCTTAAGAAAGGCGACATAAGGCACCTGGAAATGTGTGCATAAGCACTCAGATGCCTGGTAAATCACCACAGACGGGCTGTAATAATCATGGCAGGCTCTAATTGCTCTGTTCTGGCTATATATATGCAGGGTAAAACTTATTGCTTCAGTTGGTTATTCCAATGCAAGGGGCTGTTAGAGCAGGTCTGAGTTACTCTGCGGGGATTTTCCTAACTGCTAGCAATTGCAAAGTCAGGAGAGGAGGGGATCTGCGCAGGAACTGCTCCTAATGTTTCATTTAAAATGTCCATTCCCTGAGCATGAAATGTTTCATGTCAGATCTGTAGGGGTTTTTCAGGTCGATCAGTAGGTTTTGCTGGCATTAGTACCGACACCACTGAGGCTGTCAGCTCCTATCAGGCACTGCACGGCTCAGGGCTTGCTGGCGATTGAGAAAATGTTTGGTCTCCATCCAGTTCAGATCGAACTAATTAAAGAAAATAAAACACTTCCCTACAATCCAAAACCTCCCTTTCTGGTTGGTGTTTGATGTGAGGCTGCAGTTTTGGATCAGACCTGAGTGGGAGACCATAAGCGTATTGCTGCAAGCCCCCTCTGATGGCTCCAGCCCTTTCTTTTTTTTTTTCCAGTTGCTAGTGCCCTGTGGGAAGCCAGCCCTTCCCATCCCCTGCTAAAGATATTGTTTGCTGCTTGGGTTGGGCTGTGCACCCTGGCACATCCTTCAAGGACACATGGATGTGCCCCAGAAGCAGGAGATCTGGCACCTCATGGAGTAGTGACTAACAGCTACAGCAAGGGAGGGCAGCACATCCCTCTTCTCAATATACCCACCAATTTTGAAGCACATTGGGATACCCAGAAGATGCCTGTACTTTGATTTTTCCACCCAAAAGGACTGACAGTCCAGAATAGGGAAAAAACAGTGCCCGGCAAATACTACCAACACCATCCTCCTGACACCAGGGCTTAAATTGCACATAGCCTGAGCCAGCCGTGACATAGTACTTGGTGGGACGTGGCCTTTTCTTCTCTTTGCATCATTCAGAAATGCTCTGAGCTCCACATTGGCTCCAACATTGGGTGCTAAAAGGGTTCTGTGACTGCAGGATTGGCCCTGCGGCTCCCTGAGGGGCTGCCCCTGGCTCTGTGGGGGGGTTTCTTCCACCAGCAAAGCTTATAGAAAAGGGCTGCGAGCCGGGAAGAGAGGGACCATCGGAAAAAGATGGATCGGGACGCTGGCACCAAGGAGGACAAGTCGGGCTCCCTTGCCCGACTCCGGGATGCCCCACGGCTGGCGGTGGCACCGGGCTTGCCCACGGAGCTGTGTCACCCGCGCCGGTGGGTGAGCCACCAGGGACCCGGCGCGAAGCCTCTGTGGTTTTGATAGTGGTCAAGGACAGAGGACATAAGTTAAGTTCCCCTTCAAAGCCAGGTTGGACGGGGCTTTGAGCAACCGGGTCTAGTGGAAGGTGTCCCTGCCCATGGCAGGGGGTTGGACTAGATGATCTCTAAGATCCCTTCCAACCCAAACCGTTCTGTGACTTTATGATTCTATGATTTTATATGAGAGCGCTGCTCTAATTCCCTCCTGTCCTATGCTCTTCCTGGAAGATTTTCCTGCAGATCCCGGCTGCTCCCTGCCTCTCTTTCCCTCCCTGCATGGGAAAGAGATGAACGGTTCAGAGAATCCTCATGGCAACCGGGATTTGGGCAGTCTGCGGAACCCTTTTCAAGAGAAGAGGATCCTGCAGGTACTTCAGAAAGAAGGAGAAGGACTCCCCCTCTCTGCCCTCTAGCAGAACAGCAGCATTGACCAAGCTTTTAAAACGAAACCTGAAAAGACATATGGGATCTCGCAGCGTGCTGCATGCTGGTCGGGCACCCATTCGATGCTGCCCAATTTGGGTCCTCAGCGTCTGAAGGGGCATGGGATTATCTATGCTATCATCACCTTCTTTCTAGTCTTAACTCTAATAAATCAGATTTTAAATAATACTTTGCAGAGCCTGAGTGTCTTTCTTAGCAGGATGAACCAGGAGAGAAGATGAATGCAGGGCCCCAGGGCACCACTCACACCTGTGCTCCCCTCTGCTAGATGCTGGGCAGAAGTAACCCTAATTCACAGAAATCCACCCCATTACCCCCCAAATAAACTGATATTAGAGCCAGGGGTATTGCAGCCAGGAGGATTACTCTCTGCTTGCAGCTCGGGGTGGGCTCTGAAAGTGCCCAAGGTATATCACAGCACACAATTTGCAGCAGAAGACTTAACACTGCCGGGGGAAAATACCCTCACAAGTTCCCATCAGCTCGGGGCCAGCGCTTGCCGGGGGAAGGCCTGCAGCCCCCCTGTTGTCCTGCCCCCCCAAACCTGTCGCCTGTGATCGTGTCACCCTGCCAGAGCGGGTAGAGGCTGGGTGAGTGCCCAGCTCGCTTTAGCATCCCTTGTGCTGGGGGGTCACAGATCTGGCTGCCCCCTCCTGGGAAGGCCAGCAGTGTGCATTGTCCCCAAAATGTTCCCTTAACTATACAACACCCTGCACCAACCGAGCAGCATATCGGGGAGTCATGGGGGAGTGTCGTGGGTGCTATAAGCAAGCACGGCTGGGAGATTAATCCGCAGAGAGCACAGCAATCCCACACTGTTAGATGGGAATGGTGTTTCCATGCAGGCAAAGCCAGGTCCCTGCAAAATCAGTGCCTGTTCCTCTTCCTGCCAGGCTCCTCTCCAATGTCAGCAGAATCATCTGCTGACAACTATGTAGATTCCACGAGCAGTTTTTACCACCAAGAATAATTTACCACTGGGCTAGCTACAGCAGGGATGCTGAGAGCTCTCTTCCATCACCGGGAGCCTGCAAGCATTTGCAGAGCCAATGCAATGAGCAGTGAGCTGACCCGAGGAGAAAGCCAAGACAAGGATGCATGGCAGAGGATGGGAGAGAGGATGGTCCCATCAAGAAGTAACAAAAAGAAAATATTCCCTGTGAAATGTGGTGCCTGCATCCATCTTTGCTTTATTTTTTCCGTCCTGGCCCCAGCCAGCCTTGTTACCTCGCCTGGCTCAGAGATACACATCCCTTATGGTATCCCTGGCCCTAGAAACAACCCCAGGAGCTCCTGCACCAGCCCGTGGCCCTTCTCATCCTGCGTCCCCCTGCTCAGAACCTCCGCTGTCACATCGTGCCTCTGTCCTTCCACCCTGCACCAGTACAGGAGAGGCATAAATATTTCACTCTGCACAGATAAACTATTGTTCCTAATGTCTATATGAAACTTTGGTTACACCAGACAAAGGCAAGCAGAAGTAAAACAAATTAGTCATAGCCACTTGGTTATGAAAAAAAATGCAGTAACAACTAAATCAAGGAAAAAACTTAGCTCTTCTCTTGAAAAGGGTTCTGCAGACTGCCCAAATCCCGGTTGCCATGAGGATTCTCTGAACCGTTCATCTCTTTCCCATGCAGGGAGGGAAAGAGAGGCAGGGAGCAGCCGGGGTCTGCAGGAAAAAATTCCAGGAAGAGCGTAGGACAGGAGGGAATTAGAGCAGCGCTCTCATATAAAATCATAGAATCATAAAGTCACAGAACGGTTTGGATTGGAAGGGATCTTAGAGATCATCTAGTCCAACCCCCTGCCATGGGCAGGGACACCTTCCACTAGACCCGGTTGCTCAAAGCCCCGTCCAACCTGGCTTTGAAGGGGAACTTAACTTACGTCCTCTGTCCTTGACCACTATCAAAACCACAGAGGCTTCGCGCCGGGTCCCTGGTGGCTCACCCACCGGCGCGGGTGACACAGTGGGGTCGGAGAGCAGGAGCTGCTCCGGAGTCTGCAGGCAGCCCCCGGCCGGGAGCCGAGGCAGAAAGCCACGGGTGGGAGCAATATCGTCCCCCCTGCCGAACGCTGCCAGGGCCACGAAGGGACCGGCGCAGGGTGCAGGAGCTGGGCGGCGGGGGGAGCAGCGAGACCCTCACCCGGGGCCGTGGTGCGGGACGAGTGGGTTTCCCCCCAGCCCAGGGCAGCAGCAGGTCTCCAGGCTGCCGGCAGCCAGGGGAGACCTTCCCTGGGGGACAAGACCTGGGGCCCCCGGCAGCCCCGAGCTCCGCCGAGAGGGACGGTGGATGGGTTTAGCCGGGACCTGGTGCTCCGCAGAAAGGGAACGTCGTGGAGCCGGGTGGGAGCCGGGTTTGGACACGGCTCGGTGGGGAACCCGCTGGGGCAGGGGCAGCGGGGCTGGGGGCACGGGGGGAAAGCTCTGCCCAGGGCTGGTGCCTCGCCAGCGGAGAGGGAACGGGGTCTACGTTAATGCTGCAGCACGCTGATTTGGTCTCTGTGCACCCATCTCTCTGGTAGCTACTGAATCTCACCCAGCCCACCTCCTCTGTCTCTACTATTTTTAATTCCACCTTTTTCCCATGGTCTCTCTTGCCTTGGATCAGTCTTTTCCATGTGCTTCACTGACACTTACAGCCCAGAAAGTCCTCCTAAATATAATTGTTCTCCCAAGTGCAGGCATCAGCTCCACCAGAGATCAGAGAGAGCCCAGAGACAGCAGCACAGGGATTGTGCTGTTTCTTGTGGTTTTATGGCACTTTTTGAAGCATGGGAAGCTGTCGGCCACGGCCACATGCAGACAGAACTGTATTCCCAGTGCAGGATTCAGAGCGTGGGACTGGGGCTGGGACAAGCAAGAGAAACCCTGGTCGCAGTCAAGGCTGAGGGAGGTTTTTGCCTTGATCTCACCCCCGAGGATAGCGATCGTGCCCGTGCAGGGATGACATCAAGGCACACAATTTTCTGTTTATCTGAAGCAAGAGCGCTGAGGTTCTCCAGCTAATGGGAAAACACGGGTGACGAGGTCCTACGGGACCTGCTGGAAAACATTGTGCCATGACGTCTAGCGCTTCTTTGAAACCTCGTGTCCACAAGAATTTATTTGCACCAACTCTGCATCAGTCCTGTGGTGCCCAAGATGATTCCTGCAGGGCTTTTCAGGTGTCTCCCCACCCTGCTGCCTGGTGACCCACCTGCCACTTCATAGCCCCTTCCACGCAGGGACCACGGACCTTCCTGCAAACGCTGGGGCTCAACCTGCCGTCAGGAAAGCCTGAGGCAGCGGTGAATTGCTTGATTCAAAGGTACGTGGTGACTCAGTGGCAGAGCCCAGAGTGGACTCGTTATGCATCCCACATTTTATGAACTTGCCTCCAGCAGGTCCAATTATTCTATTAGCTGGAATTAGGGAGAAAATAATTGTTAAATAGTTAATTCATCAAGACAGGCACTGTCACAGTGACTGAAGATATTTCTGAACTTGGGGTGTGTTTGAAAAATGAAGACAAAACTGGGGGGAAATCAGCTAAGCAGTTTGTTTTGATGTCTTTAAATGTTTTCATTTTCTTTGCCTGAAAATGGTATTTGAGGCTACATTAAGCCCTTTTTTACTTCAGAACAATACTGAAATAAAAAAAGAAACAAAACATTTCCTTAAAATTAAGTGTTGTGGATTTCTCTTTTGGCTAGAAAATTGCCCCTTCTGACTTCATTTGTCCCAAAAGAACAATGAATTTCATCTCCTGGAGTGATTCTTGGGACAAAAACTCTACTCCTCCCAAAGCTGTGCCTGTAACATCAGAGAGGGTTTGTACGTCTCCTCCATCATCAACCGACTGCCATTTCTAGCAAGTAATTCTTCCCACCACGGGCACATAGGAAACATCTAACGTTTCATTTTGAAAGCCACATGAGAGGTGTAGGGTCATGATGTCCTACAGATACTTCCACCACCACTGAGGCCACTAAAACTTACTGCACTGGGGTGTCTCCCTGGTTTGCAGAGGAGGGAGGAGAAAACAGCTTCATCCATACCCAGCGTCCAATACCTGCCAACATCTGGCTGCTCATCACTCATCAGACCCTTGCTCCAGACCAGTGAGTAGCCCCCAGCAACCCCCACATGGGTTCAGCTTTCTGCATGCCCAGAGATGGGGCTGACCCTATCCCAGGGGACCTGATTTTGTGACCTTGGTGACCACATCGGTGGCTTCCCAGACATGTGGGTGCTGCACACATCAGTTCGCCTTTGTTTTAATGAAGTTGGGCTAAGAGCTTTCCACCAATGTGGCAAGAGTAGACTGGAAACGTGAAGCACCAGCTCTCAGGCACTGCTCTTTTAGCCTCTTCTCACTGCTGCATCCACATGTTTACCCTTCTATCCCCTTGAGATCCAAACCTGCTTCTTTGTAGGGTGCCTCCCAATTCCCCCTCAGTTCCCTACAGTGACCACTGAATGAATCAAACACAGGAGACTTTCCCAGTGCTAAGACCAACTCTCGCCCCCAAAAGCACTCTCACCGATTTCTTCCATGGGGGAAAATCCAGATGTTTCTGTCCTGGGTTTCTAAATGCTCTGGACTCTGCTGCCCACTTCCCAGGATGGCTGTGCAATGGTGATGCCACAGGAAAATCAAGACCCACCCACTGGCTGCTAAGATATACAGGCGACCCAGTCATCTGCCTGCACTTCCTAACACCAGCAACAACCGAATAATTCACCGCCAAATCATCTCGTAAGCTGCTTACCCCTGGATTTGCACGAACAGGACATGGTGTGAAGAAGAGTGAAGCTGGAGTGGGGATCAGGGAGAAGGAATAGGGCTGCCCCTTCGGCGAGCAATCCCACCAGGCTTGATATGATGCAGGTGCTCGTGGAGTCTCAGCAGGGATGGGGAAATCATGCCCCTCTCACAGCTTTGTTGTGCCAAGTGCCCACACCTGATGTGCACCAGGATAAATGAAAGGTCAATGCCAGGCAAGCCTCCATTTTCTGAACTGCACCGTAAGATGTTCCCTGGCATTCGACGTTCACTCCCCAATAGCCGCTGATATGAATTCTCCAGGTGTACACTGCTCCCAGACTTCAGACATCCTAAGATGCACCATTACAGGGGACAAAACATAATCCACCCTAGAGGTGGTTTAGCAGCTGGAGATGAAGCCTGGAAAGAGGGTCTACACGTGCTCTAACATAAGACCTGATCTCAGACTTCCTCCACGGTCCAAAGAAGGACCTAGGTTCATCTCCTGAGGTTCCCGTCTCTTGGGAGAGACCCACGCATTTAATTTAGATGCTTGAAAGATTCTGAGACCTTTGCATATGTTAACCAAAGTGAAAGTCATGGCCCAACATGCCCTTACTGTGAATTATCCCCTGCTAGTTGCTATGTGGGAAGTTTGTACTAGGAGTCCCACTTACAGACACATGCTCAAAGCAGAGGCACAGGGTCCATGGAAGAGATGGAGAAATAGCTTTTCTCTAACTCCTGCCACTGTGTCCAGACAGAGAATGGGAAAGGGTTAAAAAAAAATTTAAAAGTTGAAAAATAAAACCAAACAGGAATAAAAAATGGAGACAAAGAGATGCTCATGGGGTATTCCTGAAAAAAACATGAAATCAAACCTGGAAATGTGGTATTGGAGGGTATTCATGAACCAAGGCGAACAGGAGACACCAAACATTCTGCATTTTATGCCTCATCACAAGTGTGTTCACTGAGAAAACAGATTCCTGTGCCACTGCGATTTCCCACATGGATACTGTGTCTCTGAAGAGGTGCCAGGGAGTTCTCCTAGAAAAGGACCACGAAGGGAGTGCTTGTTAGGTGGGTTACAGCTCGTAGACACAGCGCTAAAGGAGGCTGCTGGGGCAGGAAACATGGGCTTGAACAGAAACTGGGATTTTGGATCTGGAGATCTTGCAGCTGTCTCCACCGGGGAGCAATTTGGCTTGTTTACAAATTGTACAATGTACAAATTCCAGTTTCTCCACAATTTTGTGCGTCCAGCACACAGCTTTGCCATTGGACACTGCAGTCAACAATAACCGCAGCTGGTATTACCATATCCAACAGATACCTGTGGCCTTGGAAGTTTAGGATGAGTGTTTCCCTTTAACTAAACTGCAGCCCTTGATTCACGTCCTGAACTATTCAAAGCTCAGGAGCTGCCTTTCATTCTTTGCTGCTTCTTCTCTATGTTCGGGCAGCAAATGAGCTTGAAATAAATCCCAGCTGGATGGGGCTGAGCCAGATCCATGCAGGAGAGGAGAAGGGCGCCTGTAAGAGGCTTCGATTCACACATGTCTTCCTAACCACAGCATCCCCCTGGGTACCAAACCAGGAGTGATCACAGGGGGATACAGGTCTTGTCGTCAAACCCGACAGAGTCCAGAAGTGCAAATGATTTTAAAGACTGAATCCAAGCTGCTTGTGCATGGCTGGTAAACATCCAGCACCCCCCTGAAAGTAATCAGGAGTGAAACAACAGTCCTCATTCATCTAATCCTCCTACCCCACCTCTCCCACGCATGCCCAACTACCTCTGCCCCATGCTGAACAAGAGACCTTGTGTGCAAAACCAAATTCATCAGCACCGATGCCTCCTCCACTGTTGGAAACAGCCTGTCAAATGCTGGGTGCTATGCAAGAAATGTTTAATTTGCTGTGTGTTGGGCCAAGAGCATGAGCGGTGCTGCCTTTGGGCAGCCCGGTAGCTGGAGGTGAAAAGAGAAGCAGTTTGTGCATCTCCCCCCGCTGTGGGAAACAGACAGCTCCTTGCTTAAAGCAAAATTTGGGCATCCATGTTGGAGAAGGGTCATCGATCGTGGTCCTGTGGTGCTAGGGGCTGCAAAAACATAAAGCAAGAGCCTGTTCCTGCCTGGGGTTTATGACAGACTGACCAGAAGTTGGGAGAGAAGACAAGGATACAGAGGGGTGCTCTGTGGCTGTGAGGACCACGTAGCCTGCCTGGCCATGAGATCCATCTCTCTTGGATGAGATTTGACCTGGGTAATCACAGGGGCTCTGCCCTGCTTAGGTACAGCTGGCAAAGAGCAGCTCAGCATCCTGGGGTACCAGCCCTCCGGGCAGATTATCTGTTCAGGGAGTGAGAAGATGCCTCTGTGACTCCCTGTAAAGTACTCGGCATCCTTTCGGAGAAGGAAAGCAGCACAAACCAGTGGTGCAGGATGCCTGGCTCTGGTTCTGCCCCACACTTGCTCTCTGTGCCTCAGTTTCCCCAAGTCTTAACCCAGGACAATCCGCTTTGCCCAACTTCATAAAATGTTTGGACATCTGCAGATGCAGATCTTCTGTGATGAGTCAGATCTTCCCTTGTGTGACTCAGCTCACAGATGCTGAGTCCTGCATCACCGTGACCATCTCCCACTGAACAGCTACAGAGCTTCCTCTGCTCCAGGATCTGTGTTTGCTATTCTTACTGCAGCAACACAGCCACAGACGCCTCCTGAGTGCCTGACTATTCCCACAACTCAATATTTCTGTGAGTTTCTAGACCCATTTGGGAAGACCAGGAAAAAGACCTTTCTAGATTAAACATTTCTGTTAGCAATACAGGGGTCATCGCAACATCTTCATCAGCGTGTTATGAATGAATATAACCTCTGGTCTATGCAATGATGTAAGAGAGAGACAAAGGCCAGGGTATATTTACCTGCAGTGGCCAAGCTGCTGCCAATGCCCACAGTAGCTAATTTAACTATAGGAACAGCCAAAAGGCATTTCGACCCGCTCCGTCCCATCCCAGTTACCTCTCAAAGCCTTCAGGTTCCCGGTGGCCAGGACACCAGCTGAGCATAACAAGACTCAGCCACATGCACGCTCAAACCCTGCAAGACTTGCTGTGTCCAACGGCCAGAGGGTGATTTGCGAGGAAGAAGTGAAGAAGAAACATTTGCAATGGCTGGATGGATTTTTTTGTGCTTTCAGTGAAGACTGCAGCAGCTGTGGTTAATTCTAAAATGGGAAATAGAGAAAAGTTCATTGGCCGATCAACAACTTTCCTCCCTGCAAGTTATAAAAGAAGGAAAATGGAAATCTAACAGTGGCTTTCGCTTCTAAAATTAACATAATTCTCCCTGACACAAGAATGCGGCTCTGCAATACCAACAGCACAAACCCTGGCACTCTGGCAGGACAAAGATCTGACCCTGGAAAAGTCTTTAATGTGTGGACGCAGCCCACTGCATCTGGAGCAAAATGCTAGCGGCCCCTTCTAAAGATTACACTAGCAGGCGTCGCTCTGCAAGAATGCATCAGGGTTGCATCATGTGGGCTCCTTGAATTTTCCAGAAATCCTGCCTACCACCTCTTCCCTGCCAAGTTTTCACTGAAAACCTATACAGTAGCTAGGAAATACACACCGAAATTCTCTGCTGGCATATTTTAAACAGGCAGGAGTATTTAGACTAAGCATAGTATGTGGTTTTTGATGCCGGGACATATGAAAGATGTCCCTTTTTGCTAAGGGTCCCACATGCAGAACCAGTATTCTGGGACATAGGAAACTTCAGACAGAGAGAAATACATCGTTAAATTTATTACACATTACCTGTGACACTATGCATCTATCATGCACTGCAAAACGACATCAGAAGTGGCATTAAAGTTGCAAAAAGCACTAAAAAGCTTGGAAAGGCCAAATTAAGTTCAAACGGGTAACTCTCACTTGAGCTCAACCACTCTTACGACACAGAGAGCAAAGAAACTCTCAGATGCCTTATCTCTGTTCTCATCAATGCATGCTCAATCCTCTACCAGCCGGTCCCCTTGCCTAGGAGACTGGTCTTGGCCTTTTGCAGATACATCCGAAACTGCCACGAGGGTTACGGTTCCTGACCCTGTTTGGACCTACGTGAAGGCACCCGACCGGCGTGACATTTGCCTCCCATGTGGGTGCATTCTGTCAACCCAAGCAAAGATGCAGCAGCTCAGATCTAGACACAAACTGGTTTGGACCCACCAGATCAGCACAACAATATCACCAGGGCTGGGGCAACCAAGAGCCTCTGGTCCCTGGACCCGGGGAAGGACGAAGCCCCTTCTCCTGTTGTATCTCTCTGGGCAGCTTTCCTGTTGCCTCTGTAAGAGCAGAAAAGACGAAGAGGCTGCCAAGCCCCTTCCTAAGCATCCCTTTGCTTACATATCCGCAACACGTGGGCGATGAGAAATGTACACGCCGTTTACTCCTGCTGGACCGCTGCCCGGTGCAGGGGGGGGTGCCGAGCCCAGCATATCTTTCCTCAGATTCATCTCTCCCCTCCTCCTTTCCTGCCTTAAAACTGCTGCATCAAGCACCCTGAAGTCCACAACGCAGCAAAACCCCCAGCCCCCTCCTGCATTCGGCCCCCCCCCAGTCCCACCAGCATCACCAGTAGCAGAGTTTTGCAGCTCAGCTTGCTGGGGACCTGATTTCCAACAACCAAGCCACTTTGAGGGACATCGGTAAGATTGGCGAGGCAGGCAGTTGTGTAACTTGTGTGCCTACGCACAAGCAGGCGTGCACACGCGTGCACGGGCGTGCACACGCGTGCACACGCTGAACCCGCCCCAGAGCAGCAATGTGCTGGAAGCAGAAGATTGGCTGGCGGAGGATCTCTTTCCAAGCAAGGGTCGGTTTTAGGGGCGTTTCTGTTCCTTCGGCTGGCTCCAGAATAAATGGTTTCCTTTTACATCCCGTTTCCTCAGAAGAGGCCTGAAATATTGCTGCGCTGCAGGGGAGGGGGGGCATGTGGGTCTGCGCCTCCTCTCAGCTTTCTGACCGCTTCAACCAAATTTAAAGGAGAGGCAGAGAGCTCAAAACTTTTAAGTTCCCATGTGCGTCTTGAAAACAGGCAGCCAGGAAGAGCTTTAACATCGCAGCGGACGGGAATTCAGCTTTTTAACGAGACATCAGAGATTCCCCTTTGCAGCCCCACTCTGTGCGTGACTGAGCAGACGGACCACCCTGGTCCTGGGCCTTCTTTGCTCGTATTTTGTAATAAAGGGTCAAAAACTGGAAATGGTGCATTCCTTGCTGCCTGCCTCAACCTCCTTACAGTGGGGAAACTGAAGCTATGGCATCCCAAATCACCGGTCTCGCCCCGCTCTCACAGCCTGCCCTTGAGATGGCCCTGGTGTTCGTGGGGCTGACGTGGCTGAAAAACTAACTACTTTCTTTTTCTTTTGGTTAATTTTCGGGTGGATCCAGACGGTCCCAGTCACTGCGAGGCAGAAGGGAGGGGGTGAGGACTGAATATCAGCAGTCCGAGGCAGCACATCCAGCCAGCCTGGAAAGCGTACCCCAGAGTCCCGCGTCTTGTTGGTTTGCCACGATCCCAGACCAGAGCTCCTGTATCAGTGCAGAAAGAGCACGGGACCCGGCGGCCACGTGCGTCCTCCCAGCTTGCCACCCAGGGATGGCAAACTCCTGCCCTGGAGCTGTGGCTGTCCACAAGGACCCCATCTCCTCCCCCCATAGCCTGGCTCCCGGGAAGGTACGGGCTGCAGGGGTTTGCAATCCGACCTGCCGTCACCCGTGCTGGACCTCCGCCGAGGCCTCGCAGATGTCATTCTTTCCACCCAAAAGCACCAGAGGAATTTCCCCCCGCCTCGATGCGTTGGCAGGAGACCCTGTGGATTTTGAACTTTTCTCTGGGAGTATTAAACAGGGATTACAAACCGGGATCAAGGGAGTCTCTCTCCTCCATGCCCTGTGGGAAAGCTGCAGCTGTGGCCTCGCTAGCCTGTCCTTCCTTGTTCGTGCATCACGGCATACCTGCGTGATACCACGGATGGAGAATTCGCCCCCCTCCAGGGCAATCACAGTTCGTTTTCCTCTGCCTTTTTCTCCTCCATCACATCTGCTGAAGAAGCAAAAGCTGACCAGTGCTTTGCAGAGGATGCGTGCATCCAGAGGCTGAATTTGCAACTTCAGGGCATATACACCTACCCTGTGACCTCCCAGAAAGCCAGGGGCCGGCATCCCCAGCTCTGGGCACAGCAGGCTAGCAGAGATGAGTTTGGCTCGTCACTGCTGCAGACCAGACAGGCCAGGGCACAGATCCACGGGACACTCAGCCTTTCAGCTTCACTGCCGTCCTTTGTGTGCCGTCTATTCAGATAAAGCTGGTCCCTTCCAGCTCCAGCCAAACTGGGACCCGGGCACGGCCACAAGCCAGAGAGGGGGAAGAGGGCTGTGATTCTGCCAGAGTCCAAGACATCGCTACCTGCAAAGCCATCGCTCCGTGATGCCTGGAGCTGCGTGAACGAGTTCAGAGTGGCAAAGGAGGATGTCGCAAGGGGAAAATTAAAGCACCGATCCTGAACTTGCCCTTGAGCTGAGCAGAGAAGCAGAATCCCCCCAAAGCCTTTGTATGCGCGTACCCAGAGAAGCAGGCGAGCTCTGACTAGTCTGGATAGGGAGGGATTCCCTCACCCAACACATGCTTGATCTGCCTGGAGGTGAGGCCGTGGTGTTTGAGTGCTACTGGGAACTCACCTGAGACTGGAGTCATGCTGGCTGCCACCATTCACGGCTCCTCACACGGCTCTGGGAGATGACCGCAGGCTGGATCCCTCCATCGGCCACGGCTGCTTCCAGGCTCCATCCAGACCTGTTTTGCTCTGGTTTGGGGAAGAGATTTGGCTGGTGAAACTGAGACACGGGCAAGCTCCTCAGCAATCCCAGACAAATCCGTGATAACACCGCTCCTGGGGCTGCCCTGGGAAGCTCTGAGAAATGGTCTGGGGAGGATTGAACTGATTTGACAAGGTTTGAGCTGCCCAAGGGAGGGTTTCTTTAAGGCTGGTTCACCTTGTCTGTCATTAGGTGAGAAAACGATGCCCAGCAGATGCGGGCAGGAGAAGCAAGAAGCGGTGCAGAGGCAGGGGAGCATTCACATCAGTGCTGCCTTTGTCTCACCCTTGCAGGCAGGTGAGATAACGCTGTCACCAGGATGGGGGACGCAAGGGGGACGTGCAAATTTGGGAATTTGACTGTATCAGGGAGTGTCCCAGGCTGACTGCATCCTCTGCAGGAAGACTAGATGCATTCAAGGTGGAGGCTGCAAAGAGGATCAGTATCACCTTTGCTGCCTCCACCGTGATCTTTGCAAGTCCCGTGGTTTTTAATCCTCCAAGACCTAATCCTGCCATGTGCTGTGCTCCCTCCAAGAGATGTTCAGCACCATGACAGCTTCTCAGCTGCTCTTCAGTGCCAGACCCATGCTGGCTCTGAGCATCCCTGCCTTCCTCATCTGCAGCACAGAGAAACCCCAGAGGTAACTGAGTTACCCACAAGGGGAGGCAAGGCTCGTAAACTCTGAGGCTCATAAGGACATGCAAAATGTCCCACTAGGCCAGCGTGGGTCGTCTATCTCCGCTCCACCAGCAACCATGGGAGAGGCAAGCACCTTGAAAGCAAGCAACTGGTTCCAGCTTGCCTGTGGTCCATTGCAGTTGTGCCACCCCAGCACCCAAACCTGCTGGATTAGGGATGTTCAGTATGCATCCCCATTAGTATCTACTTCTGGAACTAATTAGTCTAATTTGTCTAATCCTTTTAGATTAGATCCCATCTGCCTCCTGTGGATGCAACTGCATGTAAAAGGACTCCCTGGGATCTATTTTAAAATGATCTCCTGGTAGCTTCTACCTAGCTCCATGCTCTTAACTGTGGGATGTGGTGAACAGCTTTAATCCCCTACCCCGTTAAAGCTGAGAGTTACAAGAAGGGACTAAGTATCTCTGCTCTACAAATTGCCTTCATTGCTATCCTTGCTACAGACCATGCTTGATCCTGGAAAGCAGAAATCCTGCACCAGCGCTGCTTCACGGCAGCTTAGAAGATGACAGACTCTGTCACTGATAGAGGAAAACAAGGGTCAGTCTCCCAGGTCACTCCAGCCTACAGGAAATGGGGAATGTGCAAAGCTGCTGGAGTTTATGTTTAAAAAGTTCTGTCCAAAGAGCCTGTTAGAGTGCAGTGTTTGCTTTCGTTTGCTTTTGTAGAAGTAAAGTGCTCCTTTAATATATAATCAAGTGAATTAGTAACACTGCTTTAAATAAGACAAGCCAAACGACCACGACAGCATCAGTCCAGATGTTTTACAGCTGGGCATCGGGTTTTACCGCAGAGCTGGGTGTAGGACTCACGGTACCAGTCGGATTTCACTGCTCTCCACCCCAGTAGCTCCCCCACACCCGCCCCAGGCACTGTGGCAAATCTCCGTCTGGTTTGTGGGGGTGTGTAGGATCAGACCCATATCACAAATTGTTTGGGTTTTTTTTAATTAAAGTATGTTATAGCTCAGTAGATTTGCAGCCCCCTAAATCCAGAGGCTCCCCAAGGAGGATAACCGCTCTTGAAATAACTCGCAACAAAAGAAACGCAAGTTTTGCCCTACGCGCAAGTGTGTTTTAAAGCTGGGCGGCTGGAGGGGAGGAGTTGTGCTGGAGAAGTGGATGTGTCTTTTGGCAGCTGGGCCCTCTCATTAAAGGAGCAGAGAAGACGGAAGAAGGCAACTCCCAGTATCGCTCCCCCTTCCCGGTCCTCTCCCCGCATCCCACTGCTGTAGGATCTCCTACGTGGCACTGTGGGGGCAGGGAGCGCTGGCCACAGCGCCTGCAAAGTCCAGTTGCACTTGGAAATCACTCGATGGCAACAAAATCTCCCCCTGCGATGCACATCAGCCCGATTCCTAGCACTTTTGCCCTGGACAAAAATGTTCACGGCCAAGATTAAGCTGTTTGGTGACATTTTGGTAGAAATTACTCGTTTTCTGCACATTCACATCCTAAAGCCCTGCAGATTTATTGTGGCTGTCTTACAGCAATGCACTCAGGATTGTGTTGTCTGGGGGGATGAATTAGTAGCGTGGGGCAGCTGGCGATAGCAGGAATAGGTTGGAATATACAGTCAAAAATTTGAAATATCTTTATGCTGGGCTGCCTGTCCTCAAACACAAAGAACTATTTTTATTCAACTCCAAATACCCGTTATTGAGGCAGAGCTACTTAAAAGGACTGAAGCACAGAGCCCTGCACTTGTGTCAAAGGAGTTTGGTGCTGGGAAGCATTGGAAGAGATCAAGATTAAAAGTTTTAGAGTTTATTTTAAATTTCACTAGGAAGAAAAAGAAAATCTTACATGGGAAGTAATTACACAGAAGGGTTTGAAGGTGGAGCAATGCAGGACTTGGCAGAGAAAACCAGCTGACACTGGAAGTTTAAAGGAGCTTTTCTCATTTATCAGCTGGTACGTGCTGCTGGTACAAACCAGTAACATTTCACCTGTGTATTGATTGTTTGCTGTCAGCAAATTCATTTTTTACTATGGCAACATAGTAATAAAGCAGAGATTGTGCTATAAAAACCCTGGGGCCACATCCTGATCATTTATGCAGATACAAAGCCAAGAAAACTGCTCAAATATACACAAGGGTGCACAAAAATATGATGCTCAAGGTACTTCAAACCTCTGTCTCCCACTGAAGCCCTCCCTTCCCAGAAGGAAACTGATTTCTGAACATCACGTTGTGAAGCCATTAGGACCATTTAGGCACGTTATCATTAAAGACCGCAGCGTAAGGTACCTGCTAGGATGCAAAATGCCCAGGCAAGATGTCAGCTGGAAACATGTTTTGTTCAGGTATTTCTTTCTCCACACACACCACTGAAATAAAAAAAAATAAAATTAAAAAGGCCAGGAGCCTTCAGGCATCTGAAATGACGTCATGCTTGGCACCCAAAAGGTCACCCAGTGAGTGAGACCCCTTGGCACTTTTCCCCTGTAACAGCTTTTGTGCAAATGACACCGCATGGATCAATTCAGCCATAATAAAGGCTATTGGGAATGGATGAACGGGACAATCTCACAGCCAGAAGCAAACACCCAGTGACCAGAACAAACCTCCTGTTATCTGCTACCACTGTTATCAAGGTCCTGTTGCTGCAAACGGTGCTGTGAGCGAAATCATCGTAGAAACACATATTTTGTTTTTCTATTAAGAGTTCTGGGGAGCTGGTTTATTGCAGCTGGTGGAAAATTTTGTACAGGGAGGTCTCAAAGACCTCCCCTCATTTGAGGTCTGGAGTATCTGCACACACGGCATCATCTGAACGGTTTAGACAGAAGAAAAATGTCACTTTTTGATGCCGTCTTCTAGAATCGGTAGACCAATGTTGTGCAGGGAATGCAAGGTGCTTGCAAGACAACAACTCAGGTCTGAGGGCAGAATAGTCAAAGCCAGAAGACAAAATCAGGTGCTGTTTTCTACTATAGCAACAAGAGGTAGCAACCTGCGAAGACCCCTGTCTTCCGAGGGAAGTGGAGAAACTTGCAGAGCCAAAACCGGGGCGGGGGGGGGAAATGAAATTATATGGTGATTAGAAGCAAGGGAAGACATAGACATCAGTTAAACGACACAATGATGCAGCATCCTTCTGCTAGTGTGGCAACCACCAATGAGGATGGAGCTTAGTTACTGGGTGGTACCTAGCCTATCACTATATCCCAGATTGCCATTAAAAAAAATCCCATGCCTGCTTAAAACGTGACAGGGTTGAAACCAAGTGGTGCTCAATACTTGTGACTCAGCGCAGAAACTTCTCTATGGCACATACTTTGCTGCAAGCGCTCTCAGCCAGGCAGTCTGGCACAGGGCGGCATGAGCGTTTAACTCCTTCGACATTACTTTGGGGCTGCGGATATTTGCAGCCGTAACGCCTTTCTAAACTGCCTAAGTTTGCCAGACATGAGGATTTTGCCACGGTGTTACACTACAATGAAGAACAGACCCCAACCGACCTGCTGCTCTCACACCTAGGGTGCGGGGGGAGGTTTGGAAGTATGGAAGATGTGATGTTCACCAGTTCAGCAGCCCAGCTGCGGGGGAAAAAGAGGGGGTGTTAGTATAGAGGGGGGGGAGATGGATGGAAAACCAGTCTCTGTGGGATACAGCAATATGAGGAAGCTCTCCCACTGCCTGTAACTTGGCCATCAGGTCCCTGCAAGGCAAATACAGGTCCTCTTGGGTGTCACCTCACTGTGGGGCATTTAAGAACATAGAATCACAGAATCATAGAACATGGGCAGGGGCACCTCCCACCAGAGCAGGTTGCTCAAAGCCCCATCCAGCCTGGCCTTGAACACTGCCAGGGATGGGGCAGCCACAACTTCTCTTCTCTGGGCAACCTCTGCCAGTGCCTCACCACCCTCACAGCAAAGAATTTCTTCCTTATATCTAATCTAAACCTGCCCTCTTTCAGTTTAAAGCCATTACGCTTTGTCCTATCACTACACGCCCTTGTAAAAAGTCCTTCTCCAGCTTTCTTCTAGGCCTCCTTTAGGTGCTGGAAGGGCAAGACGTGGCCTGAACCAGGTGCAGATGTTAAACACTCGCTGCCTGTGACTGCTCCGCTCCTGCCTGAAACCCTTTGCAACACCCCTAACTTCACGGAGGATGACACCCCGGAAAAAAATAAATAAATCACCCGCCTCACGCACCAACAACCACCCAGCCCCAAGAGGTGCCGGGGCAGGGGGGGGGGGGGTAATAAGAAGCTCCAGAGCCCCGTAAAAATGCAAAAAGCACCGTTTGGGCTTGGGAAAGCCCCCCCCGAGCCCTCCTGCAGGGCCTGGCTGGGGGCACGCACAGAGGCAGCTCCGGCCGTGGCGGCAGAAGGAGGGACCACGCGTGTCCCCCCCCCCAGCCCCGCCGGACCCCCCCCTCCGCTTTGCAGCAGCGGGGCCGGGCGCTCCCTGCTATTGGCGAGAGGCAGGGAGAGCTCGATCGGATCCTCCCCTTCCTCTCCCTCCCCGGGCGTTTTTTGCGAGGTTTTTCCCAACTTTCCAGAAGTTTCTCCCCGTCCCCTTATATACCCCCTCCGCCGGACCGTGAGGTGCACAGGGGAGCCGAGCAAAGCAGCACCCCAGCCCCGCAGGTAAAAAAAAAAAAAAATAAAAAAAAAATAAAATAAAGGGGTGGTGGGAGGGGGAACCCGGGGCAGCCCGGGTTCGCAGGAGCGCTGCCAGGCAGGGATGTGGCCAAGCTGAGATTGCAGCAGGCTGCGTGTGGGTTTGGGGGTCCTGCATGTTCCTGGCTGGCCCCATGGGGCAGGGAAGGCGGGGGGGGGTATTGCATGGGGGGAAAGGGGGTTGCATTGGGGTGGGTTGAAGTGGGGTAGGGTACAGACCGCCCCACAAGCCGGCTGTGTTTTTTGAGAAAAGACATTAAAAGATCCGCCCTCCCCCACTTGCAGTGAAGCCGCACCCTGGTTTTACACCCAGGAGAAACTTTCAGGGGGCGAAGAAAGAAAAGGGGGGGGGGAGGGGGGAAGCAGCAACTTGGTCCAAGTGGTCCCGGAGCAGCCCTGGTTGGAGAAAAAAGCCTCCAGCCCCTGCTCCTGCCCAGCCTGGGAGCCTGCGGGACCCTGGGCACCAGCCCAGCGCAGGAGGGGGGGCTCTCACTACAGCCTCCCCGCGACAAGACTGACTAACCCTGTCCTTCTGCCTGCCTTAACAAAGTGTCACGTCCCTCCGCTGACATGGAAATAGCCTTTTGCTTGCATGCCTCCATCCTGTGGCTTTGTCTCGGTCCTGGGAGAAATACAGTCCTCGAAGGGGTGCGTGCCTCTGGCTGGCTGTCGTGGGCGATGGTACCTCCAAATCCTGCCAGGAGAGCGGGTCCCCAACGGCCCCGAGGAGGTCTGCGGAATGCCACGTTGGCACGGGGCGTCCGCTTGCAGGGCTGGGCCGTACAAATGCAAGAGAGGATGTTATCGGCTGCGCATTCCCCTACATTCCCTCTATTTTCACCCTGGGTTATGAATTCACCAGTAATCTCAGCCGTAATCCAAGGATGGGCAAAATTTCTCTGTCCCGCCGCCGCGGGCTGCGTCACTCGTCGCAGCCCGGGGCACCCAGACACATTTCTCACCAGTCTCTGAAGTAATGAACTTTTTTTAAGCTGAGGATATAAGCGGTGTGGGCTGCCCGTTGCTCGCAAGAGAATTACTCCATGTATCTGTTTTCTTTCAGAATGAAAAAGGCAAACGTTGACCTCACTATGAAACAGTTTCAAGGTATCTTTAGAAATAAAAGGGAAGAAAAAAAAACAAAAGAAAAACCCTCAGATTTTAAATGCTTGCCACACCCGATGCTGTCTGCACCTTAAAAGTGCGTCAAGGGCAGTTTTGAGCCCGTTGCACAACTCTGTGCACTTAGGTAGCCAGGATGGCTCTTCCCTTCAACGGAAGGCTTGCTCCCAAAAGGATTTTAGGATACAAGCTGCCTCCCTCTCTGAGGCTACGTAATTCCCACTCTGGCAAAGGGTCCCTAGTGCAACTGCGCACTCTCTTTGCTTCGGGCTATGTGCGTGTTTCCTTCCATATGTAATCCCAGCGGGCCCTTCGCTTCCTCCTCTGTTGGCTTTAACCCTGAAGCTGCCCCGTTGCAGCCCTTTCTTGTCGCCGCATGCGAGATGCAGCCTCCGAGGCTGGCCAGGAGCAGGGTGGGAGGAGAGGACCAAGGAACAGAACTTCACTGTAGCCTTGGGCGTGACGCAGCCCGTGGAGGAAAAGCTCGCCCAAAAGCTCGCTTTGCGCGTGAAGGTGGAATTTAAGCCCCGAGGATCTGCCGTCAGGAAGGTTCGCTGTGAGCAGCGTGAAGTCGGGAGGGAGGGAAGGTCCGGGGACAGGTTACAGCCTCGGAGGCAGGCGGGATGAGCTCCAAAGAGCTTTCAGGGACGGCATTTAGGACTGGTCAGTCTGCAGATTTATCAAAGCTAGTAGCTCAGAGCCCTCACTGGGGATGGGTGCACTGACGTTGTAAAGAGATGCATCTACCTAATGCATGAACGTATTGGGAGGGGGCTCTGCTGGGGAAAAGGAGGGGTCCACCACCTTCCTCTGCCCCAGTATCTCCCTGGCAGGGCTGTACAGACAAAACTTAAGTCGGACAAAGCTGACCAGACAGTGCTGGATCTTCTCAAGGGGCCCCTCTGACTTAGCTCGGTGGAAGCTCATGTGCTCCATCTAGTGTCTAGAAAGCTGAGCTTTTGGGTACCGAGCTGGGGTCCCCAGAGAGGACGATCCCTGCCCCCAGTAGCCCCTAGATCGACAGGCAGCACTGTGCTACATGGCCCTTGGGCAACAGAAACATCCTACTTTTAGCTTTTCCCCACCACGGCAGAGGTTTGACCTGCTACTCTGGGGACAGAAATACCTGTTGCTTCCGTTCCCTGGCCCCTCCTTAAGTCATTTACTGTACGTGAACATATGGTAATATAGTAAAATTGCTTAAAAAGGAAGCATTCATTCAAAATGCACAGGCTCTGCGTGCCAGAGCGCAGCCTGGACTCTTGAAGATTAACTGTTGTTCAGGGGAAAGCCCAGTGTGGACTTGGGATCGCTGCACCCCAAGCGAAGCGTTGATGCAGATGCTCTGGCTATCACTGGAGCCTAGGAGTGGGTTTCACTGGAAGAGCCCCTGGGGTCTCTGAATGCTCCAGGAAGGGCGTCAGTCATGCTGACGGTGAGCTCTTCTTGCCCAGCAGGTCCTCAGAGGTGTTGGGTGCCGCTGAAGCCATGTGGATTACTCTGGTGCTCGCTCTCTGCGGCCTCGCTGCAGCCGTGCCGTCGGAGGACAGAAAGCTGAGCGACAAGGCAACAACGCTGGCTGACCGCAGCACGACGCTGGCCTTCAACCTCTACCACGCCATGGCGAAGGACAAGAACATGGAGAACATCCTGCTGTCCCCCGTGGTCGTGGCCTCTTCCCTCGGCCTCGTGTCCCTCGGGGGCAAAGCCACAACCGCCTCCCAAGCCAAGGCAGTGCTCAGCGCGGACAAACTGAACGATGACTACGTGCACAGCGGGTTGTCCGAGCTCCTGAATGAGGTCAGCAACAGCACAGCCCGCAACGTCACCTGGAAGATCGGCAACCGCTTGTACGGCCCTGCCTCCATCAACTTCGCCGATGACTTTGTGAAGAACAGCAAGAAACACTACAACTACGAGCACTCAAAGATCAACTTCCGAGACAAGAGGAGCGCCCTGAAATCCATTAACGAGTGGGCAGCCCAGACCACGGATGGGAAACTCCCAGAGGTCACGAAAGACGTTGAGAAAACCGATGGGGCTCTCATTGTCAATGCCATGTTCTTCAAGCGTAAGTTCTACCTTCAATTCTTGATACAAGTGACCCAAAACCTAGCCTGAGCCAATACAGCAGCCCAAATGGGAAGGTGAACAAACCCCGGGTCCACTCTTTTTCAGAGCGAGTAGTTGGGAACTGTGCATGAAATTACCACCCACTCCCTTTTCTTACAAGCTGAATTTCTCTCTCCTGCAGCTCACTGGGATGAGAAGTTCCACCATAAGATGGTGGACAACCGTGGCTTCATGGTGACCCGTTCCTACACTGTGGGAGTTCCTATGATGCATCGCACAGGTGAGTTGCAAACCTCCTGCCCCACGTCAAGACCAACCGGAGTTATGCTTGCTTCAGTTTTCCACCAACTGCTTCCAAGATTGTTTTGCCTGACAGGCATTAAGTGAGAGAGAATAAAGCAGGGTGCGCTTGTTCTGCTGATTCAATCTCTCTGTAAGCCGAGAGAATCCATGTTTCCTATTGGGTGCTTGGCTGTTAGGAATAAATCCTAGCTTATCATGCAAATGAAAGCCGCAGTTTTGAGTTGCTGCCAACTCCAGTAGCGCTGGGCCAGTTCCCAAAACAGCGTTCAGACCCGCTTCCCTTGCTGGTCAGGGAAAGCCCAGGGTGAATTCACAACAAGGCTGTGGGTAGCTTTGCCTCTGCCCCACATCTTACCGTTTCCTGCTTCTGATTTTAAGGTCTCTACAATTACTATGATGATGAGACAGAGAAGCTCCAGGTGGTAGAGATGCCACTTGCTCACAAGCTCTCCAGCATGATCTTTATCATGCCAAACCATGTGGAGCCTCTGGAGAGGGTTGAGAAACTGCTGAACAGGGAGCAGCTAAAGGCCTGGGCTGGCAAGATGAAGAAGAGATCAGTGGCCATCTCGCTGCCTAAGGTCGTCCTGGAAGTCAGCCACGACCTTCAGGTAAAGTTGGTCCTTAAAGAAAACAGTTGGGCCTTGCAGTTCTTTGGGGTGGGAGAGAAGATAGTGGGATGATTTTTCTGTGCCCGTCATCCTTTTTCCAGCGGCTAGCCTAACCATGGCTGGAAAGGATTGCACTGTGTCATCTCTGGGAGGGTTGCTGACCTCTTTTCTCCTCCTAGAAACATTTGGCTGATCTGGGCCTGACAGAAGCCATTGACAAAACCAAGGCTGACTTGTCAAAGATCTCTGGCAAGAAAGACCTTTACCTGTCCAACGTCTTCCACGCTGCTGCTCTTGAATGGGACACGGAAGGGAACCCCTACGATGCTGACATCTATGGCCGAGAGGAGATGAGGAACCCCAGGCTCTTCTATGCTGACCACCCCTTCATCTTCATGATCAAGGACAGTAAAACCAACTCCATTCTCTTCATTGGCAGGCTCGTGAGGCCCAAAGGGGACAAGATGCGTGATGAGTTGTAGTTAGGTTTTTTTTTTCCCAGAGCTTTGGTTTGTGTGTTTTTTTAGTGGGGGATTTCAAAAAAGGGGAAACACTATTTTGTATCCTTCTCGAACTATGGGTGCTATTCAGACCAGGGTGCATTGTGATGAGAAACCAGCATACACTTTACCTCACCCCAAAATACTTATTGCACAAACCCACCTCCAGAGAGGAACAGGGAAGCCTGGCACAAGAGGGTCACCAGGAGTGGAAGGGAACTGGCACGCACTGTCTCAGCTAGTGGCATTCTCAGCTGAGATGTTCAGGCTGATGCCTAGCTCCTCCCTACACTAGAGTTAAGCCTCCTGCTAAGTACCTTGCTGCTACCATCAGCCCTGCAAAGGCACGAGCCCTCCACTCTTCCATCTCAAACGCTTCTGCACATTTAGCTCTGCCACTTACTTTTCTCCCCCTTTGACGCTATGCGGCACCACACCAGAGCTGCTCTGGTCGCTTTGCAGTTGTTCCTTGCTTCTCTCCTCAGCGGTGTATAACAGAGCACGAAGGGCCAATCCTGCAGTCCAGCCCCCTCTATGGCCCTGGGAGCAGAGCAGAACCGTGACAGCATGTAAGTACAGAGATTGTATGGAGTTGTGCCCTTCTGTCCTGCCTAGCCCTGCTCTGCGTGACTGTTAGATGCTTCAACTGCAACAGGTCATCAGCTCCTTAGGTAGAACACTCGCTGCAAAGCCAAGCGCAGCCTTGCTCAACACTTCACAGAGAAGTAAGTGGCTTAGGGGTGTCAACAGAGAGGCCAAAGAGCAGATGGGCTCCTAGAAAGATAAACCTGAGGTCCCTTCAACACTCTCGCACAACAGAAATGACCCTCAGGATCACGAAGGGGGCTTTTGGGCCAACATCTGGAATTAAACACCCTGTACTAGGCAAACAGAGGGACTCCACTACTCTTCGTGCTTCTGCATCAGCACATAGGGCTGGGAAAGAGACAGTTACCACTGTGAAGGTTCTCCCAATTATTGACTAGGGCTGGTACCCGTCAGCTCCCGTAGCAGGCCAAGGGACTCCTGCGGGCTTCTCACGGGGAGGTGGATCAGGTTCACTTCCACTTTCTTGTTTAAATACAAAGCTTTAGAACTGCCGTTACCTGACTTCCTAATGACCCTTTTCTGAAGCTCCTCTCCTCCATGATACTTTAGCTCCCTGTTGGCTGACCTGGATAAGGGCGTGTGGAAAAACAAATGTATTTATAGTTATACTCGTATTTATGTCTGATAATTAGCAAGTTTCACAGCCTGCTCCAGCCTAGACTTGGAGGCTACTGCCATCTTCTCTTTAAGGGATATCATCAGGTTAGTACTATTCAAAGAAGTAACTGATATGATCCCATGAGCATTGAAGCATGCGTCAGGTAAGCCTTGCTATGCACTGAGAGACATCGTAAAGCAAGTAATGACAAGATTATTGAAATGAGAAAAATCTGTGCATCACAATCTAAGCGCCAGTTATTTGAAATCAGTAAGGACAGTGACTGCATTGCTTTTCTTTGTTTTTATTTCCCTGCTAATGTGCTTCGTGTCAGGTTGCTACATAGAAGCCCAATACTGCATTTTTTCAGACCATACACAGGACTATTTCCACTTATTTATTAAGTTACAAGTACAAAGTCTCTTATTAGGTGTCTCCTATAGTCAAAAATACGGCAGCTTGACCTGACCATGCCTTCTCCAGGTTTGCAAGGTTACACAATCACAGAAAAGCTCATCTGCCCTAATTCCTATCCAAGCCAGCCGGAATGGGAGATTCTTGTCCTTAAGCCTCTTCCCAGATCATATTCCCAGGTGCTTTCCCCACTGTGTTGGGAGGTAGGAGGCAATCCACAAGGATGTACCCAAATGCACAGGAAGCCTAAAGCCCAGTGTGTATGCGAAGACACTACCCGCTGAATCAGCGCACTGAAACCCACACGCTGTAGCACATTATGGAGGATGGGGGTGGGTGGGTAAAAGGGGTGGGCAAGGCAAGAACACACTGTGGGATATTGTGAATAATTTGCATCATGTGGATGCAGGCGTCTGATGGCTTTTATTGTCTGTTCTTGTACCACACAATGACAGTTGTATAATTTTGCAATAAAACTTTTTCAATGAACCTCCGGCAGCCACAGTCACTTGGCAGGGTTTGGGTAGAGACAAAATACTCTTAAAAGAGCTTAGGGAGGTTCCTTGCCATCTTTAAATCCAATACACCTCTCTTAATCTGTTAATTATGGACAAAAATTACACTTAATACACAACAGATGGGTTCTCATGACATGTCTGTCGCTATTAGCAGGTCAGCTTTTCACTTCACTTTAAAATTTTTCTCCTGAAACTGCAAGTATCCAGCATCTTTAATGCTTCACAGGTAAAGGACCTACTGCCCTGCCCTCCTCTGACATTTAACAGAACAGCAAATGGCTGTTAAAATATGGCGGCGTAGGAAGAAAAAGCGAGCTGTTAGCTGCAGGGACCAGCCTTCCAGACCCTACAACTCAAAAGCTTCTCTAGCTGGGATCCAATTGAAGGAAATAGAGGAGGAAAAGGAACTGCAAGAACCTGCACCATCGCTATGGCCATACAGCTAAATATGACTTCCACAGTTGGAAAATCCAGCAGTATCAGACCCTGCTGGCCCATGTCCTTCCACTTCTGGGAAGGGATTAACTTTCTGCCACTCGGTCACAAGCAAAACTAAAGCCACAGACATCTCACCTCCCCTTTTCCCTGAGCCAAAATAGCACGTCTGGGAAGGACAGGCACCCACATCCACGTGGAGCTCCTCACAGACTGAAAAAGCACCAGCTGCTTGCCGGATCACAGTCTTTCACTGCACAAAATTACAGAAGCCATCTCCAGCACTAACCATGGCAGCCCAGGAACACCATCAACCTAGAATAGCAATACTGCAAGTTAAAAGCTTTCCAGAGCTCCTGAGCTCATCCTACCCCCAGCTCATCTTGCAAGCAGCTTTAAATACTCGTGTTTTTCATCCTAGGGAAGACAGCACCCTCAAGACACAGGGAACTGAATGAGCCCCCTACCCCTCCTTTAGCAGCTTCTTCTAACAGCTCATGGTGGTGGTATATTCCAAGCAATGCATGCTAGAAAGGTATTCGGTTCACATGTGCAAACCTTCACCATTATGGGATAATCATAGAATCACAGAATGGTTTAGGTTGGAAGGGACCTTTCAAGGTCATCTAGTCCAACCCCCCTGCCATGGACAGGGACACCTTCAACCAGATCACGTTGTTCAGAGCCCCGTCCAACCTGACCTTGAATGTTTCCAGGGATGGGGCATCGACCACCTCTCTGGGAAACCTGGGCTAGTGTTTCACCAACCTCAGTGTAAAAAAAATTCCTTTTATCTAGTCTGAATCTTTCCTCTTTTAGTTTAAAACCATCACCCCTTGTCCTATCACTACATGCCCTACTAAAAAGTCTGTCCCCATCTTTCTTACAAGCCCCCTTTAAGTACTGGAAGGCCGCAGTAAGGTCTCCCCGGAGCCTTCTCTTCTCCAGGCTGAACAACCCCAACTCTCTCAGCCTTTCCTCATAGCAGAGGTGTTCCAGCCCTCCGATCATTTTGTGGCCTCCTCCGGACCCGCTCCAACAGGTCCCCGTCTCTCCTGTGCCGAGGACTCCAGAGCTGGACGCAGAACCGCAGGCAGAGTCTCACCAGAGCGGTAATCCTTGATGTTGTCCTCAACTTCTCACAACATGATGGATCTAGCAAGAAGAGAGGTACAGCAATACCACTCTTAAACACACTACTTGCACATCTCTTGATCTTACACACAAACAACTATAAACACCTCTTGATTCTATCAGTAATTGGCACTGTAAGATTAATAGGCTGATGGACCAGGTTGGAGGGCTTTAAACCAGAAAGAAACTGAGCCATCTCCAGGAAAGCCAGCCCTCACTGGAGGACTGCAGGAAAAGTTTCTAGCTGATCGTCTAGTATATTGGGACATTTTAACAATTTAGGCACAACGTGCAAGGCCTTGCACTGCGTGTCACTTACATTGCTTCAGGCCTGCCAGCTTTCACACGTTTCCTGCTCCTATAAAGTGGCAAAGCTGGCCTGTCACTTTCTTTATTCCAAATTCAAATTTATATTTCAAAAAATCAAAAATGAATGTTGATATTACTTACTCTAACACTTAACATGTAATAACTTTTTTTTAAAGCTTTCCACTCAAAGATGTGCACAGAAACCTGAAATCAGACTCACTCTCTGACACCCTGAGAAGGCACATCTGTTTCTGACAGACTTAACCAGCTTCCCAGCCAGCACCCTGCCAGGCTGGGTTTCCAGGAGGCCTGCCAGAGAAGCTGGGAACAGGAAGGCTGAGGCTCACACATCCACACACGCTGCCAGACAGACCAGTTCCTGACACCGTCAGTTTGAAATTCCAGTTCGTACACTGCCTGCCTAGTTCTGCAAAGAAGCCTCCTGCAAATGGAAATCTGGATGTAAAAGCTATTCCTAAGCAACAAATTTTGCAGATTTGTACAATTTTTGTTAATGTAACGAACAGGTTCTGAATTTCTCAAAATCTGAACAAAACAAAGCCTTGATCCTGTGCACATGATCTCTTACAATGTGCGTAACAGTCTCTTCCCATTACTGCATCAGACTTTGAAAAACACACTGGGAAAGGAGCTGACAGAACTAGAATCTCTGCCTGAAACTTAACCAAATGCTCAATTTCGCTGCTTTAGCTACGAGGCTTTAGTTTGACTGCAGCAGACAAGAGCATCAAAAGTAATTCATACAGCAACGGAACAGAAGTGAAAACACATCCCACCTACAGACTACGCATTTCAATAGCTTAAGCAGCCTTGTCATCTATTATCAACTTCAGGATCTACCTGTGTTATCATACAGCTCATTAAAGCCAATTATTAATACAGTGACAAATTAATGGACTGTCTACTCAAGCCCTCAAAGGAAGGAAAGGTTTTTTCCCCAATCGCTTAAATATATTACCATCTCAAAGCTTAGGACAGATGGTTTGAAATCCAGAGTGTACACTTCCCCCCCCCCCCCCCCCCCAATGTGTAAATACCTACTCAGAAGTTTGTCTCACCCCACAGGTTCACCAACTAAGGTTACCTGACCCTAACAGGAGCTATAATGTTCCTATATGGTCTATAGCCCTGCAAGTCACATAGTGAATGTCTTTTAAGTGACAAGGGACGTGGATGCACAGAGGTGAAAAAAGTATTTAGTAGAACATAGTAATATTTCAGTTGGAGCGAGAAAGGTATAAACTACTGCAACTGCTTCCGACATTGCTAAAAAAGCTCCCCCTTCTGGAAACCTCGGAGAAAGGGACTGGTATGCAAGTGAAAAGTTACCAGTACTACTGCAGTTCATGGGGTGTTATTCATGACCCTCTAAACACCGGATTGCTGCTCCAGCTCTACCTAGAAATCAGTATTTTGTCCCCACTGTGTTTAGATCAGCATCTGGTATGTTCACTCCAAAAGGGTAACACAAGCCGGAAGAAATGCAACAGAATTTCTTCCATACCAAAGGTGGGAGCAAGGCTTTCCTGGAATACATCTTGCAAAAAAAAGCACCTCCACAAACACTGTCTTTTGTGATTTTATTAAGAGATGTTTTCAGGACAGTCAAGCTTCTGGTTGCAGATGTTACAAACCCTACAACAAAAAAACAAAATACTGAGTGAGATGGTGGCAAACCATTTCCCATAACCATTCTCCTACCCGAAACACTGAACAAACAAACGGGCTCCAAATTTTCAAATTAAATGGCATCCCTCACTTCCTGCATTTTAGCCAATGACAGCCCTTTTGCCCACAGGAACAGACCTTGCTAGTCAGATTCCCTTCTTTCACTGTGGCCCTGCAAACTCCCTGAACTCTCCCTGTTCACACAAGGCCAGCTTCAGTCAGAGAACACCACAGCCGGGCTCTCACTGGAAGCTAAGGAATTCTTCTGGAAGAGGCCTTAGGCCCTGTGCCTCCTGCTGCTCTAACTGGAGAAAGCGAGCAAAACTTTTAAAAGCAGCAAGTTGCACATTTTCACTAGGAACAACCCAGAGCAGGTCTCAGACAATTTCAAGCTATCAATTTCTCTCTGAGAAGCTACTCCTTCAGGGAGACAGGATTTCAAACCTTTATTATTTACTTATGAAACCAGCCTACACATTGTGCTCAACGTTATTGGCTTCTAAATCTATCCCAAACTGGATCCCATGGAGGGTGGGGTATATGAGGAATATACACCCTGTGCTTGCCAACTGCACGCTGGTAACAGGTGGTACAATGTGAAAACATCCAAGGCACTGAACCCTTCTCAGACAAATGCCTCTAAGTCACTCAAATTGTGACCCAAGGTCCCCAAATCCATGCTGTAGAACACAACACAGAATAGGGCACTTGGACAAGCATACTCCCTTTCAGATCTGTCATCTCATCTTCACTGAAGGGTGTGCTTAGCCAGTTTGCAGCATGCCTTAAACCATGCCCCCTTCATCCAGGGCAATACTCTAAACCCAACCCAGCTGATCACTGTGCCTGGCACAATGCAGCAGCTTTTCCTCCCAGTATCCCAGCTACTGTACAGCTTTTTTGGTGACATGACACCTTTTCCGCATGGATCCTCCTACCACGCGCAGGCACTTACCCCTCAGGCAGTGGGAACGGGCTGAGGCATGGCTGGCTGTTCTGGTTTGCCACCTTTCTGCTCTGAAATGGGGGTGGTGGGCAAGATCTCTTCTTTGGGTTCCACAATGCTGACATGGTCTGGCAGAGGCTTTTTGGGGCCAATCTTTCCACTTGGGTCCCAGGGCAACATAATCTTTACTTTGATGCCCAGTACTCCTGCGAAGAGTGACAGGATAACACAGACACGCTCATTAGACACAGAACATCAAGTACATGTTCAGTAGGGACAAGCCCCAAGGTCACAAAATATGCTATCTGCACCAAAAACATCTCCTGATGACACTGAAGATGCAAGCTGATTGACACAAACGGGCTACAGCTTAAAAATCTAATTACTGTGAATTTACATCAGCGTGTTTACCTTTATCCAATTCATTGCCTTTGTTAACTGCAGCCTGGGACTACAATGAAAACGTGCTATATCCTTAAGTCATGCTAAGCCTGGTTTTAAACCCTGTCTTTCCTGAGATAACTCAGCTCACTTTCCTAGGAAATTGCACTGGGTTTTTTGCATCCCTTCTCAGACAAATGCCTCTAAATCATCCAATGAGTAGGACATCCTGCCCAAGGCAGCATTAGCACAGCACCACAGAACATGGCACTGAACAGGCTGCAATGACACAAGGACATCCCTTCTGACTCGTCATCGTATCATCACCGAAGGGAGGGCGGAGAATAGCTTTGTCTATGCTAGTATCCCTACATCAGGTGTTCTGCAATTAAGTAACCCAAAGCCAATTAAGATGCAGAAGTCATTTGTGTTTTACCAGGGGGAAGGACAAGTGTCAGCAGGCTTGGCTAGTTTAGCTGGGAAGACTTGCCAGGTCACAGCTATGGGGGAAAACTGTCTGTCACTTGCTTTTTCGTGGGTCTTGTAGCACCCGTGTTCTGTCTGCCTACCCCTAGGAGCCAAGAATCCAAACTGCCAACAGCTCTTAAACTCCGTCAATATGCATTTAATTTTTAAGTTGTTTTGCTACCCAACCTCAGAGGCCACAGGACACAAATGACAGTATCTGGAAAATCTAAAGCCACATTCTCAACTGGAAACATGCAATCCCCACCACTAGAAAACTGGATGACATGGGATGACTACACAAAATTCTGTTGTCTGCTGACGGCCCCTTCTCCATTCCCATTCACGTAACACAAATGCAAATAAAGTTCTACTTCAGATGTAATGTGCAAACTCCACAGCGAGAGCTTAGTTGCAAAAGCCCAAGAGAACAAGAGATTTTCAGAGTCAGAACTACCGGTAGCACAACTGAACCACTTTGCAAGATCAGTGGTGCATCAAAATCATGTGAGTTACCATCCCCCAGGTGACAGAGGGAAACCTCCAACCTGCAGGCACAGGATGCCAGGAGTTGAGATCTAGCTCTGAAGCACTGATAGAAGGAACCAACAGAGCTGCAAAGGGATCTGCATCCCAGCCACTCACCCTGCCGGAGAAGGACGTGACGCACAGCTGTGTCAACGTAATAATTCACTGGGTCTCCACTGTGGATCATCAAGCCATCCACAAACTTCATGGACTTGGCACGCTGACCTCTGAGTTTGCCGGACACAACCACCTCGCAACCCTTGGCACCGCTCTCCATAATGAAGCGGAGGACACCATAGCAGGCTCTGCAGGGAGAGAGCAGCAACAGCCACAGCGTTACTCCCACTCTGCCAAATCCGCGTGGCTCCGTGAAGGCATTTTACACCAATTTCAAGCACAATCACACTTCAAGTTTTGTTTGTAAGAAGCCTTCCGAACTCACACCCTGTCAATGCTATGCAAAGCAGCAAAAATCTTCACATCGTTTTAGCAGTCAAACCCAGCCTAAGAAAACTCTTGTGACTTATGGTCCTTGTAAGGTTGTAGGAACAGTGACAAGCACACATTCTTTGTGACACAAAAGCAGCTCCACAGCTGAAGGTGGCCAATACACCCACGTCAGGAGCACAGCTCCCCATCCCTTCTCAGACAAATGCCTCTAAATCATTCAATGATGACAGGATGCTCCTGCTGGAAGAACCACACGCAGCATCACAGAACATGACGCTGCAGAGGTACCGCAACAAGAGCCACCCACTTCTGACTCGTCATCTTATCATCACCGAAGGGATCTGAGAAGCAAGGCCACTGTCACCTGAACTACAATTCAGCCAGAAGGCGTGAAATTGTATTTCACTCCTCCACCAATTTATTCACAAAGAAGTAAATGCAAGCTTTAAGCACGCTAGTCAGACAACTTGTAATCCAATCTACTCTAAGACTACAACTTTCATGTCTGAAATACATTCTAACAACTACTATCAAAAGTAACTGGGTACTAACCAAAAAGCTTCCATACGGTAGAATTATCAATATAAACTGCCCTCTCCAAGCGCAGCATTACTAGGTTAAATTTTCAAACTAAAGATGAGCCAGCAAGGAGGTTTTTTGAAATGGTATTTGAATCCCATGCTTCCTTAGCGTGCCACCACACTCAACTTGCTCTACTCACCGACGCACTGCTAAACCTCCCAGAAGCTTGTACCGCAGGGACTCTGCCTGAGCGATTGCACACAGACCTCTCGTGGCCACCTTCTCGGCATAGAGCTACAAAGGAGAAGAAGTAAACTCAGAAACAGAGCTGTATTTCAAGACAGTTTTCAGTTAGTCCTTCCCCATTCACATGCAGAAGTTTTTTCCTTGGACACTACACTCCCTTAAGTCCTTCAGTGCCTGTCTCCTACTCCAGGCAGAGCTGAGACACACTGACGACACTCCAGGGAAAGTCAGGAGACTATTAAAACATCCATGGTGCAGTCTCCAAGAGCTGCTGCTTCACACAGCCCCAGAACATTAAGTATCACTGGAGAGAGGTATCCAGACAATCACAAAAACTTTGCTTGAGACACAGTTTTTACAACCCACCAGTCACATTAAGTCTGCTTAAGTATTAAAATCAAACCTAAGAAAAGGTTTGATTTTTGAAAGCTGGGAGAGTGAAGTGTATTAAATCTAACATCTCCAAGAGACCAAAGTCTGATACTTCAGAAGAAGGAGACATTCAAAATCATGCACATGATATTCTTAGAGCTGAAAAATCATGATGCACTCTGTGAGCGTTTGTGCCATTCAGTATGTTTAAGCATTTGCTGGAGATAATCGGCAATCTTCCCTGTATAATGTGATCCAGCAGCACTGGCCAAGCAGGAATCAATGCAAGCACCACCCCAGACTACACATTCCCCATCCCCCCCAATTTGTTTTAGAGGAAAGTACTAGTAAGGGCACAGATTTCAAGTTAAAAGACCAGAAATAACTGGTGTGTCACTTACACTGTCTATTTCATTACAGTATCATACTCAAAAATCTCAAAGATCCTTCTGCACTGAAAGAATTTCTTTGTAAGGACAGAAGCATTATGAATACAATAAGGGTAATGGTAACACACGAATACCAAACATTATGCTGTTACACTAGCTTCTCACCTCAATACCAGGACAGTAACATTCTCTACAAAACATTTACAGGCACGTTTAAAAAGTTTTATCTGCATCCTCCTTGTTGAGTCATCAGAGAAAATGAGCCAAAGTGACAGCACTCAAAATACCACAAACAGCAAAGCATTTTGTATTTCAGTACAAGAGTGTTTTGTGAGAATAGGTAAAACAGGCCCCAAGTTATCTTCAAGTCAAACCGCCTTTCAGCTGACACCATCCAGACAATGCACAAAGCTAACTGCACAACCCACTTACTACTTACTGTTTTAACCAAGACACTTTTACCTCAACGCTTCCCTCAGGGAAGCCAAACCTCTTCTGCACGACAGCTGTCAGCTCCCGGATGCGACGTCCCTTTTCGCCCAGGACATTCTGAGTTCTGGAAAAAAAAAGTACAGTACACCTTAGAAAAGTGTCTCCAGGTCTGAGCCTGTAACCATCCCAAACAGCTTCCAGCCCAAGCATCTAACTTAGTTCAGGGGTTGTAACAGTGCTGTACCACTAAAGATCACTTCAAGATCTCTTTCTCAAGTAGTTTCCCCTAATATGGACCACTTTAAGCTTCAGCCTGCAGCAGCATCCCTTACAGCCGTGCACAGCACCTGTGAGTCAACAACAGCATCTCAATTACCTGGTGGCAAGTATGATAATCTCAGTCCTGGTTGGAGTGACCCGGACTTCTACTCCGGAGTACCCATCTTCAGCCAGTTCACGAGTCAGAAACTCATTCAGCTCAGCTTTGAAGATACCGTCAGCGACAAACTAAAAAACAAACGGACCAAGTCAAGCTCCGTTCAAGTGCTCAGCCTGAACACAAGATTTTCACCTTCTGAGTTTGGGTGCAATCCATCCCTGGGACCACCCTGCAGACTGACAGTCTCTCCCCCCCAAGGAGAGGAAACAGCAGTGGTGAGAAATAAAAGCATCTCCCCTGAACTTCCCAGAAACAACTCACTTCTAGCAGGAGCCTACACCACTGCCTGATCCACACCTCGCTACAGCCACACTTCCATGCTGAAATCATAGCTCGCTGCTACGTCTTGCCGTGGCACTTTGATTCGATATGAATTTATATAAAATAATTACGGGAGGGGTCCCATCCCTTTACCATCCCTACAGGGGCCTGCTGCTAGGGCTCCCACTCCCACCCTGACAGTGCACAGGCCCCAAGCCTCCCTCCCTCCCTCTCCACAACAGGCAGAGCCCTGCACCCTCCCGCCCCCTCTGACCCACAGAACCAGGGAGTCCCTAAACCCAAACTCTTCCCACTAAAGAAAAAAAAAACCCACAAGGGAAACCCAAGCAAGTTCATCAGCTTCCAGCACCGCTCCGCGTCCCTCAGCACAACCCCCGCCTGCCTCCCTTCTGCACACAAGCCCGGAGCTCTGTACAAGCCCCAAGCAGGGCTGGGGGGGGTGGATCATGGCTTCCCCCCCACCCCGGGGCCTACGCAAGGCCCTCCGCGCCCTCCCTCACCCCGGCCTCCCGCCGCTGCCGCCATGTTCCCCGACGGGCCGCCGAACCGCATCCGCCGCCATCCTCCCGCATCCGCCGCCATCCCCTCGCCGCCGCCCCGCCCCGGCGACGCTCGGGGCCGCCCCCGGCGCGAATCCACCGATATGGAGGTGCCCCGCGGCCGCGGCGAGCCGGGCCGCCGCCCTCACCTTGCGCTTCTTGGAGATCTGCACCGCCATCTTGAGCCGCGCCGCCCGGCGGAAAGGAGGGAGCGGGCCCTAGAGGGAGGGCTATATCTGCCTTCCGCCGCTTTCCATTGGGCCGGAGAGATCACGTGGCCCGGCGGGCGGGGGCCGATGGGAAATGTAGTCTTTCCAGTGCCTTGGCGCGCCGCCATGTTGGGGAGGCTGAACCCTACCGCTGTCAGCGGGGTTTTCCGCCCTGTCAGGTTGCTGTGAACGTCCACTGTCTCCATTAAAACTGTTATAAAACCGGCATAAACGGGCACAGGAGCTGGCAGCAAGATAATTCACCCCGATTTGCTCCTTGGAGGCCCGCTCTGGCGGTAGAGACGCCCTCCCCTCATGGCACTGTGGCTGGCTGCCCCAGGCGTGAGGGGAGCGCAGCTCGAGGGCCGGCCCGTCTCCTTACAGGCCGCTGCTTTTGTCGTTTTAACCTTTTTTTTAGGCAGTCACAGAGGAAGGACATGCCTGTCAGGAAAAAGGCATGAAAATCACAGACAGGCTGTTTGGTTATTTCCAGGGAAACATCAAGAGTCTTTGCTGCCAAAGGATGCTGCACTGTTATCCATTAACTCGCTGCTTTATGTAAATTTTAACAGTAGCTATTAACTATTTATCGTTAACTGTAAATAAGGATGATCGCTAACTGTAAGCTTAAAGCTACTGCAGGTCTTCCTTACTCTGTGTGCAGCATCTTGAGCAGCAGGGCTATAGTCCCTATGCCTGGCTGCAAGACAAATGATTCGGTAAATAGGACAGTTGTGGCTCCAGGGCAGATCTTCTGTGGGTTTTTTTGACTCCTGTGATGGTATCATCACCTCACCAGTCCAAGCATTGGGTTAAATTAGTAACAGCAGGATGAGATTTCTCGCTTGAAACTTCTGCGGTGGCCAAAGATGGTGAAAGTGGCAATTTTTTTGGAAATGGTTTAGGGATTGTAGGGGATTACAAGGGTTTGGTTGTGCCATTTCTATTAGAAATAATAATAATGGGCAGAATCGATACATGAAAATACCCGCACACTAGTGGGTAAATATGGTCTGTTTGGGAAGAGTCGGCAAAGGGAAGGCCTGCCTTGCAAACCTCCCAGAAGGGAGCCAGAAGATAGGGGATAAAGGCAAAAAGGTTGAAATGAGCGACTTGGCTTTCTGTAAGGCTTCTCCTGGAAAGCCTTGCCAGAGGTTTTACAGAAACTGAGTGGCCATGGGCGAAGGCAGGGGCATTGCACAGCTCTGCTCCTTACATGGAGCTTACATGCTGCAGGGGTCTGTGCAACAAAAGAAGAAATGAAATGTCAGAATTATCAAAAAAGAAAGAAGAAATGGGAGACCATCATTTCATGGCTCTGTAAATAATTCTGTGGTGCGCCCACTGGGTACATCTGATCCTGTGTCTCCAAAAGGGTAAATGAGACTCGGGAGAGAGTCAGAGCAGGGCAGCAGGGATGCTTACAGGTCTGGCAGCACCTCTGCGTGAAGTGAGCTGTGCAGGTTGGGACTCAACCTGGGAAAGATAAAATGTGGTCGAAATCTACCAACCCACACAAGCTTTGAGAGGACAGGCAGGGTCTGACTATTCGCGGTTCTCCCACGAAGAGCAGATGAACACAGTGGGAGCTGGGTGTTTGCTGCAAACAGGATTGTCATATTTTCAGTTTTCTTTGGGCTTTTGGCTACAGAAGGAAACGCTGGACTAGATTTCTTCTGAGCCAGCACGGCTGCTCTCTTGTTTGTAGGTAGCTGACAGTAGCGGATTGCTGGTTAGGGCCAGCGGTGGTTCGAAATTAGACAGTTGATGACCCCCGTGTCCCCACCGAGAGGCATTGCCACCGGCTGGTCTGCCTGGCAGCCACCTCCACGCTGCCTCTGCTTTTGGGCTGGACCGCTTAGGTCGTGCAAAGTTGATGAGCAAAGAGTAATCCCCATAAACATGCTGGGCAGCAATCAGCATCACTCCGGGAACAGCGAGGTGGAGAAAACGTCTCTACTCTGGAGTGGTACCAACCCTTAAAGGGAGGACAGAGAGTGGAGTGGGACCTCTGCCACCCACTCCGAATCCACCCGGGAGCGTGGGTGAGGGTGTCTGACGTGGCCCAGCCCTCCTCCGGCTGTTTAAGCTCTCTCCCAAACGGGGTGGCCACATCCAGACCCCTGTTGCGGTTTGGCACCCTGCTAACTCCTGGGCCGAACCCCACCACGGCCCCGTGAACAGCGTCACTGCGCCAACGACGGTGTTTTGGGGCCCGTCTTTTTCTGGCACCGCTTTGCTGCCTCATTGAGACATAGCCGGGCAACTGTGCAGGGAATACCAGTATAACCAGTGCAGCGCTGGTAAAACACCCCTGCTTCAAACACCCACGCCAGCATCGCCCGTGGGGAGCAGCGGGGAGGCAGCAGCACCTGGAAGAGCCAGCTCTCCTCTTTACCAGGGAAAGGACTGTTTTGCCACTAGATGTCACTGGAGACGGTTTCTCGAGTGGGAAAAGCTTCGTGTCTCTCCTCTCCTCCCTCTTCCCTCTTTCCCGGGGGTTCATTCGTCCAGAATTTGAGGGATGACGGAGACATCGTGAGACAGAGCCTGTCCGGAGCAGCCCACGGTCCACTTCGCAAGGGCAGCTGCCGGTGAGGCACTTGTGTCCCCTCTTGTTGTCACCAAATACCTTTTTCTTTCACTCCTGCTGTGTCCAACCATCACACCCTGCCCTCAGCCAACTCCTTCCCCTCTCTCTGGGCCTGTCCAAGCTTAGCTGTCCTTCACCCTCCACCCTTCGACCTCTCTCCCCACCCTCTGCAGAGAGCCATGATCTCTCCAGAGAGAAGGGACTCAGCAGGAGACACCGTCCCTCACCCCCATGCCCCTTTCCTCGCTCTTGGGCTGCCAAAACACGCTGACCTCAGCGGTCTCTCCGGCAGCCCTGTCCTCCTCTGGTTTCATCTCCGTGCTCCTCAAGTGCCAGTTACTGTCCACGGACTCCAGCAGCGCTGTCCTCAACGGGGACTTCGTCTTTGCCAAAATTAGGAGCCACAGCTCCACCAGTCTCTTCCTGATCTCTCCCCCAGGGACTGAGGCTGTGGCCAGGATGGAGCCAGGTTGACCATGGATGGATTTGAGGGGCAGTGAGGGACCAGGGCTCAGACTGGGCTGACGTAGTGTGGACAGAAATACCTGCTTAGGCACTCGGTGAGCTCCTGGTGCTTTTCTCCATCTGCATCCCTGGACGCAATGAGACAAAGCCAGCTCCCATCCAGATGGCAGAAGAGGTGCTGGTCCCTTCCTAGCGCTGTATAAATCACCACCGACACTCCATCCAAGCCTATACCTGCAACAAATTGGCCTGGGTTGTAAGGTACCCTAATTTCCGTCCCCCCCATTTAAGCCTGCAGGTTGCTCCTCACCGTGCTTTCTGAACTGACCCCTCAGAGGGACCCACTGAGCCTCATCCTCTGGAGGAGCTGGGGCCGTTGGGCTGCGTGGAGCTGTGGCAGAGCTGCAGGGGAGTTCAGGAGGGTGCCCAGGATTTAAAGCAGGTAGGAAAAGGGGATAGGGTAGCCACCTCATGAGGAGATCCTAAAGCCAACAGGCCAGCGATGTACCTCGAACATCCCTCATCCAACTCGATGGACCACAGGACTGACCAACACAGCGTTTCTGCACTGGATGCAAACAAGCGTGAGTGCACGTGTGACCTTTCTCCAGCCCATCACTGAGACAGGAGATGAGCAGGAGAAATCTCAGCTCCAAGGAAAGCTTTCCTTTTTTCTTCCAGCATGGTGCAGTATCGCATTTTCCCTGGCAGCGAAGAGGCTTAGAGGAGCTCCCCTCCTTCCTCCCTCACCCCTGCCCCTTCCTCCCCCCTTCCCTGGCCCATCCTGCTGTTTCTGGAGCCCGGCTGTCAACCAGCTCCCAGACACGATCCAACACAAACACACATATATTTTGGAGGAGGTTATTTAAAGCCCTGCTCGTTTCCCTGCTCCAGCCCAGCTCCACAGCAGCTTGTGGGCACCAAGGAAAGGGCAGCAAATTGCGGCAGGGGGATGGGGCCAGGCAGGAACATCTTACTCAAAAGACCACGAAGGTGGTCAGGTTCGGGGTGGCACTTGGGGAACCCATGGTCCCAGCACTGTGCCAAGTTGAGGGCACATCTGCGTTTGAGGTCCTCACCCCAAGGTAACATCAGACCATCAGACACTGGCTTTGGAGAAGTGGCCAGGAGCTGAAGATGTCTCTGTGCAGGGATCTGAGCCCAAGACCCTATTAACCAGGGTCTCAAACAATTTTTAAGACCCTCCTAATCTGCACAAAACCCACTCTGTTTGCTCGTTTCCAGCTTGGGACCACGATACTTCCAGAGCAGGAAGTATCTGCCCAAGATCATCTTTTTTTTGGGGGCTGAGTTTACCCAGGAGGGGCTCAACCAATATATTTCTGGATCATATAAAGACAGGGAAAGGCACGACATTAGCAAAAAGCCTGGCCCTGACGTGCATTGCCTTTTCCATGCCCTATTAAGGAGAAACTATGTGTTGTGTCAGCATTTCAGGGTCAGCATCCACAACCGGAGTCGAGGTCAAGCTGCACCCTGGTACAAAGCAGGGGCCTCGGTGGCTTTCGGCAGCAAGGGAATGTCCCCTCTCCCCCCAGACGTGGCCCAGCTAAGTCAGCGGGCTCCAAGCTGTGGCCTTCGCAGCCGGGAACATTTCAGTCCCTTCCACAAATAGCAACGTGGGATTCCTCCCTCAGCTCCGGCCATCCCCGTCTGCAGCCCAAGCCAGCCGGCGCAGCTCCCAGAGATACGTGGTGATGCTCTGAGATGCTGTTTGCAGCCAAATGGGGATGAATTAATCTCTGCTCCATCCCTGCTGAAACGGAGGCTGGCAGCATCCCGAAAAAGCTGCGACGTGCCCGCAAGCCCTCGCCTTGGAGAGCTCAAATCTGGTCCAACAAAGCAAAAGGGCCCTGGTGGCTTCCCGGCCCCAGTGAGGCCGGTCGGTGGCTTGGGTCCGCGGCGGGCCAAGGACTGTCCATAAACCCCACGACGGGAGCGGCTGCTGCTCAGGTTTCTGGGGCCGAAGGGAGCTGGGGAACGGGCGGCCACCCCTGGGGACCGCAGCCCGGCTGTCCCCCATTTCCCTGCCGCTGTTGCGTGGAGCCAGCCATGAGAGGGCAGGGGCTGCGTGTCCCCCCCCCAAAGAAAGGATCTCCCTTTGTCCCCAGGGCCCTGGGTGGATGGAAAAACCCTTGGGGTTGCGGCAGCAAAAGGAACAGGTCCCCAGCTACATCCCCAGAGCATTGCCCCTGGCCAGCCTTGGGGCTCCCCCATACTCCGGGAGCGGGATAAACTGGGGCGGTCAGGAAGGCGCCAGCAATCCCAGCTCTGCGGCAGAGCCTGGCCCCACTCCACTGCCCAGGACCGGGGGTTAGTCCCCGTAGGATGCCACAACGATGCAGCCACCGGCTCCGGCTCCGGCCATGACCGCTCCGCCTGGCTCCCAGGCACAGGATGGGCACTCCTGACATCCCACCTGCCCCCCAAGTTGGCATTAAAAGCCCCCACTCTTGGCACACAGCACTTGGATCTCCTCTTGCACTTGCAAAACAGGTTCTCTTTCGCAGCCATGGGCAGGAACAAAGACAGGGGATGCATGGGAGGGATGCTACCCCCGGCCGTGGCATTTGGTGGCACCAGGGACCCCCCTGTGCCCCCGCCGAGGGCCCCTTGCAGGGGCTTGGGGCTTAGCAGCAGGTTTCCTCGCTGTGGGGGATGCCGGCTTAGAGCAGGTTCGGGAATCGGGAGCTTTCCTGCCTCCTCCCAGCTCCTTTCATTGCCCAGACAGCAACATGGTTTATGGCAGCCGAAGGCCATTGAACAGGCTCAATTAAGCCGGCATCCCCGCGTTTTCTCCCCAGGAACCTGGCTCCTGTTCAGAGCATCCAGGAGGGGCTGGCAGCCCTTCGCAGTGAAGGGGCCAGGACAGCCAGCAGCTTTTCTGGCTTGCAGGCATGCTGGATTTTGGGATACCCCCTGCTTTCTCTGGGCAATAGTGAAAAGTGGCACTGGGAGCAAAAGTCCTGCCTGGGAAGGTCCCCGACTGCCATTGCTGCTGCTGCTGCTGCTTTCACGCGGCAATAAAACGCTAGCGCTGCAGCGAGATCCTGCAGGCACGCAAGGACCGTGCTGGCTCTGCAAAGGAAGAAAGCATCAGGGAACAGCCTGGGGGTCATCAAAATCGCACCCGGACAAATTGGTACGGGCAGAAACACGGGGCCTGTCCCTTCCTGCTGCGCCGAGGCAGCCATTCCCCAGTGACATGGGGCAGCTGCGGCCAGATCCAGCCTCTTCCACCTGTGCTCACAGAGCGAGATGCAAACTGAATTTCACAAGAGGGAGGGAGGTGAGGTAAAACCTCCGCCCTGTGGTCCCTCGAGCTCCGACACCTGCAGGATTTCGGGTTACGAGCTGGGTCCCCATCCAGGACAGGACAGGGCCCATCACCTCTCTGGATACGCCTGAGGAGTTCAGAAACCTCCCTTGCAGGAGCCCGTTTCTTCTGATTTCTCTCCCTGCAAAAACAAGCCGTGGCACAGTCCTTGGGGCCATGCTACGGGGGGATTTCGACAGCCTCAGCAGAGACCTTGTCTCCATTCACGGCAGACCCCGAAAGAGCCCCTCGAGAGCGAGTCCTCACTACGCGCTCTCTTCCGAGCTCCGGCTCTGAGGACGCACCACCCTCCCCAAAAAAGCTTTTTGGGGTGTTGGAGGGATGCCGCTCCTGCCTCTAAAATCATCCCTTTCATAGCAGATGAGCTTTTCTCCTTGCAGCTGTGGGCAGCAGGAGATGGAACTGGTCCTAAAGGAAAGGGCAGCTGCTCGGAGGGATTTGTCTGGATATAAATCTACTGACTGAGGCCGATAGATTGTCTCTAACAGACGGGCTCCCCGGGGCCGGCTGTTCCCCAGCAGGACGGTGTACTACAACCCCATGCTGTCGGGGCAGAGACTCCTGGACCGAGGACCAGTACGGGGCTCACCAGACCCCAGTCACCTGGGGAAATGGCAAGGAGGAGCTGTGGAGGACCGACATGGCCTCTGCAAGAAAAGAGCTGCCCCCAGCAGCAAGAAATCTGATGATCACTATTACAGGAATAACTAAATCATATAAAGAAGGAAAAAAAAAAAAAAAAGCATTTACGCCAGTCAGCTCCCAACCAAATCTCTCAGTGGCAAGGAAGCTCTCCTGTAACGGGGTGGTCCCAGGGGAGGACGTCTGTTATGGGAAATGGAGGACGGAGCAGAAACCTCAGCCAAAGCCGAGGCCCCGCTGCGGGCCAGGAGCTGCATCACGGCAGCCCAGTGCTGCCAGGACCAGAGGAGGGGACCAGGATGACATACGCAAGAAGCCAAGGGCAGAAGCTCTCTTCACCTCCCAAACGGAGGGTGCCGAGCAACCCGAAATACCTACTTGGATGAATATCTGTTCAGACCCATCATTTAGACTTGTTTCCGTCAGTTCTGCCCAGCCCGGACGAGAGCTGGGTGCCAGGGCAGGGCACAAGACCCAAGAGCTTGACGCAGCTACCCAACTTTGTGTCCGTAGGATGCTGCTGTCTTCACATGGCCTGTGAGGGGTCCCCAGACTGCACCATCACCATCCTCAGAGGAACAGGCTGCCTGTCCCACGCTCCCGAGAGCCTGACCCCCATCCAAAGCTCCCGAGCCCTGCTGCGACACCAAGAAACAAGACCAAGGTCAAGGCACCAAGTTAGGCCGGCGTCGCACCACCTTTTTGTACAGGAGCCAGAGGCCTAGAAAAGAAAAACATCCAAATCGCTATCCCTACAACCAGCAATTTCATCAGACGCACCACAGAGTTAATGAATTTTCCCAGCAAGTAGCTGTGGAAAATGAAACCCAGGGTAGAGATGGACAAGATGAGATAGTTTGCATTAAATGAATGGATACTGGTCCTGGAAAGTAATTCAAGTAGAGATATGATGAATTGCAAGCACCAGTTGTAAAGCATTTGTAAAGTCTGACTCAGATGGGAGTTTTATTGCAAGAGCCGCAGTATTATAGTTTATTGCTGCAGTTGGAGCAGCTGCTACCGTTGGAGTTGAATTGCCATGTCTGTTATAAATCCCCTCACCGAGTTACTCACAACTCTCTGGCAGCTCTGGAAAAGCTCCTGAGAAACGTGTCCTGCCCCCGTGGAGCCGGTTGCCTTATGGGGAGCCCAAGCCTTGCTCCGTTGAGCCTCTTCCCACACAGAACAGCCCAAGGAAGCCGTCGGAGCAGGGCGAGATGGAGTGGAAACGCAGCCTGGAGGAGCCGGAGTCAGGGCCATGTTCACAGGCTAGATTTTGTAAACATTTCACATGCAGGAGGATTTACTGTTTCTTGGCTTGGCAAGAACATGGGGGACTAAGTCCAGCAAACCTTCCGGCAGCAGTGGAAGGTGGCGTGATCCTGCAGGACACGGAGGGGAAAGGGCACCGTGTTTCCAGGCAGAGACGGCATTCAGCTGCCCCAATCCTGTCTCCTTCCCTGCAGCTGGCTCAAGGAGTCCAAGGCCAGCATTGAAACTGGGGCAGAAAACTGGTCAGGTCTATGCCAAGGAGGAGTAACTGTGGTCTAGCGAAATGCGGCTCTGGAAAAGCGTGCGTGAATCTCCAGGAGGAGACTTCACACGTGTGAGAACGTGGTTAAAGCTTTCGAATGACAAGGCTTGAAAATCAACACCCCTGAACTTACAGATGGGCAAACTTAGAAGTTCTGCACCAGAAGTTCTCTGGACTTAATCCACAAATTGCAGCAATCACCAAACCATTACCGAAGTGCAGAAGTCCTACCCACCAGCCTGACTCGACTATAATCCTGGCCCATTACCTCCATTAAATCTGATAAATTGTGGGCAGCGTTTTAATGGCTGTTCACAAATGGGTCCATCACTCTGACACTTTCCTTTGGGCATCTGCCCTGGTAAACAAGATTCTGCTTCGCTGCCTGGATTCACTTAAAGGACTTTAAGCACATTAGTAAATAATTTATACTTCCTTTAAAAACAGGAAATGAAATAAGGACACTCAGCGTGCTATTTAGCTAGAAATTGTTCGGCTCTTTACTATTTAATGAACCGACTGGCTGCTAACAGAGGTCATTCCAGCAGCTCACACCCTGGCCTTACGGCTCTGTGTGAGGTACGTAAATTGAAACTTTAATGGGCATTTTGAAGAGAGCAGTTTGCCCTGGTAGTATCACTTGAAACCCATCAGCTTAAGTAAGTGGTTCTTAATCAGCTTTCAAGCTCCAGGAAATAAGCAGAGGGCAGGAAGTGGCTGCTCTCCCCTGCGTGCCGCATTTTACGATGATTTATGGGTGCATCTGTATCAGAGGCACTGAGATAAGGCCGTTACCTGCTCTTCTGTGCACTCCCTGAAATGGCAGCTCGTGGTTTAACCGCTCGCTGTGGTTACATGACACAGGAGGATGTGGAGAGCCCAGGAGAGCTCAGGACTCTGTTGAGATGGATGTGGGCGTGCATACACGGAGCACGCGCTCAATATGAGGACAAAGTGGGGAGAAATCAAGGGAGAAGGGTTTGCTTTTGCTCCTCTGGCCAGCATGCAAGGAACAGCGCAGGTACGCTACGCCCCCGGCCAGCACGGATCCCGCAGGAGGCATTTTTGCTGCTTTAGATTGAAAAAAGTGGAGAGTGGGAAAGTGCCGTGGTACCAAGTTTTAGACTCCTCGGTTCCTGCCACCGCTTTTTGCCCTAACCCACGGCAGCATGTGGTGCCTGCTCTCGGCAGCGTCGTCTGGAGCGCTCGGGGACGTTCATGCCTCATTAGCTCGTCTGGACAAAACCTCCCGAGCTGATGGCGATCTCAGCCGTGGCAGTGTTGAGACGATGAGGGCTCTTCCCTGCTGCTGCTGTGTTTCTCAGGCTACCTCTTCATGCAGCTTTTGATTTTCTGCTGGGAAGCTGATCCTCGAGGGAAGTAATACTAATGCCCAAAAGCACAGAGTGAAAAACACAGCCTGAAACCTCGATGTGCCTTGTCCCCACTGCGCTGCTACCTACAGCCTTATGCTCCTTTCTCTGCTAGGTAATGAGATGATTAAAAGCAATAATTACAGCAGGAAAAATACAGCGCCAGAAAAATCACACCCCTTTTATATTTTTCACAAAGATGTCGTGCCGCATCGGAGACTTAACTGCAGAGGAGCTTTTCCTCCTGCCAGCAAGCATTTCCTAAGAGTCCAGAGGCTCAAACATCGTGGTGGGATCTCTGAGCGTTGCACACAAGCGCTTTCCCTCTTGCACGCGAGTGGAGGAGAACGTCTGGCTGTGATGTGCTTGTGGGCACGCAGGGGTCTCTACCCTGGGCTCAGAGCAGCGGTGTGTGTTTTCCACACCTACCTAGTGCACGTGTACCCCCCTGCGACGGAAATGTCACTTATTTTACAGTTGTGAAAGGGGACAGGTGAGATAAGAGCGCACACGGAGCTGCAGTGGTTCAGTGGAGGAGAGGACACAGGTGCCTCGTCCACCGCACCGGTGTTTCGTTCCCCACGCCTCCCCACGTGCACGCCGTCACCGACTGCAATCAGCTCAGCCCGTATTACTCCCCTTTTCTCCCAAACAGGAGTCGTGCTCCTGTTGTTCCCAACCACCAGCAGCCATATGGCCCAACACGAATCCCCGTCTCTGCCGTTCTTCACCCAAAGTTTGGGAAACAGTGCGTAAGAGCACGGGTTTATAAATACACTTTTAAAATACCTTCCCCCGCCCATGCTTCTGGTAATGGAAAATGTCAGCACTGGCCCCAGCTCCAACGGGAGAATCGCAGGACGCCCGCTGACATCCCACGCCGGCGCTGCGTCATTTGGGGATGATCACGAGCCCGCCCCGGTTCTGGGCTCGGCGTGTGGCGAGGAGCGCTGGATCCATAGGCTTCCTCCTGCGTAGCTGCCCCTTGGTGACGTTCACGCAACCCCAGCTGTGGCCACGATCAGTCGCTGTGGACCTGGCAGCGCCGCTATAGGTGCTATAGGGCCTGTTCCAAACATCCCCTCTTTTTACCTGCTCCGGTGCAGCCTGCAGCCCTCCACAGGCAGCCAAACGCTGCCAGCAGCTTCTACAGCAGCCGCCGGGCCAGGGCTGCGGATCGGCACCGCACTGCACCCACATTTGTGAAGTCCTCGCTGGCCACAGACTCACAAAAACATTCCTTATTTTCACACTATTACGGTCGAGTGACAACGCCCTGAATAAAACTACAGCCGTATCAACAGCCTGTGTATAACGAGGCCATCAAACAGCAGACACTGAGGCTGGGGGGCATTAAGTTGGCCGCGCTCAAACAATTTAACTGCCAGTTCGGTCTCTCTATAAACATGTAACACCTACGCTCAATGCTGCCCTCATCTCTGGAGCAGGCATGCAGCCACCTTCCAGAGGACATGCCGCTTAAGAATGTGAAATCTGTTATGCTGCAGAGTGATAAGAGATTTGGGGGGGTTTTATGGGAGCCTGGGGATTTGGAGGATGTGGGATTTTCCCTACTTAGGGGAATGAGAGAGGAGCAGTGCTCATCCCAGCCTGATTGCGATAGGGTGAATGAAAGCAAAACTGAAGGTGAAAGAATCCAGGTGGGGAGCAGTAACACTCAAGGCTGAAAAGGGCCAGAAATCAGCAAAATTTGCTCTGTCTCCGAGACACTGCACTTCTCTGTGGAGCCGTCCATCTGGGAGGATGGCACCTTCAAAACATTTTAAGAGAACTGGAGGTAAGTACTGGTGAACTGACTTGGTAAGGCTGCAGCAGGAGTCAGTGGAAGGGCAGGTCTCGATGCCCAGACCTTTGGTCCCAGAGCTGCGCCTCAAAAGATTTCAGCTGCGTCGCCTCCCTGTTTGGGCTAGGGGAAGCAAAACTACTTTGCAATGCAGAGAACGAAGATGAAGGCATCAAAGAGGCGGCATCCTTACTTGTAATCCCACACGAGGGCTCCTCGGGGAGGCTTTCTGATCCAGCGCTGGCTGACCTCCATCCTGCGGCTCCTTCTAATGGCCGTTGGCAAGAGGACAGACTGACTACTAATGGGGCAGAACGCTCTCTGAGGTCCCATCGCCAGCTGAGGCTCGGGGTCCGAGCTCGTCCTTCACAATATGTACATCTGATCTCTGTAACTCATGGTTTGCCAGCCTGCCCGGCTCGGTGAAAACCCCGGGTCAGCCAGCCGCGGCGGGCAGGAACGCTTCAGGCTCGGGACCGGCGGTGCGGCAGCAGAGCCGGAGCTGTTGACGAGCAGCCTGGCAATAACCTGGTTCTCGCTTTGCCCTGCTCCCGCAGGCAGTTCTCCACCCCCCAGAAACAGCAAGAGAGCAGCAGTGATAAAATGGCTGTTAGTCTGAGCACAAGGTTATTTTCTAGGACATTAACCAGAGTCCTCAGAAGCCAGCTTGCAAGAGACCCATGAAGAGCGAAGACACCTGACCAGAATGCAAAAGCAGAGCCGCAAACTTAACACTTTTTTTTTTTTTTTTTTTTTTTAAATCTTTTAAAAATAGCTTTAAAGAAAGGGTGAGCTCAAATCAGTGTTAGCGGTTTGAGTGGCTATTTGCTCTAGGAAACAAGCAGTTTCAGCAAAAATATCAAATGACTGCCATCCAGAAAGCTCTTATTTTCAGTATCTCAGCTATTCACATCTCTAAATAAAACATTCAAGCTGCAATACAACACAACTGTTTTGCAGGGGCTAATAAATAAATGAAAAGTATTTACCAAGCTTGCTTTTCTGTGGGAATAATACCCCTAACATCCTAGAATTATCTCTATCTATGTCTGGCTAGGACTTCAAATCAATAAATCGTCTCCTCATCCTCGGATTAGCTCAGTCGGATAATTTCGAAAGCAGCGGCAGCAGTTCCCCGCTATTAGTGGTAACAGCTCTGCCAGCTGAATTAACATGAGATCCCCCTTGTTATCTGAGAACAATCACACTCTGCCAGTGTCCTTGGGTAACAATTTGCACTGACCTCGACAACAATTTGCGGTAGCCTGAGAATCGGCTGTGATGCGGGTTTCCTTTCCAGGAACATTAACTGCCTGGCACGTAGTCTTCTCACACCCAGCGTGGCTCTCTACTGCAAGAGCTGGGATGCGGCAACATCGGTCGAGGGAAGCTGCGCTGATTTACGGTGCAGGGAGACTTGGCCTCGCGAAGGCAACGGCAATCAAAAGCCAACTAGTACGAGATGTTCAAGAGATGAGAGCTGGGATAAAGGAGATCACAACAGCGGATTTACCGACGCACCTCTCGGTTCCAGCCACCTCTCTCCTCTGCTGCAATCCCTCAAATGTCACTCCGAGCGAAGAATTCAGCACTCCCTCTCTCAATCTTACAACCATGCAGCTCCTGGGGCTGTGTCCTGCATTGCAGTGGGCTTCCACTTCAGACCTGTGCAGGCTCACTGCCAGGGGGATGCTCAAAACGTGGCATTTCTGTTCTGCTCAGAAGTTTAACTAACGGGTCAAAAATAGGTATTTATGAAGTTTAAGACTTGGAATGAAATTTCTGTCAAAACTCTGGCAAAAAAACCCCACCTGTTTTGGAAAAACTGGAGGCAGATGCTGTGAATCCCAGATGCCATGACCCGAAAGAGGGTCCCCGTTACTGGCAGGGAAGCCCCACGAGGCATCGAGAGCTTCTTGGCTCTGTACACGGCCGGTCCTTGTCTCTACGTGTTGTTCATCGGCTTCCAGCTCCCCACAGGCAGTCTGCAGCTGCGATGTTCCTTGACCCTGGTAGGGAGGCCTGTCTTCAATGGAAACCCAGGAGACCCCAAGGGGACCGGAGCGTGGGCAGGGACTCGGGGGTTCGTGAGCCTCAGATCCGCAGGGAGACAAAGCTTTTCAGCAACGCTCACCAGGGTTTGGGGTGGTCCTCTCCCAAGTTTCCACACAACTGATTGAAGCAGTGAAGTGTTCTGTTTATTTACTGCTACGAATCTTTAAAAGGTTTTGCCAAACCAGCATTTCCTAACGAAATCTGCTTCATTAGAAAAAAATTTAATGTTTTTCCCAGTTTGCTTTTTCGTTTCAGAAACAAGACCCAGCCCAGTGTCTGCCAAGACAAAGCAGAACCAGCCCCGGCACCGGTTCGTCTCTGCTGAACCAGCTACAACCCACAGCACAGAACTCAGGCCAGCTTTCCCTCGCCGCGCTGCCTGCAAGAGGACGTGCAAAACCTGACTTGACATATTAGAGCGACATAAGACAGATAAAACCCAGCCTGCTGCTACAGAACTGAAGTTCCTGAAGCCTTTTGGACACATCTGAGCTGGCAGAGGGAGTTTATCTGGACCAGCGCTCCATCTTACGGGGCCATGGCATTCTTGGATTAGCACAAGGTGTCCTAAAGCTGGATTTACTCTATCACTGAACCGTGGCCTCAGAAAGCCTCCTGCCGCTTTCACGTCTTAACGAGTGATTATTATCTGGCTTAGTCTCAGCTCTGCTGGCTCATGCCCCCCAAGAGGAGTGCTCAGATCCTTTCACTGAAGTTCCTGGGAAGTCCAAGCACTCACTGCTTCCCTCTTTCTTCCAAAGCTCTGCCCAAAGGAGCTTCCCTCTGCAAAGTCTTTCTCTTCTGGCATCCGAACGCGCTGGCTGGTCGGGTGCTGCCGAGCAGCCCTTCTCTGCCGCTCGGTTTGCTGTCTCCCACCGTTCCTGATGTTCTCAGTAACCACGCACGTTCTTCAGCCACAGTCCCCTCTTTGCCTCTTCTCCTGCTGCCATACGGAGCACCCCTTTCTCCTTTTTAAGGAGCAGCAATAATTTGTCACCTCATTCCTGAGAAAAATGCCAATTCTTCCGTTCTAAAATCAGCTCTGCTCACTCCCACAGCAATGCCTGCAGCAATAAACCAAGGGAGCATAAACAGAAAACCACACAATGCAATGGATCATACCTCACTTCTCAGAAACCAAGATATTCTTATGAAGGAGGATGAGAAATTAATAATGGAGTATGTATTTTTTAAAAATCCTGTAACCTTACTTTTAAATGATCAGCCTCTCACGTCTGTTCATGCAAGTTTACTCAGCAAGTTGTTGCTGTTTTCTATCCACACTTGATGCCTGCAGACGGTGCCCTCACTTCATCACTCTCCTAATGTTAAACAGGAAGGAGGTCCCAGTCTTAGAGAAATTAATTAGTGCAGTAATTTGCCCGGGACACAGAGGTGAAGCCAAATTTGGCCCACTCTGCAGGATTCAGCTCAGTAAAAAAGACAAATAGCTGTGCTGTGGGATTTTAAAAAGCTGCTGTCAGCATTCCCAATGCAACTAGACCTGGAAATTCATTTGTCTTTCAATAAACAATGGAAAAAGGAGAAGCAATTACAGTAGAGAAAATTAATTACACTAGAGCAGAAGCATACCTCACAGCAACTGCTCTTGAATCTGCATTAGAAATGAAAAATCTAAACCAAAACCCACTCCACTAAAAAAAGGTAAAAATTTGGGAATGGAATAAAAAACAATTTCAAAATAGCAGGGTACTTTATCATGCAGCTCGATAATGCACAGATTTATCTTTGTAAAGATAAAGATCTTTGTAAAGATAAATCTTCAGGTGATGCTGGCACTGCTCTGCAAACAGGACGCAGGGGCACAGAGAATTTGTCCAGGGAAGCTAACGTCGGAACAGGGAGCAGAAATGAGCTCCCAGCTCCTCAATCCAATGTTTTAACGTAACCATTTCTTCCACGCTCAGGCCCATTTCACGTTCAGCTCACTCGTGCCACAGCCACGACCACTTTTGTGTGGACTGGCAATGCTGCTCGCTCAGCCCGACCTCTTCCTTCAAAGCACGCGGTTAATTTTGTTTCTCTCCTCACGGCAAATCCGGAATGCAACGTAAAATAGTGTATTCTCATGCAGTGAAATCCCATGGGTTGAATTGTAACCGTGTAATTCGTGAGCCATTCTCAGCCGTGTGACGACACACGGGCGTACTGGCGATCCAAGCCTGACCGCCAGCCTCAGCAGCACGCTCTCTCCCAGTGAGCACTGGGAAGAGACCCAGTCTCTTCTCCACCTGTGGGTATCTACACTGCCCGTTCCGCATCCAAGCACGTTGTTGATATGATGTATTTAGGAGCAAGAAGAACTGGAGTAGCTGGGGAAACCACCCGTGGAGCTCAGCTTCCAGACCGGAGGTTGAGTAGCTTCTACTTCTGCTGGTGAAGGTGAAGCACTAAAAAGGCAAGCTTACCCATGTCTCCTGTTCTTCACAGCAAATACTGGATGACTCGGGAGAACATTTAAAAGACATTCAAGTGGTTACGTTTTTGTTGGGTGAAATGATGTAAGACAACCCAAAGCTTTCTCTAACTTGCATTTAATCCTTGGCCACTGCCCAGGCTGTCAAGTAGGAGGGACGGTTTTCGTGAGAGGCGATGCCTGCTCAATAGAGCTGGATGGAGATCGCCAGGCCTGCTTCCTCCACCGTGTCCCCTTCAGATACCGGCTGTGAAATTCAGAAGACAGCAAAAGAGGGTTTTAAACAAAGTGGCGGAAGAACCGCTGCTTAACACATTTGCAATAGGCCGAGAGGCTGGAAAATTGATTGCAGGGAGCAAACTTGAAACGGGAAGAGGAGAAGGAACAAGATGGGGCTGCAAACTGATCTGGCAGACACCGCAACATGCCTCATTCACTGGTGACGTGGCCCGGACTCGGGATTTGAAAGCCTCCACAAGCCACTTCCAACGTACAAAGCAGCCAGTCTCTATAGTATGTGTTTTTTTCCAAAGCGTTTTTGGGAACAGAAACAAGGCCATGTCAGAACATTTTTTTCTGTGGACCGTTGAGGAGGTACAATTTGAAGCCTCGATCCTGTAATCCCACTTCTGAGTCTCTGTGGCGACTGCACAGCGCCCAATCTAACGTGCTGTTCAACACAGAGCTTCTCTGTGTCGGACCTCGGAGACTCCAGACCAGCTGAAGCAGCAAACTGGGATCCACAGACAACACCAAGTCCACAGCGCTTGCTTTCTGAAAGGTTTCTGGCTGATTTAAAAGCTCTTCTTTGCAGGGAGCGCATGCAGAGAAGTACAGAGAAAGGCATTTTCAGCCCGGAGAAGAGAAGGCTCCGGGGAATCTCATCAATGTATACAAATACCCAAAGGGAGGGTGCAAAGAGGACGGAGCCAGGCTCTTCTCAGCGGTGCCCAGTGCCAGGACCAGAGGCCATGGGCACAAACCGAAACACAGGAGGGTCCCTCTGAACATCACGAAACACTTTTTCACCATGAGGGTGACCAAGCACTGGCACAGGTTGCCCAGGGAGGTTGTGGAGTCTCCATCCTTGGAGATATTCAAATGTCGTCTGGGCACGGTCCTGGGCAACCGGCTCTGGGTGGCCCTGCTTGAGCATGGAGGGTTGGACCAGACAACCTCCAGAAGTCCCTTCTGACCTCAACCACTCTGTGATTCTGTGATCCTTTTCCAGACAACAATCTCATCAGCTTTCAAACAAAGCAGCTCCATACACTTAGACAGAAAACTCAGTGATGGCTGTATACAAGAAATAGTTTTAATAATTTACTAGGAGATACTTCTTTCACTCAGCCCATCTCAATTTTATCCCCTGCTGGGTCTGCTGTATGTGATATAAACTAAATCATGGTCTACTACAGAAAAAAATAATTCCAGGGTGTATTTTTGAGGGGGGGAGGGCTGAGTTTTCCCTCGGGACATAGAACACATTCCAGCATGGTAAACGACAGCCTGGCGACATGCTGCCTCTGCTGCCTGCAGTTTTTCTTCAGCTTGTGTAAGAAAGTACAGCTGAAATACGATTGTACCCAGACTCCACACACAAACGCTGCTGTGTTGAAATGGTGAGCGACTGCGCTTATACTTAAGCAAACCCGTTATCATTCTCCTCTCCTTGCTGCCAACAGAGGGGTGGTTATTCACTGCACGTCTGGTGTTCAACTCCACTAACCACAGAGATTTCTTACCTTCTCCAGTCCAGCCCCGGTATCACTGCAGTGCTTTTATTTTCTGGATGAAATGACCTGCAATGCAGAGGCTCACTTGCTACAGTGATCCCTCCTGAGATCGGTAATCCTCAGTCCTCCTGGGTAATGCCCGGAGTAGGAAACTACTTGGTATAGTAAGCACGTCAGCATTTTCCTAGCTGCATTTTTTATTGGCTCACTCATTGCATCCCTGACTTCAGTTAAGTTTTCTTCCCTTTTACCCCTCGCTTTCTCCAACCTCCCCCTGCGCCTTGAACTGAGGTCTCAGTATCCCCAGGCTCACCTCTTGAAGAGAGCCGGCCAGATGTAGGCTAGAAGGGGGAAGCGTACTCCCTCCCATCATTTATACGTAGGGCAGCAGATCTGCAAACGGAGAAAATGTGGGGAGACAGGACTCTTCCCATGGCAGCAGCATCTTCCCTCCCAAGCTTCCTGGGAGACTGAAGAGAAGGAAAGGCTGATTAAGGCAGATTTCCTGCTCCTCCTGCCTCTGCTGTGCTGAGATTTGCAGGTTATTAATTATAGGGACCTTGCTGGAAGAGCAAGCAGGAAAAAAGTGCAAGTTGCAGAGTAGCCAGTCCTCCACCTTACAGGCGGAGAAGCAAAAGATCCTTTATTTGGAGAAGAAGGTGGGGGTTTTGTTCTCCTTTTTAATCACTATTAACAGCGAGAGATGCTTGTGCTATATGGGAAAGAGAACTCACCCACGTGCCTGGGTTTCTTTTAATATTGCCATGAACCAAACAAAAAGAAACCCCAGCACAATTAATTTGTAGTGAGGTACATTACATCATTTACCCCCACCACTTCTGTTGAATCTCAGTCTCGTTATCCTTTTCGACAATCTGGGAACCAGAGCCATCAGAGGAAACCCCAGCTCTAACGGAGCCACCGATGGTCCCACTGCCGACTTCCAGAGACCAACATTTCAACCTCTGCGCTGGGCAAGTTGCCCATACCGCTTCTCTAAATATCCCAAGCCTAATATATAACCACGGAGCTTTTGTTTTCCCTCAGCACCTTACTTTTGCCTCTAAATGGCCACTGCGTGCTGTCAAAATCACAGCCATCTCCCACTTGCAGGCAAACGGGAGCAACGGGGGCTTGCCACTCAGTTGGGAAAGCACTTCAGGGTGAAGAGATTTTCATGGAAATAAGTTATGCTCATGTTAATGGCAAGAATGATGCAATCACAGCACACCTGCTGAACGGGCATTATCTGCTTGGTTTGTTTTGTCACAGCACAGCTTTTAAGGGAGGGGGAAGGAGAAAAAGTAGAGGCATGAAGGGGGCCTGTTAAAAAATGGAAGAAATGAAAACTGGCATCATTGGTGGATTGAAGGATTAACATCATTTATAAGCGATACTGACAGTGAAAAGAACCTCAAGCAAAGACGTTTGTGTGTGATGCAGCGAGAAAAGAAGGCATGCAACGAGCAAGAAGCTAAGAGGACAAAGTGGTCAAAGCAGCAAGCCAGGACAATAATTTCTGGAGGAGCACCGTGAATGCATATAAAAAGCAGGGGAAGATGGGATTTCTCAAAGGAAGAGGCTGCAGGAGCTCAGGGGAAAAAAACATAATGATGAAAGTCTGTGTAACAGTTCTGTGTGAACAGTGGAAATGAAAGATTAAAGATCTAACCCAACACCGCGGCAATGCCCAGCGGCTGATCGTGCAGCGAGCTGTGTTCAAACAGGGTAAAATAGTCTCAACTCCAAACAGCTGAAAGCAAAAATCGGGAGGAAATCAGCACGCAGAGCTCACGTATCACTTAGCACCTAACGTAAAAAGCACTCGCCTTTGAGAAACTGAAATTAGCCAAGCGAGGAGCTGGTCACCAGACGGTGGCTTCCGAGTGCTGGTAAGAAAATACAACATGGAAACCCAGAGCAAATGGGGATCCTAAAGCTAGAGAAGTTTGGGATGCAGTGGAAATACTCCTCACACAATTAGGCAAATCAACCCTGTTAAAGGACAATCACACTGAAGAGTTATTATCAATCACTCTCCCTTGCTTTCTTTATGCAATTATCCTAATTGCATAAAGGCGATTAAGCAATTATTTTGATAACTGGAGCTTTGTTACTGGCTCTTCATTTCTGGCATAGTTTTGTTCCTCATATAAATACCACCTTAAAGCGATATTTAAAGATCGCTTTAAGTACAGGCATAAGTGTTTTCCTGAGCAGGAGATTCAAATTTCTGTGTAAAAGCATAAACCATAAAAATGATACCCAAGAAAATGTACATTTTTATCCCCAAATGCCAGGTTCTCCCACAGTCACAGATCTACACCGAAATCTTCTAACGACATTTTGCCACAGGCATAGCAGCGGTGTCTGTATCAAGATAACGTCATGGATTTAGTTCCACTTTTTTATTATTCAACTTTTTATACATAATAAATACAAACTTTTTACAGCCAATATAAAGAAAGCATTTGCACCTATGCTTTCAGTGTACTGACGCTGTACACGATGATACGTCGAATACATGCCCTGTATGAAGAAATCATAGTTAAAAAGGAGGCATATTTTTACAACTTTTCTTTTTTTTTTTTTTTAAATAAAATTAGCAGCTCTTACAGAAAATATTTTAAAATACAACTAAAGAGACTTTAAATAACACTTTCTGAATTTTGAAAGTCCAGGTATGAAGGACACAGAAAAACTGGCCAAAGAAATTGAACATGAACATTATGGCAATACTTGCTTTTCTTCTGCATTGTGAAGCTTTCAAAATTTTTGCAAACAGTTAAATCTTTTTTAAAAACTTTTTTTTTTTTAAACTTAAGAATAAGTTTGATAAACACATAAAAAGACCTCAAACAGATCAACAGGACAAGAGGTGCAAAAGAATGAAAAATATGGAAAAGACTTCATTGGACAGTCACCGATTTCATAACTGATCCATGAATTGTTTTCTTCAAACAGCCCCACTCTTGGTTAAAGATCCCACTGGGAAAGGAGATTGGCAAACATAAATGTCTCAGAGACCCAGCTTGGGTTGGGATTTACAAGTATGTGCAAAGTTTATGATAAAATCTTGTTAGATGATTTTTTTTTTTTTTTTGTAAATGCAGCCTCAAAAAATAGCCCTTGTTAGTAAACTAAAAGTAGAAAACTTACTGGCTTAGAAAAAAAAAAAAAAGACGACATAAGAGCACGTTCAATAGAACCCATATAACAGCTCAAAAAAACCAACCCTGTGATGCCTTTTAACTGAAACTTTGACCTGACGGAGATTTGCTGAAAATAATTTACTAAGTACACAAAGAAAAACCTGTTTTCATCCAGTTTTTCCCTTTCCTCTGACCATTTCTCTCCACGTTAAACCTCAGAATATCCTCTGTCCTTTTCTTTGAAACAACAACAACAAAAAGCTCCCTTTTCAGAGATCTCCGATTGAAAATTAGTTTTGAAATTCCTTCACTCTCTATTTATTGCCTAAGAGTAATTTGAGACCATAGTCTTGGCCACAAAGGCGGGCTGAAGGCTTCGCAGAAACCAGAGCTTTTCCTGGCTCTCCGGCTTTGGCTAGTTAACGGGCTTCGCATGGGAAAATGCTACAGGACCATCCAATGCAAAAACTAAATAATGCATGTAAATACTCTAAATGTAACTTCTAACTCTAGCCAGATGTTTTGATGACAAAGATACACTGCTAATGTTGGATAATAAAGTACACGGCAATAACTGGGATAAGAGTGACCCAAATACTTTAAAAAAAAAACCAAAACCCCCAAAATCTGCTAAGAAAAAAATGAAGCTCAATTTCCAGATCTAGACAAAATCTCACTTACTTTTCTACCAGTTGGTTTATGCTATGGAACAAGATGTTGCTACTAATTCAGCACCTCCATATTAGATACTCTATTACTAAATGTACTGCATAAATATTAATACAAAGAACATAACAGTTTAACTGTTAATTATTGAAGAGGTGTGCATTAATGTAATTAACGCCATATGATCTGCATCAGTTTTCCTTATCTATAAGATTATTTTCCGGTTTCTTCCTTTCTGCAAGGGGATTAAAGAGGAGCCAGCCTCTCCTTATACTTATTTTTCAGTTCCCTTTTTCATTCCACAAGATCTGATTAATACCTAATCAGACAAGTAATGCTACTTGAAGAATTGACAATCTTTAACACATTCCTATGGCAACAGTAATATACTGTACTAATGCACGTGATCGAAGTATGCTATGACTAAGTTGCATGAATGAGGCTCTTTCCTCAGCCTCCGTACAAAAATTGACCATCTTCAGCCAAGAGAGAAACCTGCTCCAAGGCAATTCCTCTGCTCGCTGTTTGGCCGGTCTTGGTTTGTGCTAAGAGAGGAAGAATGATGTATATAAATCAAACCAAAAAAAAGGCACAAAATATTCATGACTGTGGGAAGGAATCCGCCATGTCACTGTCACATAAAATCCTCCCTATCTCTTGCTCTATAGTAAAAGTCTTCATCATGCAAAGGTGCCTAAAAACGAGATTGACCAAATACCGCGTTTGGTCTTGATTGTAGCACTACTACTTAACTAGTCCAATCATTACACCAGAGTAATTTCCACGTCCTCTATCTTCTCTGTTGTCCGGCGATGATGCTGTGTAGGGGGCGGTGGAGCTGCTCGCACCTGCAACAGCCAGAACCAGCCTGTAACTATCAGAAAACTGTCAAAATTTCAGAATTTGTATAGACTAAAACTGCAACTTTGGGCTCATACCTCAAGATAATGCAAATATATTGAGATCAACAGAACTACAATGAGTAACCAGCTGAATTCAGGTCCAGCAGTCTCCAATTAAGCCATCAAGGCTCCTCCTTATAACCTGTCACCACTCTCAGGTGATTATTCTCCAGGATGACTAGCAGTCATGACGGGGCAAACACACAGAGTGAAATAACTTATCTATTCTGCCTGTACCCGTGGATAATCTGGTATGTAAACCTGGGACAGACTTTGGACTTTACACCAAATGCTGAAATCTGCTGACGCCCTTGCCTGGAACTTACATGGACTGGAAACTACAAGAATGCTTTGTTGCATCTATGTGGCTTACTCATATTTAATCAATCACTGACCTGAACAATATACAGCTGAAATCTGATGCTATTTTTACACTCTGCCACATCAATAAAGTTATTCATGCTCCTGATAGAGATTACCTTAAGCACTAACAGCATTTCATGAAGCAGGGTTTTTATCACATGATTTCAGAATATACCAGAGCGACTTGCTATGGAAAACATGAATTGTGGAGCAATACCATAACAAACTTCACAATATTTTCAAACCAGGCGTATTCAAAATGCAATACTGACAGAAATCCTTTCAATTAAGGCCTGACACTGTAGTATTATCTTGAAAAGACAGTAAATGGCAAGAAACTCGTGAAGAAAACATAAATCTACAAAATGGAAAAGCTGAATCAGTGTGTTTTTACACGGGAATAAGACAACGTGGAACTTCTCTGTTCAATACTTAAATACTTAACGATGCAGTACTACCTCTGCCTTGCCTATGTCAAGGAATAAGGCTAACTCACTGACTACTGGAATATTCAGAATATAATTTCTGAATATCCAAAAATGCTCTTTTTCTGCAACCTCATTCATTGAGAATGCCAGGAAAATACAGAAGTTACATCTTAATATGATTTGGTTTAGGACTTTGAAACCCCCAAAACTTGATTTCAAAGTTAATCCGAGGAGATGGATTTTGCAAGTTCTAAACGATTAAATTCTTCCTTTCCTTTTCTGGCAAAATCCCTCTTTCTAGGCAGCAAAAACATCACAAAATATATAGATCTTATTGTCAAGAACTTTTAATCCAAAACTCTTAAATCAAGGGGTTTGGAAATAAATGTAATACTAAATGCAACAGAGTCCCAAGGACTGCATATTACGTCAAACTGCTGGCAAACAGATTTGTCTGCCAGCACAGCGGAGAAGAAGCAGTTGTACAAATCATATCATTAAACTGTTCTGGCATTTATTCGCCACCTCTTTTTTAGTTCTGTTTAGGGGTTATTACATGTGGCAAGAACAGAAAAAACCTCCTAGTGCCTGAAAAGGCAGTGTAAGTTTTTTGACTAACATCTATTTTACTATCATTATAGATGTAATTGCCTCCCAGGTTAGATTTCATGATTCATATGCCTCACACAGAGACATGCAGGTATTACATCTCTGAAGGCAGATACAGGAGGGCAGGTTAGATGAAGCATAGGGGACGGATAAGATTCAAGGTCATCTTTAAATACAGTGACTTACTATTTAAACAAGTGCAGCTTTGTTTTGTTCTAGTGTTCACTTAATCTCAAATAGCTCTCACGTTCTATAGCTTTTTGACACATCTATGGTATTATCAAAGGGGAGTGAACAGACCTTTCCTCGTGCCATTCATCTGAGATACCGCATTTTTTTTATACGTAGTTAATTGGATTTGCAGAACACAGAGCGCCAAATCATCAGGTGCTCTATCACCACCCTGCTTTGAATGTATCTATCCTGATTTACCTAGGTTTGGCCTTATGACTTTGTAGCATCAATAAAAACAACAGTATTTGGTTTTAACTTACAGGTCGCAGTTTGCCATATGAAGTTTCCGGAGGAATTCGCGGAGGCTGTGAGAATGCAGGGGACTCTGAACTGAAGCTGTTTTCTGAAGGAGTAAGCAACAACCCATCACAAACAAGCCACTCAGTATTGCTGAATTAACTCTGTGTTGCAAAAAAGCTTCCCGCCCGCCACTGAAATGTGAACATTCTAAATTAAACATTTAGCTATCACAGAATTTCTTACCGTTAGTTGACGGTGATCTGGGGAAGTACTGAGAACCTCTTTTATCCGGACTGTGGTAGGGACTAGTGGGAGGCTGGTCATACAGTGGCAGCGGTGGAAGGGCATTATTAGGCTTCGGAGTTGGGGATACCTGTGTTAAAAAAAGACAGGGGCTGCAGAAAGCCTTACTCCTCAACGGTTTTTAAGTACACACCGAGGTGCAGCAAGTTCTGTGACACATCAGGGTGCTAGGAACTTTCATCTGGAGAAAAACTATCTGTCAAAAGTGCTGTCTGGTACGTTTGGGAAGGAAAGCCAAGCTATCCAACAGTGATTATATTTTTTTTAAATCATAGGTTGCCACTGAGCAGAAATTTTCATCCTCTCCCAGATAATTTAGACAGACTTTTTGAAGGTTATTTGAAAAAAGTCAATTGGCCAAGTGTGTGCCTCCACTTATATTTACACAAAAGCATTAAGATAGTGAGTTTTATCCCAATTCAGTTACATATATATCATTTCAATGTTAAATTTTCATGGTCTTTTCAAATCAAAGAATAAAAATACTGGAGAAATTACTTTGTAGGAAACATAGAAGTCCACTTTCTAGCACCACGATTACACATGAGAATGTGTCTGACTTTCTAGTATGATACAAGGATTACAGAACTATACTGGAATGAGGACGTTTCTGCAAAAATTACTGTAATACAATATTCGGCAGTATTCTGCCCTTCAAAAATTGAGAGGATACAGAACAGATTTAAGTATGAAAACATTAAATTAGGGCTGAGAGAGCCTGTAATTCTCTTTTTGCCAGGTTCTGTTTGATGTCTCAGTCTATGCCATAAATTAATTACAGGAAGTAGACTGTGAATTTTCTCCTTTGGTTCATTTCCTTTCTACCCAAATACTTGCCTTTATTCACAAATGTGTTAGTTTTGCCAAAATATATCAGCTGATAATTATTAGGCTGGGTAAGAAACTAAAAGGTAAGCACTCAGAGTTGGTTTGGTTTTTTTTTTTCCTTAAATTGGTTCTGATTTTTTTTTCCCTCTAAAGTAGTAGCAGATCTTTGCAGCCTGGCAAAATTGCCCTCACAATGTAATATCATATGTGCAAGCTAGCACCTCAACTCTTTACATACCTGAATATCTCCAATCCACTGAGTCTCTCCATTTTCTGAGGCCGTAAGCTCTTCAACTAATACTGATGGGAACACCCCAATGCGTCCATTGAATTCTCCTTCCCAAAAGCCATCATCATCCTGATTTTCCTTGTTCAAGATGCGGATGATCGCTCCTTCTGGGAAGGACAGCTCATCATCTGTCTGGCCCTCGTAATCATAAAGTGCTTTTACAAAACAGACTGAAGAATGGAAGAGGAAAAAAACCAGTGTAATTGGCATGAGCTTAAAAAAAATAATAGGTACTATACATACTTGTACGGTTGGACTCGATCTTAAAGGTCTTTTCTAACCTAAATGATTCTATAATCCTATAATTGCTGAGTCAAATTATTTCAGTTTTCCTTAATTTTAGCTAATCTCAACTCTATGAGATAGGCAGGTACATTACACAGATTTGGTATCAGATAGATAATTATTGAGAACATTTGTACTCAGTTACAGGTCAAATATGAGAAATTCTCATGTGTGACATCCAAACTCGATATGCAGAATGCTTTTGAGAACAAGCTTAATACACTATTTATTTGTTTATTGGTATTTACCACTGGAGTCTCCATTCAGGCTGCCTGAGACTAAGTCGGCCTCAGTGGAGTTATTTGAGGTGTGTGATCGACTATCCAGTGCCGCAAGGGACTGTAGCATACTCAGCAGACTGCTGGATGTCGGGAACTGCAGGTACTTCTCTGGCACATAACCCACTTGACCCGCTTTATTTCGTGCCTGTAAGTAAATGACATAAAAGATGCTCTGCTTTTGCATACTACTATGAAAATAATCCAAATACTTTCTCCCGTTCCAAGTTCTATTTCTAAAAGTGATAGTGAAAAGAAAACAATCTCAGAAAAATGGTACCTTTACCCAGTCTTCCATATCTCCATCTTCAATAACCTCCAATACCTCATGTTCCTCTATGGTCAATTCATCTGGCTGAGAAGCCTGAAGTATATAACAGGAAGATTAGAAAATAAAAGTGTTTTCAGGTGCACGGGACAGGCAGCGTAAAGAACATTCTCATCCAGACTTTTACTAAAACTTATGATTTTTAAAAAATTGAAAATTTTATGATGTAGCATACTTTGAAATGTATTAATAAGGGTTCTTCTGTATACCTGCTGACATTCACAAGACCCTTTTTCACTCAAGAGGATAGATGGAAGCACCCTGAATACCACCCAGCATGTCGAACCCTATTTACTTTTGAAACCCTAATTACTCCCTACTCTAAGACTACATCGGCCACTGGCTTCAGCTACCGCAGTGGTGTGATTTACAGCTGACCTAGCAGCGCTAGCAGAAGTAAAGAGCATGAATGCAGTTTGTCAGCAAAGCTTTGACTCATGAATGGTGGTTTCACTATTATAGTACAAAGAAGAGCTTTGTCGTACAGCATACAAGCATGCCTAACACCGAGAAGGCGTTTCTAATATAGCCACACCGGCTCAGCAACAAAAATTAGAACATCTTCTAATGGCAGGCACACAACTGGTCTCCCTGAAGCCAGACAGAGACACCTCTACAATTCATGCACAGACTTCAGTACTCTGCTGAACTGCAGTTTAAATGTGTTTCACAGTGACATGGATTTCACACTGCTGCAGTTTTTCAAAACTAGATCTTAGATACATTTAATGTGCACCATTATTGAGCCAAATGCTGACATTCTACCCCAAATTCCCACAGAACAGTTACATCTATTACTTGTTTGTTGCATAATTCATTTTGCTAATCAAATTTAAAAAAAAAAAAAAATCACAAACCTTATATGAATAAACAACTTTGCAGGTGAGAGGATAATTTCTTAGAGTACCAGAAGGACTAGAACTACTGTCATCAAAAACATCCATGCTGTCTTCAAACTCTTCACCTTCTTCCTTTTCTGCATCAGCATTAATCTATTAAAACAAATTAAATTTGGCATTATACTATCAAATAAAAATAAGTGAAGAAATAACAATAAAAATTAATTGATCAATATTCTTCAGTGTGGTTTTTTTACTACTTACGATTATTGAAACTGGACAAAAATAAAGACTAAATAATATTCAACATACTATTCTCATGTAACACCAGGAAAGCAGCCATCAAACAAAGGAAATACAGGGAAGCAAAAGAATAAGAGCTGTCACCAAATTACATCTTTGCTTAACTCAGCTGTACTTCTTCATTCAATCACAGGCCTGTGGACTTTAAAAAGAACTGTAGAAGATTTTGGAAGCTCCAACTCAACTGCTGGACATTCATCTATTTTTCAAATAAGCTGTGAAACAGTGACTAATGTACTTTGGAGATGCCTTTTCAGAGGCATAGCAAATACTTGAATGGAAAAAAGAGTCACTTACTGAGAATTTATGCTACTAAAAGATTAATGTACCTGTGACCACGAGTTATGAAATGAAACTGCAGTGGAAATACTTAAACTTGAAAAAATAATTAAAAAAATATCAGCCTTCCAGCTGGTGTATTCTTCACAATAGATTTGCTCCAGTTTATAAAAAAAAAAAACAAAACACAAACAAATCCTTAGAGAAAGAATGATTACTAAAAACTAGCTATAAAAGTCTAAATAAAACCTGAAGTCAATACACTGGAAAAATACAAGTTTCTATAAATGTAGTTTGGGCAACACTGACATGAGCTGTGCTTTGGCCCTGTGCCTGGATTAAATTTTGAATAAACACTTTATCTCATGTGAAAATAGGCAAGTCCTTCAAATCAAAGGCAACACTGTTACACATTTGCCATCTTCCCTGTACTTATTCCTTTCAGTTTGGGAGTGAATTTGGTATTCCTCATGAAAACTAAAGGGCTGATAAATCAACAAAGAGACCAACAAGGCACTGTGCATGCTCCCTAAACCAGCTGTCTCCATACCTCTGCTCTGTAACATCTTTCTTCTTCTAGACCTGGAGTAGAAGAGCACAAAGCTTCATCATTTTATGACTTATATTAATTTTTATGTTACGATTTCTAGACTACATCCTTGTAATTCATATGATTTTTTTCTCCACTCATTTTCATTCAAGTGCAGTTTGCATCCTTTGCTATTTAAATGCGTTCATGGATGTTGCGGTAACAAAAAAAATCACTGTCCTGCCTAGCTAATGCTTTGATATATTACCAACCAACTATAAATTACGGCAAATTTAAGGTTTCCCCCTCCAGTTTCTAACTGCCTTTTGCTGTGCATGGTCTATGTCCCAGCAGCCAAAGCTGACATTCAGCTGACAGCCACATGAAACATCATGGAAATTCGTGTATCATGTCTAGAAGGACTCGTTCATAAAACATCTGGTCCTGGTTTTCTAACGTGAGGAGGAAAAATACATTTTAATTTTCAGTGTGTGGGCTGCTCAAACTCCTTGAATAGAATCGTTTGCAAAGTAGGCACATAGAAGGAAAACAGCATTAATGACACAGAAAACTTAGCAGTTTGTTTCATAAAGCTCATCTTTCTACGAAGTCTGGTAATGAAAGACAGTGTAAGCAAAGAATAAATACATCAGCCACAATTATACTGAAGGTATGTAACAGACAGCGAATACAAGAATAAATGCAGGTAAGAAGGTGACATACATATGAAAAAAGGTATACAAATATATATCTATATAGGCCTTGTTTTGTTGTATATCCTACACAAAAGAGATTCGATACCAAAAAGAATACCAAGAGCCCTTTTTTTTTTGTCCTCAGAAACGCAGACACCCTGGCAACAACAGAGAACACATTTATACTAAACCACCTCCAGTCTGATTTGGCTGTATGACCTGTAGGAGCTAAAAAAGGCTAAAATTTCCTGCCAATTCACTAACAAAGCGGTCCGCCGGAGCACCCAAAGGTATTGATCAGTCAGAGGCAGTCTGCAATATGTGCATTTAGGGACTGAAACCACAATTTGTTTTGCACAGGTTACTGGTATCAGATGACAATCAGGCTTGAATATGAACCAGTAACCTAATAGTTGAAAGATGCTATAACCTTTTACAAATAAAAGATGCTATATCCCCGTACAGTTAAAAGCATCCATTTTCATGTTCACAGTAAACGTACCAACTGCAAACTTTATTTCTAACTCTGCAATACTGTACTTCTACTGTACAAACCTTTCTTGTAATTGTACTGCTTGAAGTCCCAGCAAATACAAAACAAAACACAAAACCCATAAAGACATTATTCTCTCTTCCTTTTTTGAGTAAATTACACAGTGTTTACAACATATTTGTTGTACGCAGCATAGGCACTGCATACGTTTTTCAGGCGACATTAAAATTCAAAATGACGGTTAACTTTTTGGGGGCATGTACACTGGAAAAAAAAAATGTATTCCCTCCAAGATTATGCATTTCATCATTACATCAGAAAGTCAGCCAACTGGATAGGTGACGGGATATTAACTCCTTCAGCTCATTACATTACCATAATAGGTTAAATAAATACAGTGGTATCAACGCATCAATGTTGTTTTCTTCTTTTTAGCTCTTTAAAAGAAAATGTATCAAGAGCTTTGCTGAATAAATTATGTCATGACAATACTGGCACAAAAAGCAAAGGTGTGCACAACGTAAGGATGGCAGATAGCTGGTTTCTGAACATTAAACACTGCCTGCTCTTCAAGGATGAAGTGAAAGTGCTGCTTGCTATATGCTGCAGTAATTGTTCTAATAACTGCAAGCAGCGTAATTTCGGTAACAGTTCTAAGAATTCCATCTATGGGCTGTCCTCATCTGGCCTGCCAAGGTCAACAGTGCCTTTTTTTATATGGGAGTGTACGTAAGTGTAAAAGGGGAAAAATAAGAATCAGAGTTTAACCTCCCACACTGTGGCATCTGCTGGCTCACCAGGGACTAGCACGGGGTTTGGCTCCAGGGCCAAGTGTTGGCATGTCCGATGAAACAGAGAACAAGGTACTGGGCACAATCCAACACGCACAGCGGGAAGTTAAAGGAGGTGGAGTACAAGAACAAAGGGAAAAAAACACTGTTAAACACAGCTATGTAACATATCCTCATCCTCATCTATCCCGGCTAGAAAGGATATGAAATGAAACTCGGCACAAGAACTCCTTTGGGATTTGGGAAGGCTGAAGCCTGGATCTGCATACAACAACTGTAATCTCTAATTATACTACTAACCACGAGAATAAAGCCTGCAGAGCAGTGATTATAACAACCTTTACTGCAAATCACTGTCAACGTGTTTGAGCTCTGCGTGCAATGTCCTAGAAGAAACATCTTAACACCCTGAAGAAAGCAAAGAGTGAATTCAGGAGTCTCAGGATTTGTGGAGACTCTATTCAGTGCTCACTCACTTTTCTGAACTAAAGTTGACACAGATGAAAATAGCTGTACATCGAAAAAAACCTTTCCCTCTAAGTGTTTGCCACATTACCAAGAAAACAATAAAGAAGTAGAAAAGCATGAAGAAACAGGAATGAGCAGGATTTTTTGTGTGTAGATAGCACATACTTGCTGAAATGGAGATTTTGTTTCTCTTAAGTGGTCAGCGAAAGCAAGCCATTCTCCAAATCATTTGCAATGCAATGAAAAACCACATCCCCATGCCCCCTGAAAGCTTTGTTATACAGAAGATATATTCTAGCTGTCCAAAGCATTTAAGATTAAAAAGAAAGTGTAAATGAAGTAATTTTAATAGTGTATGAAGACTATAGTTAGGAAAGTATCCACATGCAAATTGAGACTTTATAAAAGCCTCTGAATTTTGTTAAATAGTAAATATATAAACATGCACAGAGATTTCAAAATTTGAGGCAAACTGACCAAACCTTCAGGAATTTTATTTCAGTTGGTCACCGGTGAAGAGCAACAGATTGGTTAGTTTTACTGCCAAAGGTGACAGCTCAGCATCGCGTGCCATGTAGGGGGATTAAAAAAAAAAAAAAAAAAAGGGGGGGGGTATTATGAGCTTTATGAGCTCTTTTAGCAGTTCCTCCTTTCTGAGCAGGGTTTCTTCACTCAAGCAGCTGTTCGATTCAGCCATCACTATTTATTTTGAAACACTTCATTCTTCAGGGGGGACGACAATTTGGAAGAATAAAGCCTTTCATCCAAGTATCTCAGATAACATCGTAAACTATTAATGAAACTTCAAAGAAACATGCAGACATTTTTCTTTTCAGGAGATGGCAAATAAATGTTATGGCACTTATCCAAGGTCAGAAAAATCAATCTAAAGTAAACTCAGCAACAGAACCCAGAAATCCTTTTTTTGTTGTTGTTGTTGTTTGGTCTTTTTCATGAAATTCAGACGCATGCTTCAGCCATGTAAAGCTACAAGATTCTTCCAGCTAGCTAACAACCAAATATTACCAATTTTGTGTTATAGTCAATATTAAGGTAGGAGTTGCTACTAGGAAAGAACCACGTGGAGACGAGGTGAGGTTTACATGTTGGAAACCGTACCAGGTGTGAAGAGCCGTTGTTGGTTACTGAAGGCAGGCTGGCCCAGCGTTCGTTTTCCAGTTCCTCCATCACTTGGTTCATGGCGCTTTTTAGCCAAGTATCCACGGACACACCGATCTGCTTCAGCAGATCGAGACGGGCTTCTGCTTTCAGCTTAATTATCTGAGAAAATAAACATGCACAGGTCAGAATTCTTTCAAGATTACATTTCACTCCTTGCCACGATTCAAATGCGTTATTTCCTGATCCGCAAATTACTCAGGTGGCTCCGAAAGCTGCTCCATGCGGAAACAAGTCCAGTTCTTCATTTCCTTGCCTGCAGGAATGTGGTGTGAGCCAAGAGACAGGGAATGGTTTTCTAGAGATGTAAAACTACAGGCACAGCCAATTTCACAAGCTGGTGTTTTTAAAATAACATCTATTAGTTTATGCTAACTTTCTATTCATATATTCTAGTGGTCGGTTAGTTTAGATTAGTTTCAAAGTGCAAAAACCCAGACAAAACCCAGTGCTTCACAGTATTTTTAAAATCAGGAATACTCCTGGGCTGCAGGCCCTGGATGCTCTTTTGGCTGGTGACTAAACTGGATGTGATACACAAATAAATCTGATGCGATAAACACACACAAACCCCCCAACCCCCCAAAAGAGGCTATTTTCCATCAGCACTTGCCAGAGATCACAGGAAGCTTATTCGTTATGGAAATGGAATACCCTAATAATTCCAAAATCGAATAAATATCACACTTCAACAAACAGTTTCATGATTTTTGTCTTTAGAACAGAATGAAAATTTAGGTTTTCTGACAGCTGGGTTCACTTCAGCATCCTGGCACGCTTTCTGGCCGATGGAGCCAAGACTTTAACAAATTCATGGCAAACCACCACCCTGATCCAAATTATTTAACAGTCTAAACAGAAGAAATGGAAAAAGTAGCATGAAGAAATTCGGGAGTTCAAGAAATGCAAAATTCAGAATTTCAAGAAAAGCAGAATTTCAAGAAAACAAAACCAGAATTTCAAAGATCACATCAAGAAGTAGGGGCAAACCTAGGAATAAAATCGAGGATATTTATGTCCAGTCCAGCCCGATCACAATCATCCTGTTGCACTTGCTCACCAGAGGAACAAAAAAATCAAGTGATTTACCAAAGGTCCTTCAGTGAGTCACTGATGGAGGCAACAACAGAAACCCACTGAACTGCCCTGGAGTTTTTCCTGCATTTCCTTTCACAGCATTGTTCATTCTTAGCAAGTTACTGTGCAAGCAGCAAAGTTTCATCTCCGTTCTCACCCTTCCAGCCCCTTCCATGGGGATCAGAAGCACCTTACTTCAGCATCTCTGCCTGTATTTACGCATCAAGTTGTCAGTGGCACTGGGAAACCAAGCAAAACCAGCAAAAATAGATGGGTCTAAGCAAAAATTAGAGGGAAATTATGTTTTCTGTAGTGGCTGAAGCACAGTAGACTATGCAAGAATGTATGTACAGTGAATTAAAATGCCAATTGGTGCTACATAGATTTTTATCTCTCTTATGCATATCCTTACTATATACAAAATTTTGTGTTGAGCTGAAATGATACTGGTATTTTTCTTGTTTTTGACATGCTGCTACACTTGATTATTATCTTTCTATTAAGAAGATAAGTCAGAAAATAAATGACTATAACTTTCATACAGCTAAACCCCCAAACATGGATCCATTTTCATTTTAAAACTATTTGCAAAGGTGACTTTAAGCCTGTTTCAAACAATGAAACTACTTTTGAGAGATATTATTTTTAATTATGTTTAGAAGAAATGTGATTTTTAAAAAGCAGGTAAGTTATTAGAGTAAAATTTATTATGTGAAATGTATCTTCATATGGGTACAGCTGCATGCACGCACTCTCCCACATAATTAGGTATGGAGACTGAAAGATTGGACAAGTTTGAGAAGTATTTCCCACGGGAAAAGCCAAAGCGACTTAGCCAAGTGAAGTTTTCCACTTCTCCTTGCAAGTGGTCTTCAGGTGAATGATTAACAGGTACCATAAATACTGTTCATATAGCCGGGAAAATGAGGAAAAAAGTAAAATATACGAATATGCATCACACTACTTCAGTCAAGATTCAGAAAATACTGATTTAAAAAGAATAAAAAGTCCAAAGATCAATCCACACATCAGCATTTACATTTGAAAGGCAGATCCTTTCAATTCAAATGCGGCATCAAGCATCTTCTGAAAACCTTGTAAGTTAGTATGGCCCAAGATTCAACCTGAAATTTGTAAATATTTACAAAAGCAATACCTATGAGAAGGTCTGAAATCAGAAGCGTTAGATGCTGTTAGAGCTTTGAGTTCCAGGGGCGAATGGAGTAGGGATTTTATCCCTTTACTGGTCTTAAAAGGCAATACCTCTCACTTAGTTTTTTTCCTTTTGCCCCTACTTACATTAGTTTGTATATTTTAAAGCTATAAGAACATGGAAACAATAATAATTTTAATTAAACATTAACCTTTTCTTTGGACAAATTTGTTTTAGGAGCACTTATCAAATTGAGAAGTGGATTTCTCACGGTATCAAGCTAAACACTTTCAAACCAAAGATCTTAGCACAGAAGGGTTGCACCAAAAAAGCTGAATCCAGGGATGCCAATTCCTGCGCGTGAACACACCTCTCTCCTGTTAATAAGTATTCAAGATTTTGAACAAAACCACTTTCTAACCACATCTGCTTTGAAAGAAGGGGAGATGAGTGGCTCTACAGCACCCACTGAAGACGAGCACTGATCCTGCCTCTCATTTGGGTGCTCCTACACCCAAGATGAACTACCTGCTGGCACGATGCTGGAGCATGGTCAGCTCCTACCTTGGCAGCTGCACATTAACATGCAGATGCAGACAGCTGTAGTGTGAGAACAACCTCCTCAAAGGCAATTGATTCATATGGGGTTGATTTGTGACTGTGGCAGGGCATAGGTGGGTTAGCGGCTTTGGTGAACACATCCTTTTATTGGTTTTTTTGAAACTGGGATAGATTGACTTAATGCAGGTCAATGCAAGTCATTTGCTTTAGCCTGTTAATGAGAAAGTCCCCATTTTATCATGTTACCGAGCTGAGGTACCTCCGTGTTTATATATACCTGTGGAGTAAAGTAGCTATCCCCTAATTTGTCCTTATATTCTTACATTATATTACGAGGACTTTCCATATGCCTTCAACCAGAGTTGCCTAGGAAATGATCAGCCTAGTTGTTTTGCTGTTTTACCTTGTTATGCAATTTCCAATTAGCTTGAGTTATGCAACAGCAATAAACATTAGTCTAGGCATGCTATAAACATTTGTAGTTCATATTAGTACTCAGTCTGCTGTAAACCATGTTGTTTGTGCAAACTTGTTAGCTAAAATAAACAAGCTGCTCCAAGATCCTTGACTGTACTTGCTAAGGGTCAGACAAGAGTTTGTAATTCAAGGTACCCAGCAAATCCAATCGAGTTACCCCACTCTATTTATGCATAGTAGTCTTAATATTCAACAAATGTTTGCTCCAAACCACAAATGTTTTGAGCTTCATTCCATTGCAGACAAGCCATAAAAGTAGTTACAGTATTAGGTCAGGCCTGCACTTGAAAGATGTATAACGCTGTTTACAAGCATACATAAATACTTTTACCCAAATAATTATACTGGTAGACCAGGGTTAACAGCTTCCTACTTACATGAAAAAAAAACCAAAACACCAAAAAACCAGACAGTAGTATAACTTTATTCTGCTTCTCACACAGGAACAGCTACATATTTAAAAATACAAGCGCTTCATTCAAATGTCACTATGTCTAAGTTAGGTGGGGTTTGATGCTTTCATTAAGCCAGAATAAAATGTTGAGTAAGAGGGAAACAAGGGATCACCCGGAGGAAATATTGGTGTTTTCACCAGCATCAAGTCATGCAACAAGCTTTTCTGTATGTGTACCCAGACACAAGGTAGGCTCTTCCCTTTGGAAGGTGAGGTTTCTGCAAGCTGGAGTCCTGACTTCATCAAGGAGGGACCCACCTCGCACAAAGGATGCAACTTCAGCTTGCCCAGTCTTTTTTCAGTTTTTGATGTGGGAAAGTAGCCAGAAAGTGATGCATTGAAATAGGAAGAGACATGGTGTACTTTCTGACAAATCACAGATTTGCCTTACGTTGCAGAACCACACAAGACTACAATACCCTTAAAGGATGCACTTGCTCTCAAAGCCTTGTTCCCTCAAAAAGATCATATATTTCAAATTAAAAACTAAACAATGCTTTAATCATTGATTTTCTCTCTCAACAAAATGGGATGCTAGCAGACACACATGCTGCACTTCCCGACTGAGTGACCTCCGCTGACAGAAGCTCACAGACTTGAAAAAATTTTATATCAAGTAACCACTTATATTCCCAGCAATACTAAGTATCTCCAGGACAGCAGCTGAGTTTTGAAAGCACAGGAATGCTGGAATCCAGCACTCGCTCCAAAATCTGGGTGCTGCCCAAATTTCATTGTTATTAAGTCTCACTGAAGAACAAATATTTTCCTATTTAATAGTGAAATTGCTATTTACAATTACTACTTATCAATTACTATTTAATAGCTAAGGACTGGGATATCTTTACACGGATTTAAAAACCATCAGCCACCCACAAAGTTTACAAACAGCGTTCTGGGTGGTTCCTGCTTCTCTGGGCTGTTCTTTTGCCTTAGCTGATGGTAGGTTATAAGAAGATGAAAGGAAAAAACTCCGAAGTTGTAAAAAATATAAATATTGTTATCTGTTTCTCACATACCTATCGTTGCTCTACATGGAAGAAGGCATAGTTTTGTTTATTTACTGTTCCAGTCTTAATTAAACAAAGGCTTTAGACCTACAGCTTGCACAAGATGAAGATAAACAACATGGAAATTAAAACCAGCCAGAATACATTACATAGCTGCTCTCTGTTCCCAGAAAGAAAAGGGCCTATAAGAAACCAAGTGTTCATTTACATCCCACAAACACCTCGGTTACAAGTCTTTTAAAGTAATTTATAAAAGTGTTGGGGTAAAAAGCAAACACAGAAATACACCAAAGCTGATCTAATGTGGCCCCTTAAATATTTTGGTTTATGGTTGTTAGATCAGTTTTGAATGGAGTTTCTTGAAAGTAGAGTTGCTTTATTTTCCACGATTTTTCAAGGTGCAGAACAAGACCATGACCCCGGCCCATCAGAGTGTGCTTCTCTCCCTGCTGTACATCCCTGCGCTTTTTCATCTGTACTAAAGCCACCTGAAGCCCACTGCCCAGACCATATTTTTTCTCTTAAAGAATTCAGAATTATTTATTTTAGACAAAGGTTATACTTATGAGCACATTCAGATATTAAAATCAGATTAAATTAGGATTACAAGTAGGCCTAAATCATCTTTTGTGAGAAATATTTTATTCCATTGCAACCTTCTTCTAGTGGCAGGAACAAAATTAGTGGGTTGGATAGTCTCATTTGGCAAGTTGTTTTAGCTAAGAAGAAAACAACATGGAAAGGTTGGAAAGAGATTATCTTTATTTTTCCCATGTAGAGTAATTTTTGTTTAAATTCTAGGCTTTTTTAACTAAAAAAGTATGAAAATGAAACCATTCTTTTAATGAGAAATGCTGTACATTTAAATTTTGGGCCACCAGAATTATTTGCACAGTGATAGGTAGAAGTAACTGTGAGTATAGTAAAAACAAATATTGGAATGCCACAAATTTCTCACAACCCAACGTAAGCCCTCCCCTGCAAATCAGTTTTAAATCGGAGTCCAGTGCTATTAAAGTAGGGATACGTGAGCCAATAATCCATGAAGTTCAACCTTCACTGCCTTGTTGATGTCTGGGGTGGAAAGTTAGCTATGGCTATGCCAAAACCACCCCAAGCAAAAAAAAAAAAAAAAAAAAAAATCCTATCCAACCTGACTCACCTAAAATTTTGATCCTTGAGGCACAAACTTGAGCTCAGCCTTGAAAGGGGAGTCTATCAGTAATTTTAGCTGTACAATGTTCACCTGCAGTACTGTAAATCAAGACCATATGATGCCAGAGATTTATAAAAAAACAGGTAAGAAGGACATTCTGCTCCAACCTGTGTTTCCTTTGTCTTCTCTGCAGCCAAAAAAATACACTTGCTACCTGGCTCCAGGCAAAGCTCAGACACTGCTTGCAACAGAGCAAAGAGTCCTGCAGCAACCTGGAAGCACCTGCCCCTAGGAATTCACCTGGCCAGGACCAAAAACCCCCAACCCAACCCTTTTTCTGCATCAGCTAGGGAACTAGCTAATAAATGACATTTTTCAATACAACACTGAGTGTTTTTTTTTAAGCGGGAGGATGGGCAGGAAGTTTCTACAGATATTACAGCAGAGTTAGTTAATTTATATGCTAAATATTCTGCATGGAGTTAAATCAAACAAGACTGTTAGGGTGAAGCAAACAGGAAATGAAACGCTGACACAGATAACGTGTCTCAAGAGTGAATGCCAAGGGTAAGAAAACAGAAGTGAAGCTATTAGTGGAGAAGAGCCCACCTGCGTAGCTCCAGCCCAACTGGCAGGCTGATTTTTCCCTAGCTCAAGCATAAAAAAAACATTAGAGATTCCTAAACAGAGAAAGCAGTTGGTGGGGAAGGAGATGAGAGGAGATGACAGCAGTATTGAAGCATTTTGTACAGTTTAAGAAGTTGTTCCCAGGCTACTGGTAATGGGACTGAATGGAAATTACCCAAATTCCTAAGTAGAAAATGAAATGTATATAAAAGGTATGTATGCAAACCTTTATTAACACATTTCTTCAGTCCTGGTAATAAATACTGGTTCTTAATATAGTGAAAGATCTATGCATTTCGTAGTCAAAAGATTCAGTAAGATTTAAGCAGAGGCTGGACCAGAGACATCCCCAAAGCCCCTAACCTGAATGACTCTATGAAATGACACTACATTCAAACCACAGGTTTAAGGAACTGAGTTGGATTTTCAGTGTGATCCACCTTTCAAAAGAACTAAATAAAAAAAAGACAACGAGAAAATCTACAAAACAAGCAACATTAATATTCTTGTAGCCCAGACTAATCCCTGATCCCTTTACCAAAAAGATCTGAAACAGAGTCTACTGCTTGAAGTCCTACAGCAATTATTCTTCATCTCAGCAACATTTAAAGTCATGATGACTATTATCTGTAGGATGTTTTCAAAATGACTTATCCATTTGTTTCCATAAATAAGGATATCTAGCCTTTACAGTACATAGGGATCTGTAAGATATATAGAGAGCAAGTATGGCTCTTCAGTTGACTATATCCTTACAGGAATCTTTACGACTGTATTTCATCATTAGCTTCAAAACATCTCTGTGTTTTTTCCTGCCCCTTCATCCCACAAAATACCTTCCTCTGTTAAATGTCCACTAATGAAAGAAATATCCTTTATTATTATGTGAATTCATATATCCCAGTCTTCTAAAGACTTCCTTTCTCATCGCTCATGCCAGAACAGGCAGGTTTGTCAAAAAAATACACTGTGAAATATTTAAGCAGGATCTGAGCATACTGCATGCTCTCCAAATTTCTCACTTACAGCAAGTCCCTGAAAAATAATTATCAGAAAGTATTAATTCAAGATAAAAACTCTCAAATGCGACAGTATAATTTTTGCAACACTGCAGTCAGAATGATTAAATGTTTGGATACAGGTGATAAAGTACTAAGACTTGTACATCTTCGTAATACCATAATACAGCTTCAGGGCTCTGATGCTGTTCTTCTCAACAACGACATTCTCATCTCTGCAGATGTCCTCACTAAACTGCTTTTCACCAAAAGAGTTCAAAATTCCTGATCTGTGGATGTCGGCGGCATTTTTCCAGGCTAGTCCTCATTCCACCTAGCCAGAAAGACTAACAGCTCCTACAAATCTCATACTGAGAAGGCAATCTGTTTACTTAGCACAGCTCTCCCAAGCATATGTTTCCTGAGCAAAGCTATAGATGGTAGCAAGTGACATTTTACAAATTCAACTTTGGGGGGTTGGTAGCCTTATTCCATTTCATTTATTTTAGTGAAGCATATGGAATTAGCTTTTCTCACATTCCTTATGAGCAGAGAATGACACCACTCTTGCAGTTGAACCTTTCAACTGCAAGAACACACTAATAACAACAGGCTCAAACGTAGCTACGTCTACTTGAGATGCAGTAGGACCACATGCAGCATACAATTAATAGGTTAGATCTTAAGATAGAACAGGAGCCAAGCCAGCAAACACAACTGTTATCACAGCACAGTAATAAATATTCATAGCCAAATATAAGGGGAGGGAGAAAACAGCCTTCCATTTACAATTAAAAATGGACCTAAGCTTCTGAACTAATCAAACGAAGTAAGCAGCACCATAATGAGTCTTAATCAAATCTTATCTGGTACGAATACTCTCTTGAGAGTTGTAGATATCCTAATGATGAGACAAAATACATCCCCCTATAATTAAGTGGAAATAGGACTAATTGCCGTGGAGACCCCAAGACCTTCCTTGAGCATAGACCTGAGCCCAAATGGGAAATCTCCCATCATCACTGAGAAAAATTATGTCAGCCCTGGGACCAACAATACTGCTTGGTGAGACTCACACCAGGCTATCAAAGTATTGGCGTCTTTAGTTTGATAGAGACAAAGTAAGATGAGAGGAAGAATTCAAGTAACCCAGCTTCAGGGTCCAGGATGCAGGCTGAAAGAAGGATTATAGAAACCAAGGAAATAGCTTCAACTTTTTTTTCCCCTTATTTCTGCAACACACATCAGTGGAGAGAGTAAATTTTTGTCTCCAATAGTTTAAAGATAAAGGGACGCAGGCAGAGGAGAAATGGAAAGCTGTTTTAAGGCAAATCAGATGATCTTGAAGGTCTTTTCCAACCGAAATGATGCTATGATTCTATGATTCTATCCAAGTGGCTGAACTAACAGCTGTAAAAAGCCCAGCAACCAACCTTACTGTTGTCACAAAAATGAAACCTTAAAATACAGAAGTTCTAGTTCAGTTACCTGAGTTGGTTGGTTCAGTGCCAAGGAGCTACAAGAATAGTTTATTTTCTCAAATTATTGAATTACAAAGGTGTTGACCTCCTTTACAGATGATGCTTGAACTGTACCACCTTCAATTTAAACAAGCACCCTCAGTGCTTGCCTTTATCAAAATCCATCCCTGACGCAGCAGTGGTCAAATGCTGTTTTGACAAGGATGGAGTTCCTCTGGATCTAAACTCTATGGTGTAGCATTAACCACAGTCAATTTTAGCACTCTGCCAGTGCCAGAGCTATTATCAGACATATTCTAACACTTCCTTTAAAACAAGGAAGCAAAACAAACAAAAAACATTTAACATAACAGAAACTTTCCATTTTTAAGAAGAAAATATGTGTTCTGGTTATCAGTTACAGTCATTGCATATCATCTGCCATGTATCAATTGTACAGGAGCACTCTGGTGTAAGCCGTATTTTTCTCCAAACTTTAATCACGGAGTCTGCTCCCTGAAACATCACAAGGAAAAATACCTCCTATCCCAGGGAGAAAAAGATCAAAAATAACCCACTGAGCTGTGAATGTGCCAATCTAAGGTTTTATGTTCAGGCAATGCATCTTGCAGAAGATGAAAAACTTCAGTTTCTTCAATATGTCTTGATCCTATGCACACTTTTACTCTATTTCCTTGCTGTACCTTCAAATTACGCCTGCTTCCACACCCGTCGTGCTTGTCAGAAAATATGTAAGTTACACATGCAGTACAGTTTCTCGGTTCCTCTCAGTTATTAGATTTCAAAGGATTCAGGGTCTCTGAGGAAGAGGGCAATGAGATGAATACATCTATGCACAATACACCCCGGAGAAACTGCATTACCAATATGTATCATCTCTAAAATGTTCTGACTCAGCTCACATTGTATTAGATGGCACATACAGACTGGTTTGTCTTCTGATCGTTAAGCAGGCTGGCACTGGAGCGATGTGTCAAGAATGTAGAATTCACCAGGGAGAAACATGCAAGTGGAAGCATCTAGCAATGCCCAAAATAGCTTTGCCAGAAGAAAGGCAAAATTTAATCCCAATGTGCTTGTGAAGTTATCTTCTCCTCCAGAAATGATGAAGAAACAAAAGGAGGAAGAGAGTAGATTTGCAAAGGAAAAAGCACCAAAGAGCGTGTCAAGAAGCCAAACTGGGATAGAACAACAGGCACGCTACTCCAGAAAGGAAATAAAAATAAAAAGCGTTTCAAGAGAAAAACACAAAAAAACCCAAAAGGAAGAAGGGAGAACACCTCTGGAATGAGGACGACAGTACACACTATCTAACACACCACAAGAGGAGAGAAAGTGTGTGTACATACACATGCACGTGGCTTACAAATAACATTCAGCAAAATGTGTGTCTTCAAAGTGCTAGCAGTACACACACATGATCATTTAGAAACAGTAAGTCCTACACACGCTGCTCTCTCGGTATCGCAGGTTGCTGCAACCATTGACTTGAGGAAATTATCTCAAGGTTACAAAATTCATACCCTGTAACCCTTGTCATCTTCTAGGTGTACTATCCTCTAGCTGCTTTACTCAATTAGAATAAAAGGGAGATTTCCACATCTGAGACTTGACGATCATGGCAAGAAACAACAGTACATTAGCCAACACTTGTTGCAGTTGCAAGCAAAGTTGCTTTGCTACCTTCCCAATAAAACACTTTGGGTTTTTTTAGCAAAATAAAATCTACATGTTACCATCAAACACTTTCAGACATGGCACCAGAACATATTACTCTTCCAGTTACAATCACAGCAGTATCCACAAAGTTTTGCAGATGGTAAGGTTTAATGTGACAAGGTGATAATGAACTAACTAGTGTTAAAGGGCAAATTACTTTGGCTGTCCACACAGGTGCAACCATGTATGGTATCAGGTAACTGTAAAATACTATGCCTTCAGTAACAGCTGCAAATGTAAATCCAATTAACAGTTCTTTGCATGTTTTGGGGACTTTTTTTTTCTGTTTTATTTTATAAAATACATACATCAAAACTGACTTTCACAAAAAAGAAACAAAGCCTGTGTAATCTTTCTTTTTCCACTTTTCAAGTCCTGTTTTTCTACTAACATGGAGGTGCTGAAAAATCTTTCTCCTTCCTAAGCCAGGTCCTTTCAATAATTGACTGTTGACTCCTGCCAACTCTCCAGACACCCTTCTTTCCCCACTTGCTATCCTGAGAAGGACATCTTTGAAGCAGTGTGCTAAATCAGGGGTGTCTCTGCTTTGCTTTACTTACCAGCTGCAGCTCCTTGATCCAAACACAGTGCAGCAGGACAGGGAAAGGGCAGTTCCACAGCTCCCCTGCAGCCTATATATGTGATTGTAACCTTCTGCACAAATACCATTCCCCTACCCAACCATCAGTAATTCCAACTTAATCAGCTGCACTTAAATATGCAGGAATGCTGCAAATGTTTGGTTTTCACATACTGAAAAGAATTATAATTGCATTACAAAAGAAAACATTTTTACTCAAAGTTTACATAGTTTATTCTTCTATGGATCGTATGTGTGCAAAAATCTCTTGTCTAATTAATGGTCCTGAAATTACTTAATAGTGCCACTTAGAGGAGTGGGGATTAATAAGGGTTGAAGCTGAAAGAAAAGGCCACCCCTAAGCAAAAGTAAAAAAGCTTACCAAACTCACTTAGTAGCTTCTCTTAAAAAAAATTCTATACTATAAATAATGTTTCCCAGTATGTTTCCCAGTGGAGCTCTATCCATCCCTCTGTTTTTGGAAAAGACTGCTGCCTTCTACAGCACCCTAAAGGGTTTATTTCAGATCTCACATCTCTTTTTTTTATATATAAACCTTCCACTTCTTGGCACTTTCCTTCTATTCTCAGTTATATTTTGTGGCTGCGGCCAAGGCAACTTGCAATTTTGTCTCAAGCTCTTTTAACCAATTCTCTCAAGAAAAGCCAACCTTGTGCTGGGCAAAAGTCCTCATGTGCTCTTAAATTTCTTCTTTGCTGTATCTGCATAGACAATAACTGGCGTGTTACCCCTGCCTTTGTGGTCTCTGTGTCATTCATACAGGACCACGGCCTAATTTCTACTGCGGTGATCCTTCTTAGCCATTACTATTGTGGCACTTACTTTCAAAGTTCTAACTTACTAGAATTTAACAAATAAAAAATACTCCTGTCAATTTTTGTCTCCACCACCTCCACCAAGGAAACATGTTATCTCTTTGCTCAGTTTCCACTGATTCATTGGGTTCTTTTAATTATGCATTCTTAAGCCTTGCAAACACTTAAGTTCCAGACTGATTTCATTTGTAGTTTTTATAATACCTTTATGTGAGAACCTTCTCCTCTGCAACTTCTTATCCTGATTTTATTTCTTTCTGCTGCTGCTTTTATCTTTCATTCTCATGCTCTCTCTCCTTGCATATTTAATTATTAACTATATATACACTGAAGTACTTTGGAGTATAAGTCTGTCTGAAATAGTTTACTCAAAATAAAAGCCTACTGCATTTTAAAACACTTCCTGTTAAGAGAGCATATTCTGAATTTGTTTTAAAAAGAGAGCCTAACATTTATCACACCCGTAGGAGGCATATTTTTACTCTACATTTTCTAACCTCTTGAACTGTAAATCACATTCCTAATTACATCAGGTACTCTGAATATCTAGCAGTATGAGAAGCACTTAACTGAAACAATTACGTTTGCTCTACAGTTTTAATTAAGCAACCCACTCAGCCGAAAACTAATAGATTAGTTCCTGTTGCTTGCAACATGGTTTTTGAATCACTGGCCATGAAAACAGTTAACTTTTACCAATCCAACACTGGCAGTCAAGTATGAAGCTAGTTTATCTTTTCTTGAGTCTTTCTTAACCCAGAACAGGTCCCATAAAGCTCTGTAACCTTTTCAAAAGTACCTCAGAGTAAAAGCTGAAAGACATGCCAAGATTATTTCAAATGTTTTCCCATCAACATTACAAATTAACATGTACATCAAAAAATACTAGAACAGAAGGCACATCAGCATGTGGCAGTTCCTTCTAGAAGCCAGAACGTGTGAAGATAGAGGTATGATCATCATTTTCTGGTATTAATTCCTTCAGGCAGAAGGAAACTAGTAAACTTGAGATTGTTCTTTCTCTATTAAAGACAAAGCCCCTAAATACAGAGATTCTTGACCTTTGCACAATAGCGGAAAACGCAGCAAGTTTAATCACTCTTCATCAGGAGGTTTTTTTAATATTACTCTTCTAATCTCGAGTCTTATGATTAAGTTGGTTCAGTGATTTGAGAAGTATGAAACCAAGGGAAAAAATGACATCTTGAAATTCCCTGATTTTTGATGCTAAAAGCTTCCATTTCCACAAACAAAATTAAATAGCTGTAACATAAATCCTTCTGTGGTAAGAAGCTGAACATGCCAAAATAATTTCCTTCTTACCTCAGCCTTGCGTATACTCTCTCTGGCTTCATCTATTTTCTGCTCCAGTTCTGCTCGGGTTTGCTCAGACATCACAGGCCCATGGCATTCTAGCTCTTCAAGTGTCTGTCAGAAATAAGAAAAAACACCACAGATGTAGTAAATGCTAGCAAGCCATTTACAAGGTAAATATTTATGACAAGTGAGGGAAATTATTGTTTGATTAGATGCTGGGTTGACCAACAATAGTCCACTCCAGGAAAAAAGATGATGACCAAGGCAAAACACCATTTAAAAGGACAGTATTTCACATGGAAATTCCACTTAGGGGAACGCTTCAACATCTTCACAAAAACATGATATTGTGGTATGAATCAACTCATCTATATGTTGATAATTAAATATTTAAAATGGGTGTGTTGCTCTGCATTTCTATCAGGATGAAAAAGAGCATCTTAAACATGGAGAGAGAAGTTGCTAATGGTAGCCCTGCTGTAGAGGAAGCCAAGACAGGTTTCCTGCATTTGCAGGAACGTTATGTCCAGAGGAGAATTTGCTGAATCACAGAAGACACGTTGGAGTTTCTTAGGTTCACGAACTTGTTTGTTGACTGTAAGATGAAAAATAACAAAAGCATGTGACTGCACAAATCATCACCAGTTGTCTGCAAATCTGTGCCTGGTTCAGTGACTGTTTATGCATTTTGTGTTAAATAGTCTTTGGAGAAAGAGTAGAAGGAGCATCAGGTGCTAGGACCAGAATCCAGGATGCTCCTTCCTTCCTCTGAGGAGAGTTTTTCCTATCATACTTTGGTTACAGACTCTGTTAATACCCTCTGTCTGGTGCTACAACTTCTGGTTTTTTGCTATAGAGTGACCCAGGTTCAGCAGAAGACAGGTAAGATGGTAAACATCTACTCTGGTCTTGCTTCTTGCTTGGTGAATTCTCCTGGGTAGTTTGAGGAATGGCTCAAATCTCTAAAGACTAAAGTGGAACTAGAAGCCAGGTCCCCCACTTCCTGGGCAGCTGCTCATTGAATATTACAGATACCGTAGTATAGACTCATTAACTGAATTTAGTCTATGCAAGTTAGGCTTAGTATGGCTGAGCATGTGAAACACATGTTTTTAGTCAGAAGTTAGCACAAGAAGGTAGCTTGAGTCCGAACATTCTCTCTCAACAAGAGCATGAGAGCCTTGATACAGATGTTTAAGGAACTTGGTGACCCAAGGGATGCATTTCTACTGGCTGATTTTATTCTCACTCCTAGGCAGTCTCAGCTGCATTCCAAAATACAGCTACCTGAAGCCTCAGTTAGGACACCCAAATACAGCCCTAGGTTCTTCTATGTTGAGCCACATATGTAGAAATAAATTTATCAATACAGTCTTAATTTTGTGTCTTCACATTAGATTTAAGTGCACATTACTCGTGGATTTTCCTAGTGTTGAGAAGACTTGATATCCAACTGAATATATTTTTTTCTATGGGATATAGCGGAGGTAAGAGAATCCTTGAAACTTTAGTTTGAACAGAAGGATGCTGTGCAGAATAGAGGTAGGTCTATAAGTTATTTGCAGTAAAGTAGAAGCTGTAACTTCAGATTTGTATGGGAATAACAAAACATATTGATGAACCAAAAAGTTTGAGAGGCTGCTAACATAGCTGTTTGAGTGTATCATATAGAGAAAGGCTAAGATGAAAATGGCAGGTTGCCCAGAGAGATAACAGAACAAAAGTAATTCCCTAGTGCTTGCAGCAGCTCCTCTTTCATGCAGTGGGGAGCTGCAACAAATAAAATCTGTAAACGAATGTCTTCCTAACCTACCCGCTGACTGTGGATGATGTTTTTGTGCTCACGGGCTACCCGGGTAGCCCATTTCCGAGCCTCCTTGTTGAGGCTGTGCTCTTCAGTTGTTCCAGTTTCCGATTCCAGTTGTCGACTCTGGAACAGAAAACAAGAGAACGAGTCATGACATAGACCCGGGGCTAACTCTGCAGATATGATGATATTTAGTTACAGGATAACTTTATATTACATTTATCAGCCTGGGATCTTGTTTCATACAAAACAAGAGGTTCAATTAAAACAACTCTCTTCCTTATGAACTTTGTGATGATACCATGTTGTGGAAAGCCAACTACGAAAGCAAATCAAAGTTCACAAGAATTCACAACTCAACTGTTTCAGGAAAATCAGCGTGACAGTGAATAGCAAACACAGTTCTACTGCAATGAAAGGCATTCACGATGAATAAAACTGAAATACTGTTTCACCCATACAACATATCAAAGAAACGAAGGGTAACTAGCCAAGGAAGTCACCTAATTTCTAAAGTGAACATGCATCATAGGAAGCAAAGACAAAAGGTTAAGTGTGATCCAATGGGCCATTTAGGCTCATTTTTTGTAATTTGTGATCAAATCATAATGCCATCAAGCATTTTAGAATAGCACAGCAATTTCTGTCCAAAAAAAATTGTCTGCAAAACAGCAACTCACATTTCAAGTGACATTTTTTGATATTGTTTCATCTTATGCCTGCTTTTATTGTGTCAATAACAACAAAAATTCTCCCCCTCAAGAAATTCCAACTAAACCAAGATGAAGTAGCTCTCTACTGTCTACAGATTGAACAGAACACGCTTGAAACTCTGAAAACAGGCTTACCAGAATTTAATTACAGAAATCATTCCCAATCCTTCTATAATTTCCATTAGTGCACTACCCAGTGCATGCACATATACATCTCAGTGTTTAGGATGTAAATCAGTCTCCACCTTTCCACTAAAGCAGGCTTCCTGATATTCCTTCTATATTTGTGGGTATTGTGTACACATTTAGCACACCTATGCTGCATAACGATAACTATTAATAAAGATTCATGGAGAGAGTCCAACAAAGGGCCATGAAGACTGGAGCATCTCTCCTGTGAGGAAAGGCTGAGAGAGCTGGAACTGTTCAGCCCAGAGAAGAGAAGGCTCCGGTGGATCTCATCAATGTGTATCAATACCTGAAGGGGATGGAGTCAGGCTCTTCTCAGCGGTGCCCAGTGCCAGGACCAGAGGCCATGGGCACAAACTGAAACACAGGAGGGTCCCTCTGAACATCACGAAACACTTTTTCACCATGAGGGTGACCAAGCACTGGCAGAGGTTGCCCAGAGAGGTTGTAGAGTCCCTACCCTTGGACATACTCAAAAGTCACCTGGGCACGGTCCTGGGCAACCGGCTCTAGACCAGATGACCTCCAGAGGCCCCTTCCAACCTCAACCGCTCTGTGATTCTATGATTTTTTTCTTTTTTATGAGCCAGTCTCATACTCTTCCCATCAATAAAATTAGCTGTGAGGAGACATATTCACCCCACCTTCCCGGGGTGTGCTCCTGGCACAACAGAAGAGATTCTTACAACAGACATTTCAGTGGTTTCTCCAATTTAAGTTAATCAGTACTCTGAAGGGGATCCTCAAGAACAACTCCTTTCCTGGAGGACTTCCTGACTCATGCACATCTCCCTCCCGAGACAGTCACTGCAGCCCAGAGCCACCCTGCATTCCTTTTTATCACAAGTCCTCTTCAGGCTGATAGAACCTTGCACAACCTTTGAGATCAACTGAAAAAATCCCCTTACAAATTATCACTCAAGAAGAGAGAGTATGCTTAGTGCTGCTCAAAACAAAAAGAGACTGCGTATGCACGTGTGAAAGAAATGACCGTTTCATGAATTTCTCGCTCTATGGTTCAAAAGACAGGATTTTTCTTCATCAGGTGTAGTTTGAAACTAGAGAAGATTCCACAAGTATGCAGAAGTTGTTTAGGAAGGAGAAATTCAAGGTTAGGCAGCAGGAAAAGGGTAAGCAAGAGAGCAGAAAGACAAGGAATTATTTTCAGGTTAGGTGAGAGGCCCCCAGCAGATGCAGAAGAAGGGATGGTGTTAGCAGGTATTTTAGCTGGCAAAGTGGTACAATTTGTGTCAAGGAAGGAAGACAATTTTAATACCAGCATTTGGTATAGACTGTAAAGTAAAATCAAGAGATACCAGGAAGCAAACCGAAGTGATACTGAAAGCACAATTTTTAAGCCTTTAGATTATGCTGCCCTCATGGGAGAGGCAATAATACTAACTTATGCTAACAGCCTATCAGAGGATTTAATTGAAAATGAGGCAAAAATTCGTTCAGCTTGTTATTTTGTTCAGCTAAGCTCCTTTTCATCAAAATTGAATCTGGCCTTTATTCTTATTCATCCTCTTATTACAAGAGAGCTGGGGGTAGTGGATTCAAGGGGTTGTGAAACAGATGATTTCCAATGGTAGTGGCGAGCGAGGGAAAGGAAGACACCCCCCCCCCCAATACACACACACAAATACACACACTCCCACCACAGGGCTCTGAAATATATCTAATGGTTCAGGAGATTCCTGGGCCACTTTCTGCCTCTATTTCAAGAAGCTGTAACTCAGCCAAGATGCTTGCAGTGCTTCAACTTGTCCCTAGAGAATGCCTTAAGGTATACATTAATAGACAACAAAAGAGGGGCGGAGGGGAGGTAGCATCCCTGTGCTCCTCACAATGACCAAAAAAAAAAAACCCAAACCCAAGAGGCTTTTATAGTCCAGCATAAGATGTCAAGGTATTTTAGCTCAAAGCCAGAAATAAACATTTCCATGAAGTTCATCCACTGGAATGGGACAGAGCCACAAAACCTGTGTTAATGGTATTTTCAGAGTAAAAGCAATTGTTAGATAAGACATAGAGCAGCCAAGAAGAGGAGGAGGTAAGTTATAAGCACGTGGTTAGCTCTGGCATGAACAGGTAGGAAGGCAAAGCTGCCTCCCAAGCAAAGAAAGGTGCAGCTCTCTACACCTATCCCCTCACTTTAAATATTAAGTTGGCTTTTGCCTGCTTTCATTGAGGTGGCTTTATACTATCTTGTTTCTCCATTACTGCTTGACCTCTTCAATTACCTACATTAAGCTACTCCACTAGGTCACTGCAAAATGTAAAGAGGACAAACACACAGATTTATTTAGGCACATCCAGTCCTTAAGATAACATTTGACCTCTGGTTTTTTCCCCAGCTTATTGGAGTAAGCATTTTTTTACAGCTTCTTCCACAGCTTCCAGCTGAGTCTTAACAGCTGCAAATCTGAGCAGAATCATTTGACATTGCCTCTCCCCTACAAAACATCTCATAATGAATTTTCAGTGTTCCCATTGGTCTTGCTCCTACTCAGCATCTCATTTTCATTAAGAAGGAATACAGACTTCTTTTCAGTTGCTTGATAACCTTCTGCATTATCCCAAGTGTGTTTTCGGTTTTTAATCTATTTATCAAAAGCACTTGACCAGAAAAATGAATGCAAACTTTGTGGCTACTCCTAAGGGCATACTAAAAAAGAAATGAATTGTTATTGGATCAGAGTGGTTATATTAGTTATTCATAAAGCAGTATTGTATCCAAGCAGACCTCACCCTTGCTTAAAGGTCTAAAAAAACCAACGTAAAAATGAGGTAATAAAAAGAGTTGGGGAGAAACCTAGAGCTGTGGTCTGTGTGGATACCAAAAATACAGGCAAAAGCAGGAGACAAGATCTAGAGGCAAAATTTAGTCTCCTGGGGAAGCAGCTGAAAACAGGGACTCCGAAGCTGGACAAAACCAGAGAAAATGGTGGAAAATGCACAGCCTGAATACCTGGCTGAGAAGACAGTGCAAGGAGAAAGGTTTCAAACCCGTCAGGACCTGGAATGCTTCCTGAATAAATGGAGCTGGTATGCCATGGAGGGACTTCACCTGACCTGTAAAAGACCAAGCTGCTGGCGCTTAAGAAGGCTTGTGAAGGAACTTAGAAGCAGAGGAGCAGTAGCAAGCTGACTGGCATGGAAGAATACACACTTCAGGAGGACTTCAAGGATGACCTCAGGTAAAGATAGGCTAGTGGGGTACATCAAGTAAGAAATGAAAAACCAACTGCCATTTAAACAGGTATGAAGAAAGGAGCTAAACCAGAGATTTATCTGCTATAGACATAAAAATCAAAATGGGAGGAAAGAAGGTGGGGGAACTGAAGTATCTGGTCCCAGCTTGATTTACTAAATTAAGCATTTGCTTAAGTGTTATCAGGACTGGAACTTGGTGGTGGCAAGATGTCCAATGACTCAATTTAACCTCTTCCAAAAAAGAGGGAAACCAAAACCACTTACCATGGCCAAGGAATGAAGGAAGAGCCAAAAAACCTGAGCTAAACATAGATGGACATTCTGCTGTTCTCGAAGGGTTTGGATTACAGCGAAAGCAGTGTTTAGTGCTAAAAATTCAATCAGTAAACCAACTGAAAGTACTAGATGACTCCAACCAGCTAAAGAGCTTAGAGGCTAGCAATGCTGTTTCTTAAATTAACAAATGCATTTAGTCTGTACACACATGTCGCTTCTCCATTTTTGTCTGAAATGTTGTTGCAGGTGCAGAAGTTGCCTTATGACAGGGACAAACAGACAGCTTGCATTCTCTTATTTATGCAGTTATATCTGGATGCAGATGGCACATGTACAGTTTTAAGAGCAAAAAAGAAGTTGGCCCTTGAGCCTAAAAGCTCCTTATTTTTGTAGCTGAAGACCAAAAATGTTCACTTCAACACAGGAAAAAAGCAGTAACATTTATTGCATGCAAATCACCAACACAAAACACACCTAAAAATCATAGCCATTTCTTCTAAAGAGCTGAAAACAAGAGGTTACCATGCCAATGTTGAAAAGCAAGCTCAACCTTCTGATCAACACTTCTAGGGAGGAGGAAGGAATATGCATGACATTTTTCACACAACTCACAGCTAAACACAGCAGTTATAGGAACATCGTGAGTCAAGTTTGGTGCTCATTTTAGTCTATTATTCTAGAACAAATTTAATATTAGTTTAGCAGAGAGTGAGCTAGGACTGACTTGCATTTCAGTAAATTTTCAATGTTACAAACAGGACAGCCCCCATGTTTAAAAATAAAGATTATTTGCATACAGGTTTTTTTTTTCCCACTCAGAAGAATAAAAAAGGACGTACATCCACTATTAATAGGTTATGTAAACCTCTGTACATATGTTATGATAAAGCTAAAAACAAACCAACCTACTCCTGATGCTTTATATAACCACATTCTGGTTTTTAATCTAATAAATTAACATCTCACAGTGGTGAGTGCAGGGGGCTGCAGAAGGATAAGGAACATCCTATCAGGCAGGGAATAAAGAAAATAATTACATTTAAACTTATCACAAGAAAGATGGTTCTGGGATATCTGAACAGAGAAAGAGGATCCTGGGACTTTTTGACACCACCTGGGCTGAAAAATAGCCCCACCACGATTGCATGTTTTTTACTAAAAGCAAATAGCAAAATTTTCTATAGCAAAATATTTAAATCCCAACAAATACTGAAGCTATTGTCTGACATCTGGTGTAACTGAAACTCTCCTTACTAAAAGTACCCATGAAAGGAACAGTTGTACAGCCATACGTATGAAATAATTTATCCAGTTGGTTTTTAGGGGGCTGTTTATTTTTAATTCTGGTTCAATAATTATTTGGGGGGATCACTGACCATTAGCTAGAAATCTCCTCTGAAACATACTATGCACAAAGACTGTTGTAGCAGCTGATGCGAAACATGTTAGGATAGGGTTACTGTAAAGGTTGTAGCTCTGTTTCTTCCCAGCTCTGGGGTTTGGGGTTTTTTTGGAAAGACTAGAATCTTAAAAGTACTGGGTTTTGTTAGATGTCAGTGATTAATACAGCTTCGTTGTTCCTACTGCCTTATGGTTTTGTATTAAGCACTTTTGTTATATAGCAGAGATTAAAAGCCACAAATATTTTTTTGTTGTTGTTTTAATCTTATATATCTTTAAAGGTTTTTAATCTTCTCACTGAAATTAATTTTGAAATTAGAGTGCAGTACATTTTCGTTAGTGTACTTACATTCTCACCCTCATAATTATTGTCATTTGCCTCAGCTATCACAGCAGCTGCATTCACATCCAACTTTTGCAAAAATCTATAGTGCATTCTAATATAACTAGAAATACAGAAAAATTGCTCCCATTAGGCAACCAAAGGAAAAAAGAGTACCTTTTGAATCAACTTTGACACAGAGAAATTGATTTCATAGATATTTTCAATGCAATATAAACAGAGATCTATTTCTTAAGTGGCCACTTCTTTCAAGTATGACTTCTGCTCTCTAGTCTCACTGTTAGAAATTATTCAGAGCTTTGCTTCAATAGTGTTACCCGACTGTAAAAAAAAGAATACTAACAGTGTGCTCTTCAAACTAAAATAAAATCAATTAGGTAGTGAGCTAATTTCAGCTCATTATACTTAAAGTAAATCAGAAACGATGTTAATATTCAACCCAAGGTAAGAGAGCCAGTAACTCTAGGGTGTGGACTTCCCCTTTTCTTCAAACTAACCTTTCAGCATCAACCTCAAATATGAGTATTGTATCTCAGACCTTATTTTACCCATGACTGGGGAGGGGGGGAATTAAGTAAAATTGGTTTTAGTCATGTTGGCCATGCACAAGACATGTCAAATTATACAGGGAATGTACAGCTTTGCCAGGCTCCCACTTGCATCTACTGAACATTTCTTTACCTGAATGGCTGTATTTCTCCTCAGCAGTAATTCGTAGTACTTTATACACTGATAAAATTGAATAATAACCTTTTTCTTTCTATATTTAGCTTAAAAAAAGTTATAGTTAAAAACAGTCACCTTACTCTGTTCTGGTATTAAAAGCAGAGGCTACTCGAAATACAAAGTAGTGCATTCTCTGAACTTGTTAGTTTGGGCTAACTTACATGAGGGATTATTTTGTACTAGCAGTTTATATTTCATGAACATTTTTTGTATTTAAATATTTATATCAAACATAAAATATTTATATTCAATAATTGTAAAAATAGAATATGTTATTTAGAAAACAAAGGAATTTTAAAATATTTAAACATACTTAATACTAAGTTTTTAATATATTTTAAATATTTAAATAAATTCAATAATAAATGCTGAAATGTGTAAATACCTCTGCCTCTGTATGCATGCACAGAAACCTGCTAAAAGTAGTCTGACAAAGTAGACCTTGACTGAGTCCTGATTCCTATTTACACAGTAATTTCTACTTACTTTGAAACCCCTGAGCACTTGCTGAGCTGAGAAAACATGCCTTGCCACAAGCAAGAATGATGTCCTTTTGTAAGTATAGCTTACATAACTTATATTATATAGCTTAATATAAGCTGCTCCGAAATTCAAAATACTCTTCTGCATATGATAGTGAAGTGAAATTCTCACAATATATCCATAAAACTTGTATATCCAAGTAACAAGGAGTGACCCTGCAAAACTTCCCACTGATCTTACTGAGATGTTGTTTTTCTGCAAATTACAGTGAGAAAAATATATTTTTTTCATGTCGATAAGCTGTCATACAATCAGATTTGGCTACATTTTTTACTTGCGTGCTCAAACAAAACAACAGCATCAGTAATGTACAGGGGAAACTATAGTCACAGGCAACATGTAGATAAAAAACAGGAAAAGACTTCAGAAGTTTAGTGTCAGCTTTTTGTTGCCATTATCCCCCCGCACTATGGACATGCGTTTTGTCGTCTGGCTCATTTTCTCACATGATAACACGCGATTCAAAGAAAAAGAATCTTTTCCAAACAGGAAACAGAGAAAAGCTGGCTAATTTCCTTTATATTTCGCCCTGGTCTTATTGCTAGGGCTTATCTGTGAAGCATGAGGACAGTATGTTTTCAACGCAATAGATTTCTACGGACTTAATAAATACCATTTGCCTCGTGGGAGGATGTTTGATGATTAAACTATGACTACACTGAATATAGCAGCAGCCTCTGTGTAAGGTCAGCATATGCTGACTGGTTTTTCTTGTGAGGCTAAAGGTATTTCAAAAGACTCTTATATTTTCCATTTTGCTATCCGTAAAGGCCCAATCCGTTTTGTGAATTCAGTTATTAAAAGTATTAAAGCTGGCTGGGAATTTATCAATGATTTCTTACTGTTTCCTTAAGGGAAAATGGTTTGTTTTAAAAAATTTTAAACATTTAAAAAATTTAAAATTTAAACATTTAAAAAATGTCTCCTTTGTGGACACTCAAGAGTCTACATTTCAGCCAGTGTTAGTGTGATGTTGGGAAAACAAAAATCCTGAAAATTTATAGAAAACCATTTCATACCTACCTTTCTTAGGAACAGTCTCTTTTGGAGGCTCTGACTGTGCACGTTGAGGGTATTTTGAAAGTAAATGGAGCTGTGGGCTTTGTACCTGACTCGAGGATTGCATGGCAATCCATTCTGCGTTACTCTTTGGCAACAGCTCTCCCCTCATAAAACAAAATTTTGAGATGGACCATGTAAAACTAAAATTTACAAAAGCATTCAGTGTTTTCCATGTAGGTGAGTTCCACATCCATGTTGTTTATGACATTCTTCTTGCCTACAATACTCAAAATTTCACTCCAGTAATGCTCCAATCTTTGACCCCAGTCACAGTGGATCAGGTATTTAGTTTTAAGAGAGGCCATAATTTGTTCTTGGAAAAGGTTAATATTAAACATTTTATTAGATGTATTAATCACTCCGCTTATATTTCTTTCAGTGTTAGTCTTCAGTGTGAAAATTATCATGCATAACCCACAAAAGCCAACTGATAGTCTCTGCAGACCATCTACAAAGAGAATATGTGGCAAAAGAATGCTTGATAATTTTTCTTCAATTAAATGTTGTTCGATTAATTAGAAAACATACAATTTCTGACAAATTTAAAAGCCTGAGCAAAAGCCCTCATTCTCTTGTACTTATCGATTAAAAATGGTGAATGTGTAACCTCCAATTGACAAGGCAGGATCCTGTTAGCTGAGCATAACTGTATGGATCATAAAGAAGCCTGCATAATTTATTTATTTTTGTGAAAACTGGTTACAACATAAGCAACTAGAAGCTCAAAAAATGCAGTGCAATGAAGAAATGCAGTAATTCTACAGCCCAAGTGGGTTAGCCAAGTAAAGAAGTCACTGCACCTGAGGTACTGAGACAGCTTTAGACATGAACGACCCATTCATTGCCTTCTAAAAAGCTCCTGAAGTTGAGCAGTACAAGCAGCACACGTGTACACTGTCAGACCACACAAGTGCCATGTCAAAGAATCATGTAATTTTTAATGTTGTGGAGTTTAATAAGAGTGAATTACAGTTCTTTTTTACATGGGGATAGCCCTCTGGAAAAAGAATAAAATTAAATTAGTAATAGGAGTGCATTTCATCAGTGCATACTAATAGCCTCCAGTTGTTATACAAGCTTCCCCATTCACATTAGAGAAGTAACCAATTATACACATCACTATCTTGAGCTGTGAAATTTTAATTCATGCCCCCAAAAGATTAGAATATCAATTACAAACGCTGTGCAAGTGCAAAAGATAAGTGCGAAGCTGATCCCCACAAATAACACAGTTAAATTGCTTTTTCCTTCTTTAACTTAAGTCTTATTGTGGAAAAAGCTTTTTTTCTTTTTACACATATATATATATGATGCATTCTGTTGCCACCTCTACATGAGTGTAAATTCAGCATCCCGAGACACATGCATACTAATAAGGTCACAAAGGCCAAAGTCTGATTGTAAATACTACCTCTGCTATAGTCATTCTCATAGCACTGACAGGTGAGGGCTCAATATCCACCAGCTGAACTGCATTAAAACTCTAGATGCAGAGATTGCACAAGGATGAAAACACACAGCAGCAAAGGTTAGAAAGTCAGGGCAAAGACAGTAGAAAGATTCTGCTCACTGTATTAAGAACAACCCAAAACTTTACAGAAATAACTGACTCTATACAAAGGAGCTGGAAGAAAAATAAAAATCACAGTTTGTTAAAATGCAAAGACAAAGGAAACTGTGTTATAGGTGTTGGTATGTCTGGAAAAATCACTCTTGCGTATCTATTAGCAGGGTTCTTGAATTTAATCACCTGAACTGGAGATCAAGACATCTCTGTCCAAGTCAGTTTACTAATGAATTCAAGTAATAAAAAACTGCACAAGGTTAACTTTTTAAAAGATCTAGACTTATTTTAAACTTATTTCTTAAAATAGCATTAGTAAAGTCGATGGGACGTCAACAATCCACTTTTCCTAAAGTGCTGTTTGGAAATGTATTTACATACTATGATTTACTCAATTTTAATGTCATTAATACTTGCTTTGGAAGCAACACATACACCAAAATAATATTTTCTGAGATTATTTTGGAATGCAATGTTTTAACAGTATTCTTTCTAAATCAATAATTTCTTATATGTATCTATAGGTATTCCTTGAGCAATTTAAAGGTACACAGACACTTTATTTGACATAGCATCACACGTGTAACCCAGTATTAGTGAATTTTATGAGAACCTCACCAGCATGATAAAAAGCTAACAAAATGTAGTAAGAATTACGCTGAAAGCAGAGAAACACAGGACTGCTAGTCACAATCTGGAAGCAAAAAAAGATTCTGCTCCTCTGTGGATGATGTCGAGCCTGTTTGATGCTTTTGTTATGATTACCCACCTACTGCAAGCAGAGCTGGTGGAATCAGGCCACTTGCCCTTTCTTTTCCAAAAATACGGAATGAGGTTAAACCAGACTGGGATACCTGTGAGCACTATTCTCTTACCCATTTATAACAACATTCTTTAAAATAGAGCAAGAACAAATAAATCAAGGAATTCAGCAGGGTTCTTACAGTGTCACTGTCACTTGGTTGGAACTGGAAAGGCTGCGGTTTGTGAAACACAGAGTTCTCCTGTAAAAACAGCTGTAGATTGTAATCCCGCACCACCTGAGAAAATAAAAAATGGCATTTAGATTCATTATTTAGTAAACTTGAAAACATGTTCTATAGTAAAATTAGTAAAGTGTTTCAAACAGAGACCAAACCTGCAGCAGAACCTTGAATGCAACAAAAGGAAATAACAGGACCTGATTCTGGACAGTACTACCCACAGTTATTGAGAAGTGACTGGCAGGACACACACTGGGTGACAAAGACCTAAAATATACCTTCCATTAACTTACAAAAAATACCACAAACTCAAAATGGGGGGAAAAAAGCCAACTACCAAGTATACAGTATGTGGTGTCACTACCATAAATATTTTCCTTTCCTCTTGTGGATAATTTCTTGTGCACAGTTCTTTCTTAAGCTGAAACATCTTATTTTTTTACACAAATTACTAGTTGCAGGAGCTGAAAAGACTATTTGGAATAATGCAGACAAAATCAGTTACAAAATTAATCTCTTTTTATTAAATGGCTTTCAGAGAAAACTCTCAAAGCTTGCATTTTGCTAAACCAAAACTACTTCAGCTACTAAATTTGTTTAATGATACATTTCAGATAGCATGACACATATCCCTAAACAAATCTCTTATGTCACAATTTACACATATTTACAAAGAAAAACTCAGTGATTGCAATATGAAAAAATAGTATCACTGGCTGAATAACTAGAGAATATTCACTGCTTCAATTGATGAAAATGCGTAAATAGCAGCATGAAATTATAAAAATCTACTACCAAACTGAGGGTTTAAATGTACAGAAGTGTATAATAAAGATGGTATTTATCCAGAAATAGCAGCAGCATTGTGTATGACCAAGAATTCTGAATACACTGTATGCACAATGGTAAACACAACATGTTCTCTAACACATCAAAATGTTGATGCTTGTGTTAACGAAATACTGAACTGTAAAAAAGTAATCTTCAGTTAAAGAAAGTAAATAGTCCTCCAGGGCCAATAAGGCACTCATTTAAAACAGTAAAGTACATAATTACTGCACCAATTTGAGCAGTTGTATGTAAACACATTCAAATGCGTAGAAAACATACAGAGAAGGCATACAGGGAGTCTATATCAGGAATTCCCATAAATAGAAATTCAGAACATACTAAAGAAGGAATCATCTGCAGCTTCAGATGATGCTCAGCACTGACCATGGCATCGAGATCGTTTATGTTAAACAGCTCCAGCCTTCACATGGTCCTCTAGATGTATGTGAACACCAACCGTAGCGCACAACTCTGTGCCGTGTCAAATATATGTAACTACTTTAAACCAACTTCAACTAGGAAAACCCCAAAGCGTGGTTACTGAGGATGTGAAAACCTATACAGTTATTTTAATGCAATAAGATTTCACTATAGACCTCTAACTCAAAAGCAACTCAGTTCTTCAAAGAGAAACCATCTTTACAACACCACTCATAAGAAATTTTCCCTCAAAGCAACAATACTTAGTTATAAATGAGAACAACTGTTATCACAACATAAGACCTGGAAGAGTGTGCAAGTCCAGTAAATTAATACCCAGGAGCATTTTGCACAATATATTTGACAATTGTTAGAAAATAAAAAGACTCCTAAAGCAGCACAGTAGTCTCAGGATTAAGCAGCAACTTTTCCAGATGGATTTCCAGTTATTCAGAAATGAAGTCAACGTTCTCACACAGTTTCTTTATGAAGTCAACGTCAATTGACATGTTAAAATAGACTTGAAATCAAATGTTAAATATATATATGCAGAAAGAACGATAGTCAGAGACGCACATAAATGAAATTATTTGTCCTAGGTTGGTGAAGCTTCTTACCAGAAACATCACAGAAATGTAACTCAAAACAGCAAATGGAACTTCAGAGAATGTTCCAAAGAAAATCAGATTTTTTCCAGAAGAGAAGTGCAAGAAGTACAAGTCTTGAATAAGACTGTTCAAGTGAAAAGAAAGTTAAATGGCTTTTTCATATGCTCAGTGTCAGAGGGTAATACTTCCTGGACGTGCCAGAGGCATGACATGGGTCACCCCAACCTAGCAGTAATAAAACCTCCAAAGCTGCAACAAATGATGCTACGATAAACTGGGAGAAACATTCATTTTATACAGAAAAGTTGTTTTTGAGACGTTTCCCTCCATCTGCATTAGCATTAGGTGACTGACAATCTCCTAAGCAGCTGAATACAACACAGTCCTGCCCATCCAAAGCAGCCACCTCTGGCTCTCCGACATTCAAGAGGTAAACAGGCACTTCTGGGAAGCAACTTTCTCATTCTAAAGCAAATATAATTTAATTCCATCCTGTAAACAGAAATACAGTCCAGATGGAAAAACGAAAGCATTCCTACCAATGATCTAAATGTCTTTTCTAAATGTAGCTTGGCAAGCTTGTGATCTTGTACTTTAACAAAGAACAGGTGAGGTATTAAAAAACCCCCAATAAATATTTAAAATCTTTGCTTTGATGGCGGGCTGGTTTTTATCCCAAATTACTGAATTGCTAACAAATTTGTTACATGTTTAACGCTCAAGCTACTTCTGAAACACATGTATAGCTTTTGATATAGAGTTTCTACTCCGGATTCACCTCTCCTTTTTGAGTTGACTGATTCCTGCAACATGGACCTACAGGAAATGCTGAAAGTTCAAAAGAAAGGATGAGCAAAGCCCCTGTCTGTGGAATAATCCACCAATTAATGTGTCAGTATTTCAGAGCAAGACACACGTTTTCAGTAGTAATGTAATACAAATTTTTCTTTTCTGCATTCTTGAACTGCAAGGAGAGAAGAAAATCGGTGCCGATGAGCTATAAACCAGTTGTAAAAATCCTGTTCAGACCTGACAGCTGTATTTACATTTTTTTCATTCTCCAGGCATTGTACTAACTTAGTAAAGCAGAAACAGAACTATTTTCCTCAAACATACAGTATGACGTTGTTACTGTGTAAAATAAGCCAGACCTGCAGGCTTCTGGCCACACAGAGGCTTGCTAACACAAGCTATCACAAGCTCAGCGCACACAAACATACGACAAAGGTATTCCTACGCAAATGAGCTGTTTGGAAACGACAGTTTAGTTAGCTGAAAGTCCCAGCCAGGCAGCACTCCAAGTATTCTGAACACAAAGGATTTAAGACAATATTGAGAAATTGATTATGAATATGAAGACATCATATACGAGCATATTTAGTTGAAAGATTCAAACCCAGCATTTGGGGGGAAGATATTTTAAGCCGACCTGAATGATATACACCAAGGTAAATTACTGAAAGTCCTTTTCCAACAGAAGATAAAATGGTATTTGCATTATCTTTACATTTGCTGCCAAGTAAATTCAAAGACAAGCTAGCGTGAAGCCCATTTTTAATCCATTCACTTTATATCTAATAAGGTGTGAGTTAGCATGCTTGTAGGTGAGTAAGGAACATGTTAAATATGCTTTTTCTACCTAAGTCTCTGCATAAATGAGCTCTGTTTCTGTGAGGGTGGTTAAGGTAAATGTATAAAGGAATATTATGACTGCACCAAAGCAGCTCGTTTGAGCTCAATGGCAATTATTTTTTTTTTTTAGCCCGTCAGATGAATTATTTAAGTATCAAAATTATCCTGGAAGCTATCACGTATTTCTGATTCTGGCTGCTCGACAAAGCAAACAAACCACGTCTATGACAAGACTCTAATCTGTTTTCTGTATTTGCCATTCTTAATTCAAGGGAGAAAACACCGTAATATTTTGGGTTTTAAGTTGACAGTCAATTATTAAGAAATGATCCAAACAGCTTCCCAGGGCTTTACTGTGATGGATGACTAATGTAGTTCCAGATTACACAGTGCAGAACTCTCAGCTGCAATTTCTCTTTCCAAACATGCAGAGTGAGTATAACTGAGCATCTCGATTGCTGTTCTCTAAAGATCTTGTACTGTGTAAATGCACTCAAGAGAATGCAATCTGGGTGGCAATAGGAAAAATTCTCCCCAAGAAAACTGTCTCGTTTCTTTTAACTTAATACTACTCGGGAGTAACCAAAAATAATAACCCTTCAGTTTTGTCATTATTTTGGAAGCAAATCTTAAGCCTGGGAACTTATATATGCTGTAAGTATTCAGTTACAAAGGTTCGTTCAGTTAAAACTTACCCTGCTGGAAGTCTCCAGTAAAAACTGGAATGTGTTTTGTACAGCTTGGCATGACTCTAGTTCAGTCCGGCTGAATGCCATTAAATAATCCTTAAGGTGATCATATACATTTCCATCAAGAGCCTGTATGAGGGAAAGAATTTAAGAAAATTAAGAAAAGCAGTACGTACTTTTGTATATGATTTATTAGTATTCATGTTTAGATTTGCAAGATGCTCGTACAATTTTTTTTAACACATATTCACCTATAATTATTAGCCTGGATAGTGACAGGTGGACGTCTTTCATTTTTGACAAGGGAATGACAGTGGTTTATTTCCATTAGATGGCACTACAGAGCACCATAACAATATCACATTATATTAAATGATTTCCATCCAGTTGTGTAATACAGCCATAGCAGAACAGTGAGGTCAGGTTTGGATAAGTGAATACGCTCAGGGAGATGTCATTTATGTCAAGAAAGGGACCTAGTAACTCCGAGGATAAGGGGCTTCTACCAGCCACAGCACTCCTCAAGTCACTGTACAGCGCTCCAAATGACATTACTGAGACATTCAACATCTGTATGCTTCAGATACACAGCTATTTGCTTACTAAAAACCACTGACCAATAGCTGCCATTTCACATAAACACAACATATCCCTTTTGTGCACAGAAATACCAAATACATAACAAAAATTTATCACAAACTTAGTCGTTACCAGAGGACAACATCAAAGTTCAATCTCAAAAGTCCTGTTGTAACCACAGCCGTAAAATCACATCGCATGGCATACGTTACACATAGGTTTAATGCAAGTTCTGTATTAAACATGTACGACTTTGCAAGGGACCGACAATTTCATTTAAATATTCAACTCTGGATGTATTTAAATATAAATTATATGTATTTTTCAATATACCAAATTTCACTGAGAGCCATTTAAAGTGTATACTCATTGAAATAGTGTATACCACATTTCAACAGATTCAAGAATGCATTTCTACATAAAATTGCATTTGATTATTTAAATCATTTTGAAAAGTCAGAGGGAAAAAAAAAAAAAAAAGGTGAAATTGTACAAGCCTTAAGAAATAGTTTCTGCCCCCGCAAAATCAAGCCCAACATTTAAGACGAGGCTAACAGACACATGTAAATCAGGCACAAATCATTCAGAACTTACGATGAACAGAAGAGACTTTCCTTCTGCAAAAAAAGTTTCAGCAACCAGCAGATGAAATTAAAATTTAACATACAGACATCCTCAGTGAAGGATGCTTTGAGGGAAATAATAAAATTGTGTGACTGGAATTCTTGTGTTCAAAATTTTATATCCAAAATCTACTTTATGCTACACTATTTTCTTCATCCTCCACCTACCAAGACTAAAGTACGTCCTAGGACAGGCTGATTTATTTCCTTCAACCGTAGACATTAAACCTGCCTCAAACTTGCTAGCGCAAAGACTACGGCCATCAGAAAACAGATAGGCCGCCATGCCAATCCAGCAGCAAACATGGGAATTTCTTTCAAGCCACCACAATGTAGCCGGCTCACTCAGCCATGCTGCCAGCTCCCCGAATCAAAGGCCGGTCTCGCGGGGTCAGCAGCCAGGGCAGCTTCTTGAGGCCCCCAGCAACGGGAAGGCTCTGTTAAGTGAAGGAAGACGCACTGTATGGCTGGGAAAGAGCTATAGGTTAACTTCTCCAGGCTCTTACAAGTTATGTCAGCTCCACCAAACACTCCGTTAAGCATAATTAAAAAAAAAAATAAATACTTATTAAAAGAATTATACAATATGAGCTTAGGGCTGGGATGTTCAACTGATAAAAATGTCAGGAAATTCCCAACCGCAAATCCATAAAAAACCCACAGTGATACACATATGCAGCTTCAGTTCTTGCCTGTCTTGGTATAGGCACAGCTTTACTGGAATTCATCTTGCAATGCACATTTACTTCATAAGGCATAGTCCTAGGTTAGCATGAGGATTTTAACACTTCGTGTGCTTTTATAACGCTAAAGGGATAAGACCTCAGTATCACAGTTGTATGAGCACGAAAGTTACCATCCCATTTCAAGGGCATTTTTTTTTCACATCAAACACACACAGTCCCAATAGCAGGTCTGTCTTGCACTTTCAGGGAATACAAATGATGTATAAAATTGCTAAGACTGGTTGTGCTCTCGGGAGAATTGCTGCATGATGACGGCAATCCTGAAACTCCCCCAAAACAGAACTTGCAGACGTTTATGATCAAGCATATCTGTTCCTAAAGCTTTTCAGATAAAACACCAGGCTGGAGTGCAACTCTGCTAATAAATGTAAATAAATAGCTTAAAGTTGGCAAAGCAATTATAAATGCTCAGTTTGCAAAGCAGCTGTGATTTTTTCATTCCAGTATGCTATAAACAAGTATTTCAGCGCTCGCTCCCCCTGCCTTCGTACCAAGCCCATATGTTCTTTTTATGTTAAACTCAGCAGGAGGGGTTCATGTCATTTAACTTAAGACTTCTACAGTGCAGACATCTACATCAGAGTTTGTCACTCTAGGTCCTTTTTAGAGTCAATGGAGAGAAGTTGGTACTTCTGTGGTGTGATTCACCTCCCTCTAAGATAGATGGCTAAAATAGGTCAGATGAAACGCAGCATGCTAAGTGCCTATTCCTCTTCACTGACCGTAAATAGCGCCCAGACAATTAGCTTAGATATACACGTCTACACAGGGGTCATATAAAGCTGAGCGAGATGAAGCCCATCGCAACACGTGTTTATTCTCTGCAACTATTACCTATGGAGCATTAGAAATCAATTTATCTACAGTTGCCTTTTGTAGTTCCAGGAATATAAAAAGATATATAAATATTAACTTTGTTATTTCCCCACTTCTCTTGCAACGACCACAGCTCTAAAGTTTTGTGCTGAGATGCCAGAATACCCCCCCCCAAGTGTGATATAGAGATAGATAAGAAAGATATATAAGAAAGAACATCAAAGTGTGGCAAAACATTAGGAAGCATACAAATCTGTCAGCATGTGAAAACTGCATTACAGCCGTTCTCCTTTCATTAATTAAAAGTAGTTTCAATATGATGAAGTTCTTAAATACTGATGAGAGCTGCCAGAATTGAAGTTATTAAAGTCAGTGCAATACAACACAGGCATATTTGTCAGCCAAGTAAACCCATGGCTAAGCGTGCAGCTCCAACACATGCTAAAAACCTCATAGTTGCACAGAAAACGTGACATCCCATCGGTTACAGGATTAGAGAGCTGGTTGGTTACAGTTGCTTTCAATGATAATGTATCTATTCATTCTATAAAATGTTAATTATTATATCAAGCTGGATATGTTAATATTAAAACAGAAGACTTGACTTGCTGAACTACACAATATAAATTAACATTCATGTGGGATTTTATAATCTGAATCTCATTTACTTACAAACACTCTGACCCAAACCACTGAACGTATCAACTTAGGTTTGAAATAAGAAGTCTTTTCAAAATTTCTGATCACACAACTTGAAGGGGAAGGTGAAAAAAAATTTTTTTACAAAAAACCCAACACACATTATTCCACTACAATGGCTTTTGTTCTCTTTCTGAATCTCAAAAGATTACTAAACCACTTAACTGTATTAAAATCAGACTGAAAAACCTGTCTTTTTTTCAGCCTCAAAAGGAAATCAAGGCTTTTTTTGAAACAAAACTGGCATCAGAACTAAGATAATATAAAGTTAAGTACCACAGAATTCCAAGGATAGAAAAAAGTCAACGTTTTTTAAGAAATAATTTTTTTACCGTGGAATTGTCATACTTGCAAAACTACTTCCCCACCTGAGTCCAAGCTTTAGAAGATAACCGATGAAATTAGACCTGAGAAGAACCGAAACTGTTAACGAGGGCAATGGATACACAACCAAATTAAAGCGTATTTTTATAACAAATCCTGTACATTAATTCAAATCAATAAAATGATGTGGGAGGGGGGCAGGACAAGAACATTTTTCGGATTTCAACATAAAGTTTCAAGTATAACGTAGCACAGTTTTCCTAGGAAAAAATTTCAGTCCCAGTTCAGATCACCATTTTGAGGAAGTTTTTCTTTTTAATTCAAGAGATTATATTAAACATTTTAGGAACTTGGATGCATTGGCTTTAATCATTCTACATTCTATAAAGACTTCCACAAAAGCAAAGATGTAAATAAAACTATTTTAGACATTGTTAGTACATTTGGTTGCCTTTGGGACATTGTTCTTAATCTAAGATGATAATGTGGAAAGTAGAAAAGACACTGTGTTGAACATATCATGTTCATTCATGTAACTTGCTTCCAGGTCTCTTCACTAGAACAACTACAGGTCTCAGTCACACTCCATTTAAAAATTACCATTTCAATTTCTTAGAGCAGATGGAGAACAAGCTAAACTACTATGTATTTTTTATTTTAGAAGACTCATTCCTTCTCAAATCCCAAAGAAAAAATGGAAACTATGTGACCCATGCATAACACAGACCCGAGTCGTGCAAAGCCACCAAGGCAAGTCTTCCATTTTATCTCATTTATTTCTGAAATATTCCTGTTATTCTATTCATGTTTGTCTTGCACAGAAACTGCTAAGCTGTGCTGAAGTTCTGCATAATATTTTTACATTTTAAACTCAGGTGTTCAAATTAAGCCTCTCATTTAGCAATCTGAATCCACCAGGCACCAAAACCTGGACCTTACAGTACTAAGTTAAAAAAACACAATTAAAACCACACTTGTAAAGCCAAGTGTGTTTTCACTGACTAATTTACACTAGTCTCATCTGAATCATCACTGCCCAGAAATAATTATGTATTTTGAAACACTAGCATTTATATTTTTATACATTTCTGAACTCCCTAACCGTCAATGGAACTCCACTCTTTCAGTAAGATGACCATCGTAGATCAAATTAAGTTTTCACCTGTAAACATCCATCCTTTTGTGAGCTGATGCAACTCAACAGTTTACCTGTGCTAATTTTGCCTATGCCGAGCATTAAAAACCTTGACAAATACTTTGTAAGCTGCTACCACTTTGACGGAAACAATATAGCTGATGTTGAAGGCAAAGAATTTCCTTACATGGGTGGAGGTAACAACAAAATTAGACCTAACCCTACCCCACCCCGACTACAGTCTGAAAATGAAACGATAAGGAAAAGTTTTAAATGAACTGAACAAAAATCATTGTGTTCATGGAGTGATAACTTTTCAATGAAGTCAATGGTACTGCATCACAGTAATTTGACATATTTTCCTGTTTACTAATCATAGCAAAACCCCCAAATAAAGAGAGATCCGTATCATAGATGCTGCCTTCTATCTATTTTAGGTAGCCCATTAAAAATGAAAATTAAGCTCTTATTCTCATTTGGTTTAGAAACCCTGTTTTATTTATCCCTGATCTGTTTTGTTTTTAAAACAACCTGTAACCCATTAAGAAAAGGGACTCTCATTTTTCATCCGTATTTTCTGTAACAGTACTCCAAACTTTTTCTTACTTAACTTTAAAAAAAATATATAGATATAAATTACATAACAAGCATGCTGAGTGAAGCTTTTTGAGTGTTTGTGTTTAAAACTTATGCCTATAATCCATTAAATAAACAGTGCGATCTCACGGATGGTACAGTCTGGGAATTTTCAGTTGAATGATTTTGGTAAATGAGACTCCAAGTGTTTTAATTTTTATCTGCAAATACCTCAGAATATAAAAAGGAAAGGTTGGGGTAGGTACACTAATAGCTGAATTGTTAACAGGAATTATTACTATTAAAACATTAGCTTAAGTGTCTTTCTGGGTCTATGAGAGGTTAAGAACAGAAGTAGTTCGCACGTATTTTATCCCAAGCATAGCAGTGGATCTCATATTATTTGACAGTGAAGGATAGAGTATTTTAGAAACCTGTCTAAAACTCAGAAGTAATAAAGTCAACAACTTGAATCAGCTGGCTTTGCTGAACTCAGCAGTATTCCGATCAGTGATGCATAACAGCGTTTCCCAAGGACACGGGGAAAGAAAGGAAGGAAGGTCAGGAAAACCCATCCTTTTCAGTTAACAGTTACATTCCACAGTGATTTTCCCTTAAAAATGCTGATTCCTGGTAGTAATTTATTCTAGGCATCAATTTCTCCTAATACAGAAGAGGAGCTTGCTTTCTTTAAGTCTTTTTCTTTTTAAATTCTTTCATCACTGCAGTATTTGTCACTGCTGAAATACCCTTCTTCTCCATCAAGACATCCTAACATGAAAGTAAATCAGGCCTGTGAGTATTTGTCAACAAAATGCAACTCTATATATAAATTACCAACAAACCCAAGATCAAAGCAATAAAAGTGTCCCTGAACAGCATGCCTGCAGCAACCATGTATCGGCTGACATAAAACTATTGCGAGCTTCTGCATTTCTCAGTCATTGCAATCCTGTAGGAACAACTGCGGAGTGTCTGCACCGACCACGACACTGAAGTCTGAAGTCTGACTTAAAAATGACTAGAAGCCTGCTGCCTAGCCTGCCCTTTACAGGGTGAGCATTTGATAAAAATCCTACTTTTCTGCTAAATGATATGTGCAAATAGAGAAAGCTGCTACGAAAAGCGGATGACAAAAACCCACCCTCTTGTCTGGATCAAAAAGTTAGTGCTGGATCTCCTCAGCCTGCAAGGAGAAAGGACCATCTAAGGTTAGCTCTGTAAAATCAGAATTTCAACTTAGCGGTAGTGCAGCCACACAGTCTGCATCCAATGCAAAGTAGTGTGAAGCTAGGGCCATAAAATTCTGCATATCCCAGGAAAATCATGCACATCCAAAGCTGCTGTAGTGATAAGCCTCCTTCACAGTGAGGTCGAGGTCCAACTCGCTCTCAGTGAAGTAACACTAGCCAGTTCTGCTTGTGAACATCTGGAATCTAGTGGGGTCCCACAAAAGGGAAACACAACTACCCTAAAGATGATACATCTGGACAGAGCGAGGAAGGCCTCTATTTAATTTGGGGCAGGCAGCTGCTACTCAAAATGCAGAGCTACAAGAGCTGGGAGCAGTCCCAAAGAGCTAAGTGTAAAAGGCAGGATGGGACTGAAATTCTTGGTTTTTCTTAAATGACTGCTGCCAGGCAGCTACCTGGGATGTGAACAGGGAAAAAAGCTTTCTAAATAACAACAGGGTTCCACCAGCATTTGCTACTTACCCAAGGTGTGCATTCCTGTGCAGAATACTGCTCATCTGCTTATGCTGGTCCCTTCAACACTTTGTAAAAATTAAATAATGCAGCAAAACCACTCTACTTTTACTACCAATTAAAATTGCTTTTGATTGCTTCCTCTGTAACATGGCATCTTCAGCTCTGCTATGAAGTATTTTGGTAGATAACCAACCCTAAAGTACGGGTGGACAGCCAAGTGTCCTGGGCACCTCAGTTGCCCTCAAGTCCTGCAGCAGGTAGTTTCTTTGAACCTCAAGCATTGTCAGACACAAAGTAGCAGCCAAAGCAAACAAAAAGAGTAGTAACTTGCATACATTTTTACTCTGCTAGCCCTTACTGCACTTAGAGCAAACTCTTCTACCTCCCCAGCCACCAACCTGTTCATATCTCCTTGAAATGAAGAAGGTTTTGGCCCAGTAACTCAAGAGTCCCTACAGAAAGATCCTCTGCCACCTCTCCGGCTTCTGCTCCTTCTTGCAGTTTCACAGAAGATAATTTTAAGGAATTTTTATAACTGTCTCACTGTACTGTTGCTGTCAAGCTAATTAGCTTCTCCTGTTTCTTTTTATTTTCTTTTTCTTAAATCAACATCCTGCATGACTGCCTTCAAAAGTACATTCTTAAATAGCCAGCTGTGAACTAGGAAGCGAAAGACATTCCAGGGACATATTCATACTGCTCAGGAGTGGAGAAATGATAAAAAAATCTGGGAATGAGTGGAAATAAAAAAAGCAGACCAAAAGGTAGGAAGAGAATGTGATGGAAAAGGCTGCAAAATGTATAAAGCATCTATTTCAATCAACAAAGGCTGCAGAAGCTATCTTAGTTTCCTCCTCTCTTCCCCCAACCTAGAGAAGGAGCTTTCATCATGGCAAACGGGAAGAACAAACACCAGAAGACAAGTGCCCTGACTTCTGTTTGCTTGCCTTTCAGCTCCATGCTCATAAGCACACTTTGCACTTTCCCTTACCCCAGAGCTTTGTATTTTCTAATGTCAATAGTTTTGGGCTTGTTTGCAAGTTCTTTGTTTGGTCTCATTAGTCACTTGATGATTGTTCTGCACATCATTTTGTTCCTTTACAATTTAGGCTGGGTCATTGTTTTTTATGACAAAACTTTTGTTGCTGGTGCACTGAAGTCTACTCTGAGCACAGAAAAACATGGAATGGCAACAGATGCTCATCACCCTCCTCCAATCCAGAGAAAAAGTCCCTTCGAAACAAGTATAAGCAAAACTAATGATAATATTAAGTACTCCTCCTAGATTTGCCTCCACAGATCTCATGGTAGTACCCTGTAGTTGTCACATTTAATGATGAGGGTCTGGTAGGTGAACACAGGCACAGAAGGAAATCTCCTGTATAATTCTTTCCCCCACAAGGCAAGACAGCCATGAGAGAGTTACCTGATGAAGACAGCATTAAATTAACACTTCAGGGTTCAAGAATAATTCCACTTAAATCAGTGGGAATACCCTGATGTAAAATTGCCGTAAGAATGGAAAAACAGATCTTCAAATTCTACCATATAAGGCTTAAAAAAGCCTGGAAGATTAAAACAGATTCTTTATAATCTAGAAATACACCTACTTTTCCCAAAAGTTTTTAAGTATCATCTCCAAAGACTTCTTGGCCCTATTTTGCTTTTTCTTTCATAGCACTGGAATAAATCCCAAGGGGTCCTTCTTCTGACATGACTAATTTTCAATAAATTGCACTGGTGCAATCATCTTTGCTTTTGTACTTCCTCATTCTTGGAAAAAAAAATTCTGGCTCGAATCCAACACTCAGAAGAACACTTTGTGGCAGACTGTCACCGTCACGTTACCTTCATATCTGAAGAATACTCTATACTGTTCCTGCCAATAACATTTGGCTTCCTTCATGTGGAAAAATGTATATTGAAATCATTCAGCATTTTGCTACTGATTTCTGCTATTCAAGGGTTATTATGCTGACCACATCATCATCATCATAACGACTGCTGAACAGCAGTGGAGTATGTGCTATGTCTAACAATTGCAGCTGGCTTTCTTATTTTTTCTTCAGTAGGAAAACGTACCCAACAATGAATTATTTTGTTTTGCAGTTTAAAAAATACATATATACTTTTACATAATTTGGAAGGTAGGCTAAAGAAATGTACTTTGCTCGAGAATAGGCTAGAACCATGACAATTCTTAGCTCCTACAGGATTTAATCACACACAAACACAGACCCATCTCCAAGAAAGCTCTTGAAATTTCCCCTTATTACAGACTTCCACTGCGTCAAAGGTGTGGATTTACCAGCAAGTCTCCATATAAGCCTTCATACTATAGGTGAAACATCCTTGACTCAGACACACCAGCTCTTCTGGATAAGTTTCAAAATATTCTGTTCTACAAGAGTATAGACTAAGGAACAGAAACCTTAAATTGACACAAATATGCATGTGAAAATGCCTTTCATACCAAATCCCACGTTTCTTAATAGTTAAAAATACTCCCTTGGCAGATAAAATGCATAAAAATGTGTAAAAAAAAAAAAATCAGATACTCATCATATGCATTCCTCATGAGCTTTTCTTTACTCTTTTGCGTTTTCCATTTTTTTAACCATCTATTTTGCCATTGCTGGTTTTAGTTTTTGTTCAGTTGATTCAATCTCTATATTATCATTTTAACAGCAGTTAAGTTTTTTGTCCAGTGCGCTTTTCATTTACTTCTTCAAATAAATCTGTTGAACAAAACCTTTTCTGCTCCAACACAGGCTGTTGTTCCCAACTGCTGTTTGGATTTATCACTTCCATATGGGTTTTCTTTCTGTACACGGGTTTAAAGTTACCTGTCACTTCCAGCAAACTATTCAGTGAACAGGCTTTTCGAAAGATGATTACAGAGTAAGTTTAGGGATGGCGATACTGCAACATAAGAAACTTCAATAAATTTAACCTACTACTGAGCATTTCAGATTCTTATCACGCTAAACAGACATAACCGGCAGTTGATGTGGTCCATGTAACATTGCACTGTCTAATCCACAACACAAAGGGTCTTTTCAGGATAATGAAGACATTTTCCAACTCAAATTAAAATGCATGTTTTAAATTTTATATTAAAATGTCAATGAAATGAAAAAGGCAGAGCATACTTCATATAGCAAACCCCACATCCCTGAAAAGGCACTCTACTAAAGGATTACTAACTAGTCCTTACCAGTCATACTAAAATTTAAGGACCAAAGCAAGTGAAACTATTTTAGGAATTTTTGTAATCTACACAAATGAGAAACATGTTCTTAAAAGGAAAAGGCTCAGAGTCACGGGACTGTGATTATTGTCATAATTATAGAATCATAGAACAATGAAAGAAATTATCTTGAACAATAAAGGAAAAAACATCATAGGGGTATGCCAAAGGTATAGCAGCTGCATTGCAGCATAGAAGATTAATCTGTTTCCCAAATATCACTCGGGAATTCCACGTGCCAATTATGCTTTATTACTTTTAGTAGTCCATTCTCATTTATTCCCAGGGGAATCATGCTAACAATTTATGCATGCACTCCTTATAAGCACCAGTGGGTGAGGAGAAAGATAATTTTGGTCTGAAGTCTGTAATTAAAAATATTGTGAAAGGTTTCTCCCCTTCATACAGATTCCCCCCACTCCCAACATAAAGCCTGGCACAAAAACCCCTGTTACAAGCAGTATTCCTAAACAAGTATTGATGGGTTCATTGGTTATACCATTTTCTCCAGAAGCTGACAATATTTTATAAGCTTCTATTTGATACACGACAGTGATGGGTAACAAAAATGAACAGAAAAGTGAACAAAATGGGATCCGGTGGTGTTAAACTATCTTTTAATTAAATCACTTTTTAAGCATGGCCTGATTGAAAACACTTAAATATATTTTACTCTCATCATCTGATGAACACAGTTGCATTAAAGTAAGCTTCTTTTCAAACTTATTTCAACAGTGCTGCACACTCTATGATTAATGCTCAAACCTCTTTAAAAACTACTTAATTTCACAATAATACTGCTCAGATGTCCTAACGACAATACACAGTCAGAATAGCACAAGCAATGTTTAAATCACATAGGAAGAGATGTCCCAACAATCTGGTAGGCTTGGGATTTCTTTGATACAAGGCTATCTTTAACACCTACTCTTTGCTATTAAATAAATGGAAACAATCACCAAAGTTAATTCGATGAACACTGTTTCTGACATCCCCTTTTAAATTTGAAATGGGGCTTCTAGACCCAGCTAGATAGCAGGGTCTGTGGTAAACATTAATGTTGATACATAGAATTTAAATACAGACATTCGTACTTGAAATCACATATGCATACCATAAAAACAGACTATAATAATCCAACACAATCAATGCCCATTGAGAAGAGCAAGGTATGACAGAAGTGGGTCAACTATTATGACTTGCTAAATTATTTGGGTATTCATGTAATAGTCACAAATATTTGTGAAGATATTTTACTTAGAAAAAAGATGCGTCTCAGATTTGCCCTCTTCTTTTTATCCATCTTTTTCCTAGGGCTCCACACCATTTTTAATTTCTCTTTTATTAAATTGAATTCTCATCTATTAAATGAAATCATTATATCTAAGGTCTAGGACAAAACACTGAACAATCTGATTAATAGGAGCAGTTTAAAAATTTTTTTTTCTAATATTCTTTAGCTGGAACTAGCAACTGATTTCTGCCCATCTCCACATACATTGTTTTATACTTCAGTCAAAAGTAGCTTCTCCAAATAAATTTAGGCACCCAGAAATCAGGATATTGTCATGATTCTTTCAACAAATTTTCTTCCAGGATCTGTAGATCATTTTCAGCTCCCATAAGTTTGAGTTATGCAAGATTAAAGCCCTTGAACCTAAGCATTTAACCCTTCCTGAAGTTTTTGAAATCTATTAAGGTTTTTAAAAGGTACTAATGGAAGGGTGCTGCTCAATGCTTCTGGACAATGCTGCTGCCAAGGGGGAAGCGAGTGCACACACAGCAGACAGGGTTCAGCTGCACTGAACAGGTTCTTCCCATTAATGATGAGCAACACTGGGTATACCAGAGGGACTTTTAATTAGCATTCAAATCCTACGAGCAGTTACCTTAGTGCTTCAGTAATTTGTAAAACATTACATAATAATATCCTCGGTCGGCTGGACTACACTGTTCCAGCTAGTCAGTTGTATGGCATTACGGATCTAATGAATCTACTGGTAGGGAATATTTGCTTCCCTTTCACGACAAGGGGGTTTATCCTAGCTATAAAGCCTTTTTAGCGGAGAGGACAACTTGAACAGATGGGAATTTTTTTTTTTCTGTATGAAAACTAGCAGGTAGATGGACAAATCATATTGCAGGATTCCCCCTCCTCCTCCTCCCTTGACCAAGCTTTTCAGCCAGCTTTCCAATCAATTATCTCCCTAGCAATTTGTAAATGCTAAATAGGAACTTCTTGCCTCCTAATTCTCTTCTGTGGCCTAATTCCAATGGTGCATGGATCAGCTCTGTTCATGTCCTTTCAGAGCAGCTCACAGTGAAGGAACATTTCTCTCTTCTAATACCAGTTGCACACCCCGTTCATTGCTGATGGAGCCCTGAGCTATTTACTGACCTCTCAAAAGGAGCTGAAACCCAATGTTGTGTTGCCTTTTGAGCGTGTGCTGCAAGCCACAGCACCCGTAAAGGTTCACAAGCACAAGCCCAGAATTCAGCTGCAGGAAGGGATCCCAAGGCAAGAGAGTTTTCTAGAGACTGTGCCAAAAAATACAGCTCAAACAGCCATTGTCCACGCAGGCTACGATAACTGATGACCAGGTCCTTACCTCCATCCACCCATACTAGTAAAACACACCTCCACTGTCACCACACGGACTTATGTTGAAACAGAGAAGCAAAGCTTTTGAAGGTGTAAGAACAAAAAGCATCTCACAATTTGGCAGCCATACCCTATGTAAACCTTCTCAATTCTGTAAAAACTCTTACCAGGTTTGCCTCCCTCCAGGAAAACACCAAGATGCAAAAAAATAATAGATTAGAAGCCATTTTTCCAATAACTTTTTTTAAAGGATTTAATTACGCTTCAAATTCAGTGTGACATTTTCCATCTTACACTTATTGGGCTTGTGCTATTTTGGGTCTTATCTCCTTATAACTCCTCTACCTCTTTCATAAGTTAAGCTTCTCAGAAATGTTTTCTCCTGCCGTTGACATACAAGACACTACATCAGCCCTCACAGGCTCCATCAAAAGATGGTGATTATAACATGTTTTGCCTTCTTCTAAACCGCTTTCCATGTTCCTTGAAGACAACAAAATCTATAGCGAGACTGTGCTTCAAACACTTTTAAAAAATTTTTCTACCATTCCTAGAGGCTTTGGTAGAGGATTAAAAACAGCTCATCTTTGCAACTAGCTCCAATGCGTCCAGATAACCGCCTTCAATTTGCAACCTATATTAGCTAAGTTTCAGCAAAAATGAAATAACTAGCAAGACAGCTAGACAACTAGATCTTTCATTTTTGATGAAGCAGCAGTTATTCACAGAAACCTTTGGATTTCACTTCGAATCATCCAACGGAGCATCTGAACATTTTCAGTACCAACTCCATTCTCATTTCGGTCCTAAATAACCGCTCTGGGGGCACAGGACAGTTCATTTCTCATATAGACTTAAGTCCTACAGACTGCCATTCAAATCATGCACATTATTAGCTCACTGTTTCAATAATGTTTATAGTTAGTATCTCACTTAACAGGACAAAACCTGTGCACACACATTCAATTTTAAAAACAGGACATGAGGTTTTCACATAGTTTCCATGTAAGTATGTGTAAATTCCAAGTAACTCACTGAAACACTGCGTGGTTATAAGTGATAGCAGATAAAAATGCTTAAAAAAAAAAAAAAAGTATTTCTTCCCTTGCGTCTTCAATTCCTCAAGTGAATCCAGAGTTGCTAAAAACAAAAACCCCAACCAAACAAAACCCGGTGAATGATCTGTTCGGGATGTCTGACTCCATGACTTCTAAAAAAGGAACGTCGCATGTTTCTAGTTAAAACTTTTCGACATAGCCCCACCTGCCTCCAAACCGGAGCACACCAGGTGCTTCCTGAGTTTGGTTATTTCTCCTGCTAGCTACAGAGTGACTCGAAGCCATGCAGGCTGCTTTCTGGCAGGGCAAAGTATTTCGGGAACCGTTGTTATTGTATTACAGTGCGGCTTTGAAACAAGATGGCAAAGTTTCATTTCCTGTTAAAAACGGGTAGTTTTATGACATTTGACAGAAAAATCTCGAAGCCCAATCCAAATCCTAAATGGTTTCTACATAAAATCTTTAAAAGCCAAAAAAAAAAAAGAAGTTTTAAAGTTTTCTGTTAACTCCTCAAACTAGATTTCTCACAAGACTGCCCAGATTCCTGTTAAGTACCCCCTTTCTGGCCTTAACCCTTACAGTGCTTTCCTTGTGCCCTCTTCCTAGCAGTCATTTTGAAGTTTTTTGGCTTTCCAGTTATTTTCCTTGTTCTACCACATTGCTTTCAACCTTCATCACTGATTATTTCTCTTATTCCTTCCCAAGTCACTCCCACTCACTGCACCAACGATACCAGCCTCCTGTTAACTTTCTCATATAAATACATCCATGACTTCTTCTGCATAAGTCCTATACAGGAAATACCTTTCACAAGCATCTGTAAAATCACACTACATTTTTTGCAGTCAACCCTTTTCTAAAGTTATTTGTCAAAAAAATGCCAAAGAAAAACTCGCTGACAAGTCAGACACATTATCAAGAAATAGTTTTATTATCCCATGAAAAATGATTATTAAGATAATTAAGTTGCCCTGATTTATATATTAGGCTTTGCTACACTCTGTCTTTACACTATACACTCGCCACCCATGAAGGAATAAACACTTAGCCCCCTGGAAACAAACAGCCTTTTTGGACCAAATGCTTAAACAAGGAATTGACTTGTGGTTAAAACACGAGGTGAGACAGAGCTGACTGTCATAAGGCAAATGTGCCCATCGCTCAGTTTTTCATATGTACAACAGAAATAGTTGTGATTCAGACCCACTCTTTCATCTCGAGTTCGCTTGTAAAGCCTGTGTGATGAGTAACATGATCTTTCAGCAGTGGATCTGAAATTGAAAATATTAGATGCTACCATAGCTAGTGGTGGCAGCACCACTTACTGTTAAGGCCATCTAAACTTCCCTTGCTTGTTATTTTGCCAAAATTGCCACCAGAAGTGGTGGGAAGCCTCTTTTCACTTCCCTGTAAATATTTACTCACAGTCAGCCAGAATATAAATGCTCAAAAGTGAAGGAGCTAAAGTTCTCCAAAGCAGCACTTAGGTATCAACTGGGAAGTGTGATATATGAGCATTTAAGAGAAAGCCTAAACAAGAGAGCACAATTTTGTATTAATTATTCAACAATTTACGTGGATGCATAATCACACTACAAACAGGGCCTTTAATAAGGAATCAATTTCCCCAAGGTTTTATGTGCACGTATGCACACAGACTGATGTCCCTGGAAGCAAAAATAGTGTGGTATCTCCTATTGTGAAGCCTACAATGAGCATCTTCTGGAACACTCATATCATGTGTTGGGCAACTGCCTCCCTTCACTCATCCTCCATTCATAGGAATGAACATGAGAAAGCAAGGCACATTCATCGACTGTCTGTAAAGGAAAGTTACTGTGCCCATCTGATACTGTAGATAACGCAATCTATGGCTGGCTTAATTGTAATTAGAAAATATTTGTGGCTTGCAGCTCACAAGAACGGGAAGTGAAACAATAGTTCTTTCACTTACATAAATTCCCTCTACATTTTAAAGGGAGTATTACAGGATCTTAAAAGAATAGCTAGTACTGAATTAATAAAAGAGATTTATAGAAGAAAATGGAAACCTCTCGTGACTTCAAAATTATTTTATCTTAATGCTATTTTTTCATTTAGGACAGAATCTCCATTTTAGAAAAGTAATTTCCTGGGTGCTTCTAAATCATTCTAAAAAGCATAAAACAATAACATGTACGTAAAATGATGTCTTACAGCAATAGTGTTGGTTCTGCTTCTTCTGGAGTCCACAGAAATATGCACTCATGCAAATATTAGCCTTTTATTTATACAGGACACACAGTGGCCAACCATTGCTAGGATAACATTCCTGAGACAATATAAGACCTTCAGCTAACATGTCAACTTACTTTTCAAGTCAAACAGAGTCACCAGAGGAAAGAACTGTTTGCTATACATATCATATTAATTTCTGGGCATAAATGAAAGTCTTAACTGAAAACCACCAAGTCCTCAATCTTGGGTCATTTTTATAAACACTGCCAGCTTCAGCTGAATCTCATTTGTGCAAGTAATGTTTGGAGTCTGTATTTACATTTGTCTTAAATGATCATTAAAAGTGCTCGATAAAAGTGGTGGATGACTATGCTGAAAACACAGATGTCAACGTGGCTTCACAAAAACTCCCAATAATGCTAATAAGGAAAAAACAGGGTTCATCAAAACATGAATATTCTAGCACTGCTGGCTCATGCAGTTACTCCAGTTAATGGCAGAAAACCCCCCAGAAACTAGAAGTTAGGAGTTCCCAAGCAGAATCTTCCTAACAGAAAACGTTATTTCACGAAATCATAGAATAATTTAGGTTGAAAGGGAGATATCAGTCCAACCTCTGCTCAGAACAGGGCCAAACAGATCAGGTTGCTCAAGGCTGTGTCCAGTCAAGTTCTGAATGTCTCCAAGGTATGACATTCTTCCCCTCCCCGAGCCCCTGTTTCTGTTTGACCACCTTCATGGTAAAACTTTTCCTTATATTTAATCAGAATTTCCTGGTTTCAATTTGTCCACCTCCCATCATGCCATCACCTTCAAAAAAATAAGCCTGGTTCAGTCTTCTCCATACGTTCCCCACTAGGTAGTTGTAGATCATTAAGACTGTTAACAGATCCCTTTCTTTTCTTAGGCTGAGCAAACTCAGTTTTCCCAGCGTCTCCTCCTTCGTCATGTGCCCCAGGTACTATATACTCACTCTTGGTGTTCCCTTGCAATGGCTCAACCACTACTCATGTTAATCCTCATGACTGCCAGCTCATTCCTTAGAAGCCAGACAGATCTCTTCCTCTATCAGAACCCTTTAAGACAGTGCTTAAAAACAGGCAAGGATGTGAAAACAGTACACATAACCTGTAATTTAAAAACCTGATGTCTCGAATTAAAAAAGCAATGCTGTAACATGTCTCTGTATCATCACCCATGCATAAGTAAAGATCTGTTCCAGGGAAATTACGTAACATGAAGTTTCTATTTAAACCTGCCAAATCACCACAAGAACTCTGATCAAGAGCAAGAGCCAAATTATACAACTGCACTTCCTCATGTCAAGCAAACTGGAAAGTACAGAAAAAAACAGAAAAGATGACTGATACTTACAACAATATAAAAAACCTTACTGAAACCACAAGGACAAAAAAAAAAAGCAAAGCGCACTAGCTTTTGACACTATTCCTCCAACAGTCCTCAAACACCAAAGACCACACAAGGTATGGTATGAAATAAATTTTTTTAAAAAGCAGAAAGCTTTATTCAGAAATGCCTGCTGCTACTGCTTGCTACCTTATTGAGAGTTTTTCATTGTTCATAAAAAATGCATCACTATCTGTAAACAGTTCCCCAACATTAAGATCACACTTGATTGCCAATTGTTTGGTGCGGTTTCTTTCTTTTTTTTTTTTTTTTTTTTTTTTTTTTTAAATTACACCCTAAGATACCATTCAGGATCCTTAAAGAGTGTTTAGCTACAAAGGTGACTGTATGTTTGGCATCAACCATGAAGCTCCGCTGATGACCTAGCTCTATAAAATACCTTTGAAATCTTAAGGCAGATTTTCTTTAAAGGTTTCAACTTTGAAATACAAGCATTAACAGGGAAACCCTTGAGAGCAACAGATTTTGAAAACATACCAGAGAAACAAAATAAAATACATTATTAAAATATTTTACGTTGTGTCAAAGACCTTGGTTCGTGTGAAACTCAAACAAGACAGTCCTGAGCCCCATGACACGCATGCACACGTGTGCACCCACCTGCCACAGGCTGCAATGGAATAAACTGCTGGGTTGTCATCTATAAAAGTCTAGACTTTGAAATCAATTTAAGTTTTAGTTCTCTCTTTCTACTAAAAATAATCCAAGAATTTTTTTTAAATGTTCATGACACCTCCTTTTTTTTAGATCAACATTTCCTCATTATAAGTTGCTTTATAATGTCATTTTCTGAGGTGGTTCATGAGAGGAACTTACAGAGGAGTTAAGAGCAGAGCAGTAAAAAATGAAATGCAGTAACAATAAAGTTTCTAAAAAGACAGGTATCAAACCAGCCCTGAATTTACTTCAACCATCGTCTTATACTTCCTTCCGACCTCAGTTTAAACTTCCGCAGAAGCCTGAGCACCAGGCAGGCAACTTATGCTTAAAAGGGTTTGCAGACTGTATCTTAGCAATCAGGTGATGGCAACTGTTCCTAAGCAGCTTGTCAGGAAACTGGCAAAGAATAAAACATTACAATATTTTAGTCTATGTTGTTTTTTTTTTAATTTAAATTTGACTACAGAGATTGAAATGCAGAGCCTAGGTCTATGTCACAACTTTGTTACATCCAGATGTAAATTCTGGACAAAAAGGACAGGTACAGAAAAAGGCAATAGGATTCATATTTTTTCTAAAGAGAGATCTAGAATGGTTTTGCTTCTCATTTACTGATGTAACCGATAAACTAGGATGGCACTGTAAAAGTAATTCTCAATTCTTTTAAAAATGCTGGAAGCATTTCGTATTTTCTTTCTGAGCATCTCTGTTTTGTTTGTGATGGCTTTCACAGTTACAAACACAGCAGAGTGAATCATTGTTTCTTCTCTGCATAAAAATGTTTCAAACTAAAGTAACATATTCTAAAGTACCAAAAATTATCAGAAGCTGTATGTGACCAGGAATCTTGCTAATGAAAATGTCGATTTGTTGCCTGGTACAGAAAACTAAGTAAGGCCACGACGTATATATGTGATTCATTTGTCACAGGACAGTACAACAGCAGTATTTCTGAGTCAGGTACAAGGAACAAAACCAATGCTGGCTTCCTCTGAACACAGAGTAGCCCAAGGTGTCTCCAGCCCAACACACGTTACACTTTCCCAACAATAGTTTCGCAAATACCTTGTGCCAGCATAAACCAACACTGTTACTGCAAAAATATCACTACCCCTCCTTTCTCTTAACAATGGTATGAACTTTTATTGGATTTTATTGCTTATAAAACCACTGGTGAACATGCTATTGTCTAGACTGTCGGCAAGCCAAGGTATGCATTAACGTAACCCGTCTGCGTTCAGTTCAACTTGTACAGGATGCAATGACCAACCTTTGATGTACGCATCCTATAATAAACTTCAGTGTTTTGCCCTCTTCACTAAGTAGGAGTCAAGGGACATGTGTAGCAAAGAGTTCTTGACAGCTGGGTACTATAAAACTGAAGGCATAATTATAGAATTACAACTTGGTTAAATGCGCACAAAAGCCTTTAAGAAAAGTCACAGAAATTGCCACTTTTGGATCGAATGTCATTAAAAAAGATGTAGGTTTTAGCAAATTAAAACCAAAGGTAATTTAATACAAGAAGAAAACAGATAGAAACAGACAGCCAAATTAGCTTATTTATTTTAATTCACTATTTATCAATGTATACAAGTTGATGTCCAAGTCAGGAAAGTGAGCACTGTCTGCACACACAGATGGTCCGAAGTGATGGTTCCAGAGTGCTACACTACAACTCAAACCCAAAGCCAGCAGCAGGCAGCGTTTCACAGCCAGACACTGGCTGCGTTCCAGCCAAGCCAACCCCAGCTTCAAACAAGCCAGAGGCTGACGATTCTCTCACCAACAAAACCCACACAGTACAAATCTCATTCTGGAAACAATAACTCAACCAAAACTAAAACCTACAAAGAAATTGTTTGCGATGGACGCAAACAGAAACAGTCTCTGAAATATTTGTAAATAAGCACAAGCTTTACTTTCTTACACAGTAATATAGCCAAGTATCAGCTGAAATGTCTTCACAGCTTTTTCCATTTCTAAAGTTTTTACCATCTGTGGGTAACGTAACTAGAAGAACACAGAAAGCTTCGACTCTTTAGTGAAATCCATACTGATGCACTCCAAAGGAGCAGTACCAAGCAGCCATCATTTTATACCTAAATGCCATTTAAAATAACTGTTCTAGACAAAGGATATATAAGATCTGTCTTTAAAAACAGAACAAAATTACTCCCCCCCCCAACTTTCAACATTATTTCTAATGGCTCTGTTGTAAAACTGATCTTCAGCTGAGGAGTAGGGAGATTCTGAAGGCAGGGAGGTGGGGTAGTTTGTTTTTCAAATCTGAAGGTTACTATATTAAACAAGTAACATTCTGAAGTATTATTTAGATAAAGGATTTATCTACAGGTTACTGAATAACTCAAAAACCAGCCTGCAAATAATTCAAGATGTACATATCTGCCACATACAAAAATAGTTGCCCCGACGAAAAGGTGAAGTCATAAACCTGATTTAAAAAAAAACGAATGAAACTGGTACTACAGTCATATCTCACTGTATAGATGGTGTGGGTTACAGGAATCTCACCTGGTCTACAGAGTGGAGATAATCACCAATTTGCAGAACTCATCCTGAAAGAGTAGACACTAAATAACTGAATAAGCCCCATGATCTTTGAGCTGCTACTGATTCCACTCAACAATGCCAACTTGTTCCCTACAGAAGTCAGTCTTTCAGTTTACTTTCAAATGGGGCAGCTGGTATGAGAAGTGAATTTTTCAGGAATGGTTAGTTCTGTCTTGGAAAGTCTTGGTCAAGAGAGAACCAAGAAAAGAAGCTGAGTATCTGCAAGAAGTCAGTAACTTCAAAGGTGCTGCAAGACAGATAAAAGCTGAACAGTTTAAGGAGAAACTTGATGTGATTTAGAAAGGTGGACAGCCCTGCAGAGTCCAAACAGAAGAAGGTGTATCAGCTCAATGGCAGCTAAATGGAGAAATACTTACAGATAGCAAGGTGGCCACCACTACAGGAATACCTAAGGACATCTAACATTAAGATGCATTTTTAGAATGTTAAGCTTAACATACAAATGAACATGTTTAGTTTGGACACTACAACTGTATTATAGCATGTAACATATATGGGGTCACACAGCCACTCAACCTACTAAAAAAAGAACTGTGCTGCCTAGAAAGGGTTTTAATACCCTTTCAAAATACCTCCCTTCCTAGTGATGTTACCTAAAGGAAGGATTAGAAACATTTAATAGACAATGTCTCCATTTCTTTATCCTTCAATCCATTTTCCAATTCTAGCATCTCTTTCATAAATGGTAATGGCTATTCACAATTCTTTATTCTGTAGGCAGCAATTTTCTCCCCAACTGACTGCTTTTCTCTTTTTAACATTAATTTCATGTGCTATTTTCTTGCCTGGTCAATCAAAATTGTCAAGATCTTACTCCATCTCTTGGTCATAAGCTTTACATTTGCTTACACTGAATGATTCTTCACCTTCAAATCACCACCTCTCTCTTCAGTTCCTTCTCCATATTGTTTATGTTAAATCATTATGCTAAATAAAATAATCATTTTGTCAGTGTGTCAGTACGTTAAACAGCATGGTTCCCACACGCATTTCAGGAGGAGGAGATAGGTGAGAGAGAAACCAGGACCTTGCTAGCAAATCTCCTTCCCTTATAATCCTCAAGTATTTACTTTAATCCCACATCTTCTGTATCTCTTCATCAGTTATTAATCTATGAGAAAACCCTCACCACCCTACCTGTAACAACGTTATTCTTTTACGTAAGCAGAGACTGAGTGGGAAGTTTGTTGAGAGCTCCCGGCAAATTCGAGACACTAAATCAGATGAATCACCCTTATCCCCAGGCTTACTGACTCCTTCAAGATCTCTTTTTGAAGGATGCTTTCCCTCTTCAAAAAAGCACGTTGATTGTTCCCACCGTATCATATCTATCTGCGTGTGAACTGACTCCATTCATCACTGCACTTGTTTTATTAGCCTGCCTGGTACGGAAGTCGGATTTCTTCATCTATAATTCACAGGGCCCCTCCTGGAGCCCTTTTCAAAGGCTGGGACACACTTGTTGCTTTCTGTTGGCACTGAGGCGGGTTTTAGCACTACTGTTGTTTATATTTAAGCAGTTTCACATTTGAATTTACATTAGAACTCTTGGATGAATGCAGATGGAGCCCAGTGATACATTACATTTGATTTTTCTGAGGATTTTGCCCCTGTCTTCTAAAATGCATTCAGTAGCCATTTCAGTTTGAGACTTTGCCTTTGACTTATTCTCTCCCTTGCTCCAAAGAATGACCCCGTCGCAAGGACATGTGGGTGTGCTCCCACGTATTTTTTGCTCATGAACAACAGTGCAGAAAACCCAAATTTACAGTTCTTCATTAAGAACACAGTTGTTTACTAGACGAGGAGATTCAACTGCTATAAATATCTGAGAAAGATGCTGAAAAAAAACCCTGAATGTTGTCCTTTGCTTCCAGAGTAATTTGGCTCGATGAAAGTACTTGCAACTTACATTTTCAGTAAACCACAATTATTTATATAGAAGAATAGGTTGCACAGAGAGGTTTCCATATCAAAAAAAAGGTTTACCTTGGAAAAAGCTTCAAAACGAGTTCTGCAAAAGAAAGGACCGGATAATAGCGAGCCCAATAACTGGGTAAAGAAACCACCATAGATCAGCAGCAACTTTAGCAACTGGAGCCCGTGCACATAGAACATCTATGGACAACGGCATACATGCACAGGAACGGCACCAGCAGGACTTGGGTTTCCATTGTTGTATTTTTCAGTCTTTCAAAAATGATTCAACGGTTTTTAGTTTGATTTTTTATGGCAACTTATAAAACCCCCACATTCCTGGGGTATCTGCAGGTTTCTAACGCCACAGTACAGAAAGCCCACACCATCCAAAAGACATAAACGTTTATGGAAACTCAAAGAGATGAAGGTCCTGCCTAGCTCACTATGTGCTTAGTTTGTCATACACGCAAAATGTAGCCAGACATACAGAGGAAACAAGAATCCCTTTGCAGGGATTATGTTACAACGCCCTGAGACGAGAGCAGCCATAACCCACCAGAGCCAGTCATAATTTTACCTGGGCTATCTGCTGGGTTTTTTTATTATTTCAAATGTCCTTTTTGGTTGTTTTGTTGTGAACATATTAAATTCACTTCTGGCATTACTTCCAAGTAAGAGTGTTAACTGATGACAGCCAACCATGCATGTAAGGATGGAATTATCTTATGTAAGCATCAACTAATAATTTTATCTCCAGTATTATAAGGAAATACTTACTTTATAACCATTACCATGTACTAAACATTTAGTCAGCACAAATATTCATGTTTTACTAATAGAAAAGCACAAACACACACACACGTACATACAGAGCAAAGACAGGGTTGCTGCCTCAAGTACGATCAGCCCTGCATGGCCTCTGAGATGCCCAGATCTGATTTAGCCTTCCAGGAAGTCAGATATTAGGCACAGCAATGAATTTATAACACAGGCTGTGACATACTCTAAAAGGCACGCATATATTGCTGGAGGAGTGGTTAACTTAGTCAAGATATAATGGAATTACATAGAAGAATCCCTTGGAGGCCTCCTTCTGTGCTCTCATTTTCTACTTAGGTTACCTGCTTTTCATATCAATATTTTTTTCCCCCAGTATGCAAAAGCATGCTGATAATACAGTGATTTGTTATAATACAGTGATAGTTCTTCAATAAAGCAATTTTAAATGCAAATTGCAGACTTCTAAGTTGCCATGCCTGATTGCATCACCTGGACATAGTTTGCAGATAGCAAATTTAAATAAACTTTGAAAATGTCAATATATGAAATGCAACTACATAGAGTATGAATTAGCTTTAAATAGCTGATTTTACAGATTTTACAATTTATCTGTAACTAACTAATTCTAAGACACAGGAAGAGCGTACATTTAAGTAATTCTCGGATGATATTAAAAAAAACCCAAAACTGTGAGCAATCATATTTGAACTTTTTAAGTATATCATTTCCTATGAGTTCAAGTACCTACTCCTAGCTTGACTTGGCAAGCTGCCACGTGTGAGAACAGCAATGCTGATTTGCTGTTCTCTAAAATTCATAGTTTGAAACCAAGATATTTAGTGATTATATTTTCATTAATCATACCATGAACAATTGTTCTGATCAGATAACTGGATACAAAAAAAGGATTATGGGATATGCTGCTGAAGAACTAAAAAATTTCCAGCTTACTTAAGGTCAACTACAATAGGAAATTACAGGTCTAAGTTTTACAAACTTGATTCCTTTATGCAAGTGAGTTTTTCAGAAAAAAAGTGAATTAAAAAGTAAAGGTGACTGCTTAGCTTTGGGGCTTGATAATTGGTACCAAGTATCCCGCACACCATTGCAGAATCTATTATTACTACACTGCACTCTCATCTATTGCAGCATGTTGGAAAAGTCAACATTCAACATGGCTGTTGCAAAGCAACCCAAGATTTTGTACTTCACTCATTTTGCTTTCCAGGTTTTCATACTTCCCAACTCCCATAAATAAATTAGCTTCCTTACCTTCATAATGTTTACTAAGTCTGTTTGATAATAGCGATCTTGGTGTGCATTAGCAGCTGCTAAAGTTAGAAGATAATCATTCCTTGCATGGATAGCCTTGGAATTACACTCAGATCGTCGTGCTTTTAACTACAACAAGAAATGAAAGTTAAAAGATAGGTACTAATAAGAAGTTAAATGACCAAACATGTATAAATAGTAAATTAATATGCATATGTATGTATTAATATAGTCAAAACTTTAAGGGATTAATAGCTTAACAGTTTTGTTAACAGTAAGGGGATTTCTAATGTATTTTTCTCTCATGCAGTTGTAATTTCACATGCGGTCTTCAAAGAACAGTTATAACTCTCATTAGAAAAAACTTCCTTGTAAACTTGGTCATATGTAATTCTGCACACTGACTGCCAAGAGAGTGCTCTTATCTCATTGCTGGTTCTAACAATATACCTTCCAAAACATCAGTCATCTCTAGATTCCAGACAACTTTGGTCATATGCCTCATGAAATTAGCACCAAAATTTAAGTTCTTCTTATACTCACCTTTACACTTGCCTTCTGCAAGCTTATTCTTGACTGAAAAAGACTAAGTTTGGACCTGAAACAGAAATTAACAGAAGATATTACTGTCTTACACCATTTCTATAAAAGTACAGGATAAACAGTCCACTGCACTTCACTTCCTCTGCTACATCAATAGTATCTTCATTGTATGTTCTGAAATCTTTTGCACAGCTTACCCTGATTTTGGAACAAAATTTAAATACATCGTGAAAGAGGAATTGGGTGGCAGCTGCAACTCAAGTCATTTGGTGTTTGATGGATTTTAAGTTAGCTCTCCAGACACAAAGTGCTATAAATTTGAACTACTGGTCATCTGAAGGGTTATTAATGCAAAACCATTAGTAATTATATTCCAGGAAGCTAGAAGAGTACCCACATATACACACATATTTTTAAAAGCATAATTGGTTTGATTTTCACATTTGGATTCACGAAAAAGAATTAGAGAACTACTCAGCTATTTGAAACACGGTGGTTTAAAAAGTAAGTAAGAAAGCAAAATCAAGTAAATAGCTATTTTAATCTGCCCAATACTGCAGCATGAATCTGTCCCCAAATTCTCAAGCTCAAGGTTTTGATTGTTTTGTTTGTTTCTTTGGGTTTTTTTACTTTCTTCAGGTACTATAGGTAATCTTGTTAAAGTTCTTCTTTTCGTCATCCAGCCCCCATAAAGTGAAAGAGAGAAAAATTCTCTAATGAAACCATAATTTCTTTTCATTCCCTGAGAACGATTCTGAGTAATTTCTAAAAATAAAAAAAGTAAATAAATTTGCAAAAAAGGGTCAGGCAAACTCCCGCAAGACAGGCCAAACTCCAAACTGAAAACATGTGAGTTACTTCTTTCCTGAAAGGAAGGAAATCAACCTCTTTAGGATGTCAAGGAGCACAAAAACCTAAAGCTTCAGAAATTTATCTTCAAAAATGGAAAATAGTGTCCCATCCCCTCTCCCCCTCCAAATGGACTGATACCAAATTTGAGATCTGTGGAGAGAAAAGGAAGTAAGCAGCCTTTAATATCAAAAAGAGTGCCAGCTCACATACTGTCCTTTGAAAATGTCAATTTAAAGCAGTTAGTTTAAACTCCTTCCTAAAGAAACCAGCCCAAGTAAGTTATACTTTACTATCAGGGTAGTAGCATGCTTGAAATGGTTACAAAAACGTATATATGCAAAAAGAAAAAAAATTGGTACAAGCTCATTGAAAGCAATTATCTTTCTTCCAACATAATATCAAGTATAAAAAATAATACAAGTACAAGTCTGCTTTATAAGCATGCAATTATTTATACATATGCTATTATAAAAACATACTTGGCCTCAATATCAGCTTTCTCCCGCACTGCTTGAGCCATCTGTTCAGTCTCAAAATATTTCTTTTTGCCTTTAGCTAAATCTTTTACTGTCTCTTGTAATTCAGCTTGGATCCTTGTCAACTGGTCCACGCACTAAAAAAAAGCATTCAGGAAACAAAACATTAATTTTTTTTGCATCCAAATAATACTACCGTCATAATTTTACTACATTTATTTATTACATTTTACATGGAACAACACAGTCTCCAAGTCACTCTTGGTCAATTATTCATGCCTTTCTTTTAAAGCTGATCAGAACATAAAATCGTATTTCTTTCTTTCTTTCTACTGCTGTTTATTCAAATTCAACGATAACTTGCAAATTAAACATAAAAGTTCTGAAAGCTTTGGATGAGGTAATTAGTTGAAATAATTGGAATACAGTTGGGAAAAATCCAAAGGCAATCTACTGGAGGTGATACAAAAAATAATTAATCTTTCTTTCTCTAAAATTTACAACATAAGAGAAAAGCTTCCATGTAAAACACAACAACACAACAGCAACAAGAACCATTTGATAAACATTATTTTAAGAGCTCATTTTTCTTAAACTATTTCGAGAGCTTTTCAACAAATAGGGTTATATCAGAAAGCAGTGTCATTCACAAAGAAAACTTACAGGCTTAAGATGTATAGCAAGCTAGTCAAGGAGTGAAAATAATTCCATCCATTTTCCATATGACCCAACCAGTGTTACGACATACATTTTAATGTCAAAAAATAATATTCAAAAGAACAGCAGAAAAATTACTGTACTGGTTTTGGCTGGGAGAGTATGAATTTTCTGCATAGTAGCTGGTATGGTGCTATGTTTTGGATTTGTGACCAAAACAGTGTTAATAACACAGGGATGTTTTAGCTGTCGCTGAGCAGTGCTTACACAGTGGCAAGGTCTCTTCTGTTTCTCATGCTGCCCTGCCAGAAAGTAGGCTGGGGGTGCACAAGAGGGTGGGAGGGGACACAGTGGGGACAGCTGACCCCAACTGACCAAAGCGTATCCCATACCATACAACGTCGTGCTCAGCAATAAAAGCTGGGGGAAGAAGGAGGAAGGGGGGGACATTCGGAGTTAGGATATCTGTCCTCCCAATTCACTGTTATGCCTGATGGAGCCCTGCTTCCCTGGAGCTGGCTGAACACCTGCCTGCTGGTGGGAATGACTGAATGAATTCCTTATTTTGCTCTACCTAATAAACTGTCTTTATCTCAACCCACAAGTTTTCACACTTGTACCCTTCCAATTCTCTCCCCCATCCTGCCAGAGAAGAGTGAGCGAGCGGCTGCCTGGGCTGCACTGCTGACCGTAGTTAACCCACAATTACCAAAATGTTCAGCAATTCTTCAAACATCCTATCAGCTTCAAAAAAAAATTCTGGGAAAGGATCTATGTTGAACAGAAAGAATCTACTTAACAAACCAAATGTGAATTATCAATATTTAGAATTATACTATCTTTAAAAAGAGATTTGTAAAGATTTTCTTTTACCCAAACTAGCTTAAGTACATATAAGAGTGACAGTTCAATGCATTTATATTTAATTATAGATATTACAGACTAGATGTGGTCAACAAAGGCTCCAGGCAATACTTAGAGGTAGAGCCTCAAGCTAGCTTAAGGAAACCAGTTTGCCTTTCAATTTGCCTTTCTGTCCTTCAAAGACCAGACCCAAGGTCCCACCTCTTTTCACACCATTATCACATACCCAGCTTCTCCCATTCAAGGTGCCACATGTTGTCCTCTTACTGAACGCCCCTCCTAAACACCTAAGGTTTTTCATTACACTAATTATTAATGCATTTAACCTCTTTTACAAGCACTGCAAGACTAATAAGGTGATGTAATCTAACAACGTAACATTAATTTCACAGTATTCGACAATTGTTAAAAATAATATCCAGCCACCTGCAAAAAAGAAACTTTTTGTTTCAGTCAATAGAAATTGCTCATCTTCCCATCACAAAATTCTGCTCTCACTAAAAGTGTCAAATTCCTTTCTGGCTGTAAAGTACGTAAAAATTCATATAAGTTCACACTAAAACCAGTATTTGATGTGGGCAGAGCAATAAAGCAATGGGCTCCGTAAGGTAAGCTTCGCAGTGGGTGGTTTGGGGAGTGGCTGAGGGCAGGATTGGGTTTTTTGAAGACCCCTGAGTGTATAATAGAAAAACGAAAGGTAGAAAAATTTGTATATATTGGACAGCTGACAGAGACCTAAAATCATTTCAAAAGGACTGGGTTTTTGCTACATCAATCGGTATTTTGATCCCTGAAGTCTCCTGCCAGCATCAAAAAATTAAAATATCAAATAACCCCAGTTGTTAACACAATCATTTTAAAAGCATAAAATAATCTTGCTTTGGCATCTCTTAAGAATAAAAAACTGTCAGGAGACTGGATGTCATTTAGGGGTTTTGGGTTGGGTATACACCGGTTGTATGTAAAAAGCTGTTTCAGAGATCTGACAGAGATGATTTCTTGATGCAATGCCTCCATGCAGAGCGATTTTATTCCGTTTGCCTTTCAGTCTTCTGATACAGATCCGTGCGAACGTCTGCAGTGGTGGCCACGTCATCTTTCCTGAAGATACCTGACGAACGTACACTGCAGCTCTCTGCCTTGTCTTCCAAGGCCAACGTATGAAACCACACATCACTTACGGGATAAGCTTACAAGGTCTCTGGGGAAAGATAATGGCAGAGGGGGCTGCTGCCCTCTAAACAGCCTTCTCGTCTGTGTCCAAGAGCTGCTGAGTGAGGGCAGGGGATCGGGTTTCTTAAGAGGTCAGACGTGGTCTACAGGAGACACATTTATTACCCCTGCTCCAGAGTCACCTTGCAATTTAGCAATATTTTTCAGCAAATTATGAAGAGGTTTTCTGAAATTGTTCCAGTTTAGTACTAAAATGGGTCATAAAAATGAAGTTTCTATATGCTACCAAGTCACGGAAGTAAAAGTTTACAGAAACATCTGGAAAATAAAGATGACATCTCATCAAGAGCAACTCAATACCTACTGCAACCTTGGAAGGAGACGCTGTTTCTAATAGAAACTCGATTTTAGATGGGCATTCCAGTGTAATGTTACAAGTATTTTACTGACTCTGAATTTCAATTTTGATAAGCTTTGTCTGAATGGAGGTCAGTATAAAATATCATTTATCTGTTTGGAAATCCAAAGGAAAGGGTGACAGACTGCACTGTATAAAACAATAAATTTGTTGTGGAGGAAAATTAATACCACCAAGTGGATGGTTATTCCACATTGTAGAAAAACTGTATCACTGTTAGAATACTTTGAAGCAGAAGTACCTCCCTGATAATTTTAATAACTTGTTCTGCTAATTCAAAAGTGCAGGAAAAAAGGAACCTCTATCATTTGTATAAATTTAAGGAAGTGGTCCCCACTTCTACTGCAGACTCCTAAACACTGAACTATCAGCACTTGCAGAAAGATAAAACTGGAGATTATTTACCCAGTAAGGATACTATAAAATTGCTACAGCATTGTCTGGAAAGCTTCACAGAAAAATGAAATTCCACAGAACAATAAAACAACATTAATAAAGTTAGTTTTTCCTCCAGAAAAACAGATATTACGCACGCTTCTAAGAGCTGTATAATAACTTGTTCAGAAAATGAGAGCTCGTGTTACACTAAAATCTATTTAGAAGTTTGTAGCCAAATATTTTACAAAATACTACTCTAGAACATATAACTAGGTAAGTTACCGTTAGTTGTCATCACTTTTTAGCAAACAAAACTGAAATGGTGCGTTGTTTGGGTTTTTTTTTTCTTTTACTTTGAATGGATCATTCAGCCTACCTCACATTAAATGCAGAGGTGATGTTAATAAATGCTCAATAATAATGCATGGAAGAAATATTTATAACTACCAACTAATGCCTGAGAAAGTATCTTCCACGAGCATTTCTATTTCCCTCCTTATGTTATGTTTCATCTAAGGCACACACTGAGCATTTGAAAAGATTCATTCTTGAAAACTTCCAAAAATGTATGTTTGGTGCAGTAGTGACTTTTTGTAAACTATTCTCACTCTTTAAAACAGAATGCTTTCTCCTTGCTCCAGCAAAATCCGCAGAACACAAACACAAAATAATTAAAATATGAAGAGTACTTAGCTTTACATAAATACACATCACTGTATTTTTAAAATGTGCCTTACTGCCTTATGGAAACAGATGGAACCTAGCATCATATTTGAAATGCATTCTGTATTAAGAGGTATGGTAGAGACCTCTTAAGACATAAATGACTTTCAAAGGCAACAACCAATTAAATGAAAGTCAAGCTTACTTTTTTCCTTGAATGACACTATTTTCTCTGCATGGATTAACAAATCAATTATAGCAGCTTTTGGAATACTTACTTGTGATACCTTTACAGGAGGTGGCTGGATAACCTGCATTCTACATCTTGAAGACTGCATAAGTCATTCCTTCAGGTTTAAGATACGCCTTTTCTTAAAATCAGAACCTATTCTAACAAAACCCACTTGCAATTGTCACTGCAAAACCAATTCAATGTAATTGCCACAGCATGATGTTAGATTTGCAGAGATAGTTTTGACCAACGGCATATCACATTTTAAAAGACTCATTTCCAAGCCACTTTGATTTCAGATAACATAGCTCAGATCTTCAACAAGCTGGCTATTTACTTCTATAACAACATGCATAGGAAGACACTGAAAAGTACATACGTATTTTAGAAGTGCCCTACTAAAAGATTTCTAATAACCATTTTTTTCTAAATAAAACTGACATAAGTTTAAATAACTTATTAAAGTGCAAATACCTTCTTCAACTGCTGTTCCTTAAAGCACCGTACAGTCCTGGCTGGTTCAGAAATTAAGTTTTTATAGTTCTCACAGATACTGAGTCGGGATTGGGCCACTTGCATCGTGCCTTCTAAAAGTGATTTCCAAACTGAGTACATGCTCCTAAAATAATGAAACACAGAAAGGTTACGGGAAGGAAGAAAGGGAGGCAAGGCGATACACTGAAAATATGGGTTGGTTTACATAATAGCAGCACAATTCTTCGAAGGATTGCTTTTAAAAATAAAGCTAAAGCACAGTCCTTCATGCTGATCTGGCAAATACCTGCACTTTTAACAAAAATTTTAACTGAAATTTTACCAAAAGTAAAAATTTTCCCTCCTGTCCCTGCTTAGTGAGTGAATTTTTTGGCAAACATTTTCGGTTGAACCTGTTGCTCCTATGGAACAGATACTACAGAATCCAGCAGCCAAAGCCAGACAATTTTTTATAAGAACATGGATTTTATGATTTTGGGCATCTTGCAATCAAGCAAATAGTTCTAGACTGCTAATCAATTTTGCCTCAGCTACCTGTAGTTTCTTCATAATGTGTAACAGGCCAAAGACAACAACTGTAGCTGTGTAGTGAGCTTTGCAGGGCCCCAATAATTTACAAAAGCTCAGAAGTGCCCAGGTCAGAAGGAGAAGGTGGAGCAGGGAGAGCGGGGGAAGAATATGACAAAATGTCCCCTGCAGCTGGCAGAAAGGAAAGATTGCTGGAGCTTGCAGAGCCCAAGTACTTGGTGACAAGAAGGGAGTGGGCAGCAGGTATTTGGAGAAGACCTCTGGGCACCATGGGTGTATCTGATGGCATGAAAGGTTTGCTGAGCGGGGAGCAAACTGCAGGTAGGAGGGGTCTGTGTGTTATGGGAGCATTTTATATACACTTAAGACTGACAATTCAGTTTATTCCTTCTCAGATACACAAGTGGTATGAAGGTGCTGAAAGTCCAAAACACAAATCTATCAACATTTTTTCCTGTTTGAAATAAAACTTGTCAGAATACAAAGAACACATTAAAATAAAGTATCTTAAAACTCTTTCAAAATATTTAGGAGGTACTATACAAAGGTAGGAGGCTTTCAGCAACTGAGTCATTTCTGTTTTCATGTTATGATCCACCTTGCATGTTAATGAAACTAAGTTTGTAAACAACTGTTTCTTGCTTTGCGTCCTCCTTGCTGTCAGATGTGATCTGTGATCTTCATGAAGAATGGCCTCCTAAAAAGAAATTTGTTGCTGTCTTTTCCTGTGAAGAAATCCACATGCTTATTACTCTAACCTTAAAGCTATTTACTAAAATATATATTCAGATACAAGCATTAATACCCAAACAGGGTGCACAATTGCAGTTGTTGTCCTGTCTTGCCATTTTGTTTTTCCAATCTTCCTAAATTATTCAAATAATAAACATCTATTTAAGACTAATCCCAGAATTTCAGGGGAAAACAAAGCTTCACTTTTAACTGGCAATGCTCTACAACAAAGAAAAAAAAAAACTATCTACAGAAGAGCAGTGTTTCATTGTTGAGTAAAATAATTATACAAATTGAAATTATAAAGACAGCTATTTTGAGATATGCAACTGTTAAATTACCTATAATCACTTCGCTCATCAGCTTTTATTCCAAGCCAGTCCTTCTTTAAGTATTGGCTAGCCAGCTTCTGAATGCTCTGTTAAGAGAAGGAAAAAGAGAAAGTTAAAAATAAGAGGTACCTAAAATAACATTTTTACTCCTGTATCAGACAAATTATAACCTGACATATAAAGAAGCAATCAATCTATAGCATTAGCAAAATACTACATTGCAAGACTGTTATTTTTACCCCTTTTTATATTTTGGTTTGACTTTAGTTTCTGTTGAGGACAATTAATGAGTTTCATGTTAATATTTTAAATCAGAGGGACTCTAGCTGAGATCGACACATGCACACCTCAGCTCTGAAAGTATTTCTGCATGTGACTAACCCCTGTGAGACCAATAGTACAGAAGATGTTTGAGCAGTGTGTGGCAGAATCAGAAGCAGGATTATTGCAAGAAAAATGTCTCAATTTGTCACAGCTATAAGAATCAAGATTTTTATTTATCTGAATGAGGACATGGGGTTCTGAGAAGCAATGACATATCTGGCCATTTATCTGCCCAAACTGAAATGCACAACTTTCATCATTCATGGTTGCACCGTTATCAGTGAATCAAAGAAGCTCTACTGCTCACAGGATCAAGCCTTTGCTCAGAGGATTACAACAGACTAGAGATTGAAAAATGCAGTTCATTTTTAATTATTAATGTTAATTACGCTCTTTAGTCTCTACATTTCACTTTGCACCGTCTTCGAAAATCAATAACAACATTTTTATATTCAAGCTCAGAAAGCAGCAAAACTGAATTTGTAAACAATGAGAGGGAGGGGGAGTCGCTGTAGCAGCAGTCCCTCCTTCGGCTTGTAATCTCATTTCACAGTATATATCACTTATGAATTGAGTACCATCACATGGAAAAGAGGATGTATATTATCTAACTCATGGAGTCGGATGACGGGTTTATGAACGCTGAGCAGCGTTCCCCCTTCTTCAAAAGAGCCATCACCAGAGAAGCACTCTCCAGCTTTTGTATAAAAGTCTACTTAGCAAAGAAGTGGGAGACCTGGCTTGAAATTCCCTTTCCAGCCAAGAAAAATCAAACCCGCAGATGCTGTCCAGAAGAGTGTATCCTGGGGAAAAGCCTGGATTGAGATTTCTTCACATCCAACCCATTCAATGAGAGGCACGGTGCAGCATCATTTGTTTACATTTTCCATACTACATTTAAGATGTTATCACCTGGTAGGACAGCCTTTAAGTTATCTTAGAGAAAAATATCAGAACTATGTCAAAAAGCACAACCAGATTTCATTCTTGTCTTACCAGCCCATTTGATGCTAAAATTTACTACCAAGCTTACAATCTGATTGACGCTTTCACATAGAAAAATGTTAATTGTTGCTAATACATCATTAGTGGAAAACTTAGGCTCCCTCATATTAAATATATCTATTTCACCTTAGAGTCCAACTCCAACTGCTCTGAACCAGTCTGCTGAGCTGGGTACCAGTTTTCAGTGTTAACAATGCTTACAGACAGGTTTATGCTAATAGTCCTTGTGAAGCTAATTTCTTAATGCGAAACTCATTAATAAGTGTCCCAATGTGCTGCTATTTCCCATTCCAAGCTTCCACACCTTCCCCAGTTACCTTCCCTGATTTCCATTGCACTTTTTGCTCAGTTAAGGGTCCTTTTCAAATTCCACGTTGGTATTTCATTCTGACATGTTCATGTATACAGTCAGCAATACTTTCCACAGGTAAAGTTATGCCTGTAACCATAAATTCTTGCATTTCCATTGCAGTTTCTTCCATTTTTTAAAAAAATGCACGAATTGCATTAGGTAGCTATTAAAAATTCCAGATAAAAGGAAAAATAACATTTCCTTTAACTCTGGCAGAGGAATTTGTGATGAGATTTGGAACTTTATTAGGTACTCCCACCTGGTGCTATTTTCATGTTTCCATCCCTTGTGTATCAGACTCTACCTACAAGATCTGCCCTAAGATGCTGAACATTCACAAACACAAAACTAACTATGAAAATAGCTAACTGGCAGTTAAGGCAAGCTATGCCAAAATGAAGGATGCAAAAAAGTCACAACAGGGATAGATAAAGCCATTTTTGCACACAGAAACCTTATTACTGATGTCAGCAAATCAACTATAAAACTAGCGCGATTATATGAGCTTAGCCATTTATTTCCAAACTGAACAAGCTCGCCACCGAAATCAATGAAACATCAAAGAGAAGGCTCCAGCTGCATGTCAAAGGTGTCTGATCATTTAGTACCCATTCATGAAAAACAATAAACCAAGCGTTGGCATTTCATACAAAACTGCTGTCAGCGAACATAGAGTTTTTAATTAGACCAGTACAGTAGGTTTGCTTTCTTAAAATTTATGCTGAATGTAACTTTTTTGTATGAGATCCTCGTTCTATTCTCAATAACACTTCTTGTTTTGCTCTACCGAAACAAAGATACCACTGTCGGGCTCAAGCAGGGAAGTCAACTGATTGTTTAACCTTTGGCATCGCCCAACTTCACCCACAGCCTAGGAGCGTGCTTGTTTTTTCCTCAAAGGTGCACACTGATCACATTTAACAGGCTTGAGATAATTATATTTAAACACAAGAATAAACTTGTAGAGAGGCAAGAACAGAAGTCCATGCAGAATGCTCTCCTGTTTTCAATATTGTTTGATGGCACATTTCCTTATTATTTATTTAAAAGTAACTTTAGAGAATGGGACAGAGCTTCACTGAGTAAAGGCGCTATCAAAAATTACAACATAAATCCCCATCCAAAGTTGAGTGAAATCCATAAAACCTCTCCTTCCTCTCAGTTTCACTGGGCTACAGACAGTCGGAGTGTCATGACTTAAAATCCTGTTCAGGAGAAGCAATATTGCGAGGTTGGTGTATCTGCATCCCCAGCTGCTGCGTGGCTCACGAGCCCTGTGTCCCAGTGTGCTGGGCACCTCCATGTACCATGCAAAGGCACGGGCCTGCCTTCAAAACCTTTGATATCTGAAGAAACACTAAAACCATTTTTAGTATAAATAAAACCACAATTCACCAAAACTACAAAAACAGTCTGCTCTGAAGGCTGTCAAACAAGAAGGTTTTCTGATTTAATTTTTTCCACTTCATTCTATGGTGTATATCACTGAATTTGAAAAAAGTTCAGTTAATTATTTTTTTAATGGTAATGACAATTGACTTCTTTTAAAGTACACTATTTTTAATCAATAATTATTGACATGAAAGGTCAAAAATGTCTGAAATCCCCTGCAAGCACTGTGCAACCTCTGCTCACCCTTTGTCAAAAGAAATGTACTTGGTGACTTCGCTTGTGCGTGTTATTAACAAATTAAGCAGGATTTAGAAATAGCAAATATAAAACAGTGTAAACAGACCGGCTGTCACATAAACCCAATTTTAATTCATCTGAAGAAGATGCATATCCTTCCTCCACGTCTTGGTTTTCCCTTCCTCCCCCCATCAAAATGCATGTTATATCTCTATGCTACAAACACATTAATATTACACATTCATGGGTACTTCAGTTGTTTGCAAATCTGCCTAACAGATGGATGGATGGGACATAAAATTGTGTCAATCAATCATCCAAGGAATCAACACCTATAAATGAAATTCTGCTGAACGGGAAGGCCATCCAAAAATCAGCACAGTTTCACGTATGCTCACATTCATATTTCCCCGTGCTGCAGCTCCTATTTGATGTTCCTATTACCAGATCTTACCCTCAAGTCTATTTACTGGTATTTTCTAATAAAGCCAGTTGTGACAGATATTGGGGGAGGAAAAAAAAAAAATTTAAAAATGCTGTAATTCTAACAGAAAGTAATTACCACCAGAAAAGGAAAGATGTCCCAAATTAAAATATCACTGATAGAAAAGTATGCGTCTTTTTAAAAGGTATAGGAATGATGCTTTTCAAAGCAGTCCTAAGAACTTTATCTGTAATAACTGAGAGGTGCTGATGACAGCCAGGTCCCCTAAAACCTATTATTGATTGCAGAAAGCATGGCAGACACTAGCTGATGTAACACTGCATTTTGGAAAATATCTGTCAACCAGACAAATTTAGTGCTCTTTTTCATTTAGGTGGTTTCAGTATCTTGCATCATTTTGATCACTTCTCTTTATCAGAGCAGAATCCATCAACCAACCCCTTATAACCTCCATTTCTACAAATAAATCTACACTCTGCTATTACTGTTGCATTAAAAAGGAACCTTGAATTGAGGACAGAGAAATAATGTCCTCTAAGTTATCTCTAATACTCAGCGATCCAAGGAACTCCAACATAGGCTGTAAGCAAATGGCCCAAATAATCCCTCTGAGTGGGAAAAAGGAAATGGATGGTAGAAAAAGCCCAGCCAGAAGGTAAGGCCTTAGGCACATGCTAAATCTGAGGCTGGCAGATGAGAAGGGCATATGGACAGCAGCTGCTGTAACAAGCCTATGATTGAAAAGCTTCCTCCAGCCATGCCGTTTGCAGCGGTGCTGGGACCTTGAAACAGCCAGCGACGGAGAAGATACAAAGGAATATTAAAGCAGGAGAAGAGGGGTGAGTTCCTACCTGAAGCCAAGTGCGAGTTAGGAAGATGATGTCCTGTTTGTTTAATATTCGTTAGCTACTACATGATGTTAATACACTTATTATTCTAGTTCGAAGAACAACTTTTCCAAGAGCTGATCACTGACAAGAGACAAAAAATAATGCTCTTTTTTTTTTCCCCACGGATGCATGCATGGCAATTTGCTTGACTGATCCTTGAGATCACCGCCTATGTATTATGTGCCACAGCAACAGCTTTCTGACATTATTTTGTTTACTAAGTGACATTACTTTGTTTGCTAAGTACTCTTCTGGCAGGCAGACACTCCACAAGGGAAAGGTTTTTAGCATCTCTTTACTTGACTTCTTCTCTGCGAGGAATGAGGTTACTCGCAGTTCAACTGATTTCACAGAAGTTTGGAAGCCAGTTGTACTATTCAACACCTGCAAATTAAGGCTCTCTAATAGCAGCAAGAAAAAGTAATAGTTTTGTTATGTATAAATTCTTATTATCAGACCCATCCATTGCTTATGCATGAGCGAGCTTTGTTCTGTTTTGTTTTTAAATGAAAAAAAATGTTCAGTAATGTTGGACCATTATTATCGTGATTTGCATGTAAGATGGAAAATTTTAGTTTATTTCAGTACTTCTGGTTCTTAAAAAATAAAATTGAGTTACATTAAGATTTTCTTGCCGTTGTAAAAACAGCAGTTGACTGATATCAGAAATTTTTAAAATCACATTTTTAGTTGTAGGAGAGTAAGAATGGCTGAGAATGAAGAGAAACTGCCATATACAGAGAATCCTCCAAAATGAGAAGAAAAAAAACCCACACAACTGAGCTATGTGAAATTTCTTCATTTTTGAATAATGCTTCTACTACAAAAATGAAAAAAATTAAGATGCATCCAAAAAAGACATTTCAGATGCTTGTGCTTCCCCAATGTTCTCAGATTCTTTTCTTAAATCAGTAAGATTTTACATGACTTTAGCTAGCTCAATGAGTCTGACTCACTGAAACATCGAAATACTTAGTGCCAAAAATTTTGTAGACAGCTTTATCAATCATACAGATGTTTTTTTTTCACAAGCTTGAAGAGTAACTTGAAACGTATTTTACGCTGTTGCCAATCTCTTCAAAACATTTGGACAGGGAGAAGGGAATGTGTGGGAGTGGAAAACGCAATGCAGTCTGCGTGGCGAGAAGAGGACTCCAGTTCCTGAATACAGAACAATTTAGTCTCAATATTAAATTCGAAGATAGTTATTAAGTGTTCACAGCGATTATTTAAAGTGGTATTTTATTTACTAGAGCTAGATTGAATAAAACCTTTAACGGTTTAATGAGAATGAACTCGGTTCAGCACGGACTCAATTCAGGGATTCCACGCAGGATGTGACTTGGTCCACTTTACATTATAAGCTGACAACAAAAACACTGTCAGGCACAATTATTTTGCTCGGAGGTTACACAGGGCCTTAGGCAACGAGACCGTGACTAAAGTGCTGCTGCAGCACAAATAAAAATGAAAACAAACCACAAAACAGGCAGCACATGGACTTCTACAGCACATCCTAATACTTTCTAAAGGGCGCAGATCAAAACTATGCCGGGACTGTTTATCTGCATTGCCTTTAATACGGTTAAACGACAGATAAAAGAGGTTTCCGTGTGTCTGCAGCATCAATTGTAAAACTCCCCAGAAATATATGAAAGGCTGGTTATCTAATGTAAAGCTGCATCTCTAATCAAGTTGCTTCTCCTTCCTGGAGATGGGGTACTCCTTCCTACCATTAGATGATTCCAGTTCCAGAAAATACCGAGTTTCATTCTTTCATTCGCAATTTCTTTCCAAGCTGCTCCATTTCTCATTTTTTTTAATATTTGAAGCATGACAAGAAGGCAGAGGAAAACAAAGGGGAAAGCTGAAAAATTAATTTATAGCAGTTATATATCACTTAGAGCACTCTTGCAATCAGGTTTAACAAAGGAAGTGTCAAATCTCTTATCCTTCATGGGTTTTGTTCATTTGTTAGGTTAAAGTTAAAGAGTTAAAACCATTACTTCACTGGAAGCATGTCAATTCTTTCCAAAACATCTTACTCCTGGAGTTTATCATTACTTTCTATATTCAATCCTTAAAAGGGATAAAAAAAATACGAAACAAACCCCCAAGAACTGCTTAGTCCACTTGTAGAAGGAGTATCTGTGGGATCCTGCAGAAAGGAAAGGCAGAAGGCCATCTACATGTCAGTCCCCCAGGTTCAAGGAGGAATGATCCTACACCAGTGAACACCATTCAGGAAAGATTGTGGAATCTTATCCCAATCCCTAACTATTTTTATTCTAATGTGGCTAATATCACTTACTTCAATTTGCAGCATATTATGCAGCAGATAAACCAAAAAAAATTACAACAGTCTTTTTAGTGTTTCAGGACTTCCTTAATGCTTTAGAGTAAACATGTGCCTCTTCATTCAAACCTAAATTTTTCAATCTTGATTTGTAACCTGCTTATTTTCTTTGCCCTTGATTTTCACTGCTCTCCTCTGGCCTCTCTCCAGTTGGTCCAAATCTTCCTTGAAATGTAGCAGGCAAAACTTGAAAGACAGTATGCTGATTTTTCAAGCTGATTTTGAACTTCAATACTGTTGGCAGACACACCTGCCACCCATCCTGAGTCAGTATCAGTAAATTTAATAAGCATACATCCTATTCACTCTTCCAGGCTATTAATGATAACGCTGACTACTACCAGATTAAGGGCAGGCCCTAAGAAACCTCATTCATTTTAGCAAAGAACTATTTGATATCTAAATGATTTTCCAAATGTTCTTCATCACTGTTTTGTCATTTTATCCAGACCACACTTCCCTAGCATGCATTTTAGACCACCACATGAAAGAATGAATAACCTCCCTAAAGTTAAGACAGCCAGCACCTTCTGTATTTACAGACCTGTTACCCTGCAATAGCAAAAAAGAAGTCAAAACATTATACCAAACTGGTGTTAAGAGGTTTTTCTGAACACTACTATTTGTTGCTGCAATGCTTTTCTAGGAATTTAAACTAACCTGAATGATACATAACTTCACTCTTCCACCATCAGCGCTCCTTTTAAAAAAAAAACTGGCACTGAGTTTGCCCCTTTTTTCAAAGGTTTCAAAGTTTTCAAAGACAACACTCACAGCTTTAAGACGGGAAATTATTGGAGGCTAAATCCTCTGCAACCAGGCTCACTGGACCCAGAGCCAATTCAGACTTACTCATCAAAATATCCTCTAACCTATTATATTCCTGATCTTTCATCAGGCCAAGATAGATACATAACCTAGGGATTAATATGAGCCAATCCACAAACAGTGCTCTACTTCACTTGGCAGAAAATAAAAGTTGGAAGTTTCTTTATCTGTGTATCTCCATTATTAAGATTATCCTGACAGATTAGTTAAATTTTAAGTAATAAACCCATACTTTACTAAGCTTCAAACTGTTTGCTTTTCCTCCAAGTTCTCCTGCCCTTGGCTTCCAAATTTTAGGATTTTAGGCACTCAAAAAAATAATTGTCATCTTCATGATGTGGCACCATGTCCATAACTAAATTGCAGATCCTTCCAACTCTGAGCAAGTTACAAACTAGAATAAAACCAGTTACAATGACCAAGCTAAGTATTCATCTATATAAATTATTTTCACTTTCTAAATTATATATTTTAAATTGCTAAACTAGAGATATGTTGCCATTCAGAAACATTCCAGCTTATTTTTAAGGCCTTTTGCTAAATTACTCAAGAAAAAAGTCTACGTTGATGCAAAACTGTCTTACTGCACGGTCCAGTGAATATTTCAACATATTTTCTCTTCTGAACCCAAACTGTAGGGTCACCTGACTGGTATTGAGAGCCAGCTTCAAGTTTAGGGACTCTCTTCTTGCAGACACAGCAACTTCTAGCTCCGCAACCTGTGAGGAGGTACACACGCATGCCAAGCAAACAGACATCCCCCATCTCTCCGAGACACCAACAGAAACAGAAGCAGGCTGAGCAAAATTACCCTGCAGTCTTGAAATGTTGGAAACTGCCAAAAATTTTTTTTAGTCTTCAAAATATAAGTAGCTTGTGTTTAGACCATATACATTTACTCTTCCCTATACTTGCAATAACTTTTTCTAGATTGTGAAGCTGTTCTTCATAAACCTAAATACAGAGTCTTTTTTCATAGCTAGCTTTCTTAAAGTCCCTATGAAACTGTTAGAAAACCTCAGGAAAGGGCAGAGCCTTAGATTATATTAAACAAATTCAGAAGGTTCCCACCACATCACTTTTCTGTGTAGCTGAAAGCAGATTAGCAGCTCTGGAGAAGAAATTTGTTTGCCTCTTGGTTCCAAAGTCTGTGCTTCTGGAGCAAATCCCCACTCCTAATAGATAAACCAAAATCCCGTATAGTATTACTGAATGGGGTACCATTGCTTTACACAGTTTCTTATAAAGTAGATCTCTTTTCCATCATACTGCACTAGACAATACAATTTTTGGCTGAGTTCATTTTATACTTTTAAGTAAACTTTTACCAACCTTTGGACCTTGACTAGCACATCTAGAAATTAAAGCCTCTGAAATCCATTTAGTATTCCACGAACATCCAGCACAGAGAATGACTGATGAGATTTTGTTAGATGAACTGCTTTCTATCAGCAAGTGTTAGAAAGTGTCAGGTGCCACTCTGCAACAGAAAGGCCTGCAGAACCCCGTATCTGTAGATGGAAGATATTTTACCTTCAGAGCCCACAAAGCAGAAGTAAGAAGTGCCAGCACCGTAATTTAACTGACCCCCGACAAAGAGGAAGAGTGCACTTTCTTCCAACCCCCCCTTCTCAACCAGCGTTCGGGAGGAACGTGCCAAGATGCCAGCAGAGAAGTGCTACCAGCTCTGCTGCTCACAGCCAGCCGTCGCAGACTGCTGCAACTCCTGCAGCCACTCAAAACTGTTTAAATTACTCAAGATCTTCTCAAGGCTCCAGCATAGGTGGGAATCAAAAGGGCACAAAACACCATTCCCTCGCTGTTAAGTTTTGAGGCACAGACCATATAAAACTGGTATTAAAAGACTGAAGAGAATGAAGTCATGGCTAAACATCTGTTTTTCTCCATTTACAGGTCTCATTGCTAGTGTTAATTCAAAGTAAAGTTTCTCAGGACACAGCATCTTCACCTATGTAAAATATAATCCAAATACCACGTTTATAAGTAAAAAAGCAGTTGTATCATTCACTCAAAAGAGGAACTACTTTCACACTTACTGGATGCACCAGTCTCCCCTGCCTTCTGTGAAACAAATGCCACATCCTTCCTCTGTCTCAAACAAGCCCTTTGCACAAACCTGATCTGAGAAAGCACTGCCTGTGAAGGAGGAGATGGAAGAGATCTGTATCACTTTCCCCCCATCATTTTCTGCTGTTTTAAAGGATACAAGCCAAAAGCACCTCTTTAATATGACTTTGAAGGCACTTGATGTGGGGTTTCAACTAGCGCTGCTGTCAGGTAGAGTTATTTTTCTTCTCTGCACAACTTTGTTTGAACTGCTGAGAAATATCACTTGCAACAAGTACATAACTGACTCTAAGGACTCCTGAAATGCTGATTGTCTCTTCCCCCCACCCAAGTGAGAGCTCCATGGTGGTGGAGAGACAGACAAGGATCATGATCTGGTGCTGTGGGAAAAAGCAAAGCACCAATTAGGATCAAAACAACAGAAGCAACATCTTCCCAAATTCTCACCTTCCCCATAATTATCTCCACAAGTTCTGTTTTGCTGAGTGAGACCATAACCTGGCACTTCCCAGTTTTTAATGTGTGAGGATTTAGTGTAGTGTTAAATTCCAAATTTCCTGTAATTCAGATCTTGGGTGGCTGATGAAGTATAGCAACAATTTCATCCTTTACAGTATTTTTGGCTGTAGAGAATAATGTGACAACCACTCCTCTACAAAACAGAAGAATCAGGACAGGATCTCGTAGGCAAAGACTGAACTAGGGATTAAAACTCAACATTAACTAGTTCACTTGCCTGATGGAAGAATTTGAAAGAGAAACACCTTTCTCATCCTTTCAGTGAAACAGCTCTAACAGCATTCATCCGCACCAGTGAACACCTCTGCACGAGCGCTTTCAACACCACCACTGGAACCAGTTTCTGATTCAAGACATTTGTTAAAGAATGTAGCAAAAAGGTTGACATAGCTCTGTACCCTCCCAAATCTGATAACCCATTCATGCAGCTCTCCTGCCCTTGATAACTTCAACTTGTCATAGTCAACACTTGCTATTTTTTTCCTTCTATAAAGGGAAATATGCTTTCTTTACCCCCACCCCAAAAAAGAAAAAAGAAGGAAAAAAAAAAATAGAAGACATTTATAATCTAACAAAACCCTTTCTGGAGGAGACTGGTCAAGCAATGTTGCCGGCTGGTGCTGACTCTTAAGCCTGGTTTGTAAAGGAACCTGAAAATCCAAACTTCTGCTTCCAAAATAGTGCTTACTCCTTGATGGCAGAGAAGTGGTTGAAAACAGGATAAGCACATTCTCTTGCACACACTGCAAGTTCAAATGTGTTTTTTGAAGTGACTTAATGGTTGAGTCAATTCTGTAGCGATTTTCTGGGAGATGAAAGGATGCCCAATTCATGCAGATGTGCAGAAAAATTAAGCAAAAGAAGAGAACCGTACAAGAATAAATACACTGGGACACTGGATGGGACACTAAAAACACAGCAAGTAAGTCACAGTAGAATATAACATTACAGAATGTATATATTTTCTTACATAATTACATTCCAGTGTAGAAAGATATAAAAAGAAAGTGTAAATTGAGAACACAGGCTGGTAATTATCTGAAAATATGATGATAAAATTACATGATAGATCAATCATCCACAAAGATTAAGCAACAATAAAAACAAGACTCTTCAAAATTAGAGATTTACAGAGACTGCAAGAAAGGGAATTTTAAGAAAACTTGAAAAACACATATGACATCAAAAGTAGTATGTTAACTGATGAAGTTCAGTTAAGGAAAATGCCACAGTCCAATTTTACTTCTACTTGATCACAAGGTTTTAAGACACATGTAGCTGAATTTTGACGTTGTGAAACACAGAGTTTCAGGAAAGAATTAAATAAATGAGAAGTTCAAATTAAAACCAGCTTTAAAAGCCTGCAAGTGCAGCATCACAGAAAGATGAAAATATTCTAATAACTGCAGTCACTGTTTGAGACTACTAATGAAATGCAGAATGATGAACTAAGCAGCATAAGAACCTTACCAAAATTAAATGCATTAATCTTCAGTTTATTTAAAGAAAACAGATGTATATGCAAAGAGCATGTGATTAAGAACAATAGTTTAAGAGACTCGGGACAGGAGACAGAGGGGATGATAATATCTGTTAAAACTAAATATTTATATTACCAAATACAGCTGAAACCCACCAAAGAATCAGCAGCTACAAATTAAAGAAAGTAAATGTACAGCAATAGGCAATTTCAGTTATCCGATACACTTATTAAAAAAAACCCCTCATGGATATTAACATATAAGAGCATGGGAGACACAAGTTAAGCATGACAGTGTCTCTCAGTGAAAGCCAAAACATATTAAGAATTGTTCTTGAAAACACTTCTAATTCAATAGCTGCCACTGATATAACTTAATATTAATGGTCAGCTAGAAAATATTTAGTACAGTCCCAGAAGAAGTTACAGAAATGTATATTGGGGTAAAGACAAAACAGAGTATTTACTAAGACCAACAAGGAGGATAAAAAACGTAGATAACCTCAGTGAAGATCATACGGAGATATTTCTATAAATTCAGGAGCATAACTACACCAAGACGACTTCTTTGGCTTTATCAATAGTAGCAACAGCATCTCAGCCACCAAACTGGCTTATAAAGCTACACAACTCATCTCTTGAACCTGAAACGTTATTGTATTTTCTAAAAAACTGCAGGCAAATAAATCCATCCCAGCCTACTAGATTCAGTTTCCATGCTAAGGCTACTTTTTGCCCCCAGGCAAGCACCACTCACTACAGATCAATTCGCTTGCATAACTGTCCCTCGATAACATTCGGTACAGCTGAATTTCGGATGCTTTGGCAAAAGGTGACATTTCGAAGAAATCAGGAGTACACAGGAATACACAACTTGGAGTTATTTATTAGCTGGCATGCAGGAATACAGACTTGGCATCTCTTAACCTAACTCAAGTTAGTCTAGTTTAAGGTAACAAATTTACTGAAATATCCCATATACACACAAACCAACATACTGTGTAACCTTAACATATTTGTTTGCTTTAAAGTTACTTTGAACTAGTTCAAAAAGCAGTGAAACATTAGAAGAGCTAAAAAGACAGCATATAGGAATGTCTGACTAAAACAAAGACTGGTTAGTGACCTCTCTATCTTGTTTCAGAGACAGACTGCTACTGAAAATTGTATTTAAGACTTTACCAAGTCAGCCACAGAGCCTGGGATTGTAAAATTATGGTTCTGTCATCCTTGTTCTGAGAGTCTGCATTTATACATATATATACATAAGCCATAAATATGCGTAGGGTTTTTTTTAAATAATGCCATTCATGAGAATTCAATTTTTGAATATTTAGTATTTTGAAAATGCATAACAATTGGAAATACTAGCATTTAGTGTCATGGATATATTAGCATTTTAAGGAATCGCAGAAGGTAAGGAACTGCAAAGCATTTCTGGCAGCTATTCCTTCCAAGTTATTAGAGCTCTCGGTGAATCTGAACGCTCATCTATAACATAATAAGCATTTCTTAAAAGATTCTGTATTTTATTGGACTAGAAGCTGACTGCAAAACATTACTTCTTTCCATTCTCCATCTGCAGGGGAATACATCCTACATTCACTTTCTTCCACGTCGTAAAAAAACATTACTGAATTTGTTTTATTCTCTGAAGTGCCATTACCAGCCGTTTCTGAAGTTGCTCGGTGTTATTCATTGTCAGTGTCTTCGCAACTGAGCAGGTCGGCATTTTCTATTCTGTGGGAACTTCTTAATTAAAGGTTCACATGATTACAAAGCATTGACACAGCTCCATGTTTTATGTAGCACAAAGCTTATTTTTTTTTCTATCCTAAACCAGCTGGCAAATAACTATTAAATTTGTTGAGCTTCACATAATATTTATTGATCAGTTCATAACAACTGAAATGTTACTATTCTGAAGTTTATCACACTAGAGTGTCAAAATTAATTTTGCATTTGGTAATTAGCTTCTGAGCTTGTTATATGTTCAGAATATGGAACTTGCAATTAGGTAATCTTTTACATTCAAATTTTGTAAGTCAGTTTTCAACATTAGTTTAAATGTGTACATCATATTGGGGGGGAAAACACAATAATCTGCCTGAAAACACAATGCCATATATTTAAATGAATTTGGTATTTGGTGTATTTTGGTACGTCTGGCAAAGTTTACATGAACAAATTTCGCTCTTGAAATCATTATCATCACTATTCAGACTTCACAGTTTTCTTGGTGGGTTTTTTTTTTACTAATATTTCTTGTCTATTCTGTTTCAAGTTTTCTTTTTAAACAGCAAACCCTGAAAGTGTACTTTTAGCATTGTTGAAATCTTACATCCACTAATACAAGATGATGATGATGATGATGATGATGATAAGATTGTGCATAGCCAGTGTGATTCTACAGCTATGTATTTATAAACTTACGTAGTTTGGGTCTAACTGAGCAAAGCACATTTTCCTCAAGTATCTCAGAATACACATACTTGCATGGAAAATGGATCACCTAATTCTACATTCACGCACTGCAGGTGTTACTGGTACCCCCATCCCACCACAGCACAACATTGCCTCAACCTGCCCCACAACCATCACAAACGGTCTAACTGATTAATGCAGTTTTCTCGAAGAAACTTTTATTTTCTATAACAGTGTCCTTGATGCCAGATCTCTTTTCGGTTTGGGGAGTATTTCACATGTTCTCATTGGAAAAGGAGTATCCTGATAAGGACAAATTACAATGCTTATTATGAAATACAGACATTGAATACAAACATTTATATAGAACCATAGAATCAGAGAATGGTTTGGGTTGGACGGGACCTTTCAAGGTCATCTAGTCCAACCCCCCTGCCATGGGCAGGGACATCTTCAACCAGATCAGGTTGCTCAGAGCCCCGTCCAACCTGACCTTGAACACTTCCAGGGATGGGGCATCGACCACCTCTCTGGGCAACCTGGGCCAGGGTTTCACCACTCGGCGTAAAAAATTTCTTCCTTATATCTAGTCTGAATCTCCCCTCTTTCAGTTTAAAACCATTACCCCTTGTCCTATCACTACAGGCCCTACTAAAAAGTGTGTCCCCATCTTTCCTGTAGGCCCCCTTTAAGTACTGGAAGGCTGCTATAAGGTCTCCCTGGAGCCTTCTCTTCTCCAGGCTGAAAAACCCCAACTCTCTCAGCCTGTCTTCATAGCAGAGGTGTTCTATCCCTCTGATCATTTTTGTGGTCCTCCCCTGGACCCGCTCCAACAGGTCCCTGTCTCTCCTGTGCTGAGGACCCCAGAGCTGGAGGCAGAACTGCAGGGGGGGTCTCACCAGAGCGGAGCAGAGGGGCAGAATCCCCTCCCTCGACCTGCTGGCCACGCTGCTGGTGATGCAGCCCAGCATACGGTTGGCTTTCTGGGCTGCAAACACACGTTGCCAGCTCATGTCCAGCTTTTCATCCACTGGTACCACCAAGTCCTTCTCGGCAGGGCTGCTCTCCATCCCTCCATCCCCCAGCCTGTATGAATACTGGGGGTTGCCCCAACCCAGTTTGATGATGTGAAGAGGCACAAGGCCAAACCTATCCAATTCAGCAGTCAAACAGCAGTCACTTCCAAGTCTTGCTCAGTATCATCTTCCCTTCCTCTGCCCCTCCAGCTTATTTTCGACTAATACAACAGCCAAGGAGGAGGAAAGGTTTGCCACTTCTTGTGTAGTTATACATGGATCAGTAAAATAATTAACAGGCTGCTTCAGACAGTAAATTTCATCTCTAGACTGATGGTTTATTTCGAACAATAAAGATGAATTTTAAGTGTAGAAGACAAAGAGACAAAGATCTGCAAATTTTTAAAAACAAATGAAGATGATTCACCTCAGCTAGTCAACTCTTTCAGCTGAACAAACAACCCAATTGTTCTCTGGAAATCAGAAAGAAAAGCGTGCTGCTTACATCTGCAAGTAAGTTTTGGCATCATGATCCAGTTATGGAAAACAAAGGTTTAGACTTCCTAAGTAAACCAGCTGGATTAATCAGCCAGCTTGAGGAGGAGGTGAGTATGAGTCCAGTCATATCTAACACTGTTTTCAAAATTCAAGGTCAGCAGACATTGAAGCTACTTTCTTCTGCTGATTAGTGAAATTTGAAAATTGACAAACAAAAAGGGACCGATGAACTATTTCTCAATAATTTCAGTGGAGATCATGTGTTGTGGTGGAGAAAAGGAAGAATAAGTACATTCTGGGTGAGGGGAATGCCATCTAAGTGTTTTTTTGGAAAGAATCCACATTCATGTAAGGACATAAAAACTGATGTGATGGTGTTCCACAAGGAAATACAGAAGAAACTAAGAAGCTCAAGAAATGTAATTTCAGGAGAAATGTGACCAAGGATAGTTTTTTTTCCAGTCGCTGACTGGCCTGCTCATGACAGCTGATCCACAAGCTGATGTGAGCTGCTAATTGGATTAATGGGCCTTTAAGAATGAAAAAAATCTCACTTTCCACTTCCACAGGCAGGAGATTTTGGATGATATTCCCAACAAGAATAGAATACAAGTATTGTTTCCTTCCCGTAACTTCAAACTTCAGCCTTTATTATGCATCAGAGAAACACACCGCTGATGACTTGGGACATCTCAAATTTTTGCAATTTGTATTTTTCAACACCAACAGAAGTTTCTTCGATCTTTCAGTTGAACTGAGATGAAAAATTACATTCTCGAGAATCTTTAACCCATGGTCTACTACTCCAGTTAGTGTCTGAACCACCACCAATAGATTGCTACATCATGTATTTGACACTGCAGTGCACGAAATGCTAGGTGCCAATGCAGCATTCAAGTTGAAATGAGGAGAAATTAACTGTTTGCCCAAAACTGTCAACATGCGTATCCCAAGATGACAGAGTTGAGCCAAGATGTCCCAACGCTAAATGCAAAACTGAATTTTACACTCCTGGGATGAATATAAAAGTCAACCTTAGAAAACCAAGCTTGCTGCTTCTCGCATGTTGCTGATGATGAGAAAGGACAGCGGCTTCTCTGCGCCTCCTGAGTCTTCTTGGCATGGCAGCAAGTCCAGCTGTCCTGGAGAGGCAGTGGGGCTTGCGCTCACCCCGCACTGTGGTGCAGTCATAGAATCATTTAGGTTGATCATCAAATCCAACTGTTAACCTAACACTGCCAAGTCCAGCATTAAACTATGTCCCCAAGCACCACATCTACATGTCTTTTCAATACCTCCAGGGATGGTAACTCAACCACTTCCCTGGGCAGCCCGTTCCAATGCTTGGCAACCCTTTTGGTGAAGAAGTTTTTCCTAATATCCAACCTAAACCTCCCCTGGTGCAACTTCAGGTTGTTTCCTCTCTTGTTCCTTGGGAGAAGAGACCGACCCCCACCTCGCTACAACCTCCTTTCAGGTAGTTGTAGAGAATAAGGTCTCCCCTCAGCCTCCTTTTCTCCAGGCTAAACAATCCCAGTTCCCTCAGCCGCTCCTCATAAGACTTGTGCTCTAGACCCTTCACCAGCTTCGTTGCCCTTCTCTGGACACGCTCCAGCACCTCCATGTCTTTCTTGTAGCGAGGGCCCAAAACTGAACACAGTATTCGAGGTGCGGCCTCACCAGTGCCGAGTACAGAGGGACGATCGCTTCCCTGGTCCTGCTGGCCACACGATTTCTGATACAAGCTGGGATGCCATTGGCCTTCTTGGCCACCTGGGCACACTGCCGGCTATCTGCATCCCAGCTATCTGCAGCTTTAGGCAACTATTTTCTTTGCCCTAAAGACACGTATGTTCAACTGTGAAAAGGTCTGAATGCACTGGTTGCATTGTATTTTTCAATGTGTCTCATTCTATCCCTGCAAATAGATTGGCAGGATTTTTTTTTTTTTTTTTTTTTTTGGAAAGAAGCAATTAAAACAAATCCACTTTAGGTCCATGAAAATCATATGCCCTGCTTACTAAAAACCTTTGGGAACTTTTTTTCTGTAGAGCAGTAAAAGTAAGCAATGCCCATAACACCTGTGAAGCTGCGAAAAGTTTGCTGTGAGAAGGTCTGAGGTGAATGTACCATGCCAACACTACTGTAAATAATTAAACAAGGTCTAAAGGTGATCACTGATACCAGCACTCCTCAAGCAAGTTGGCTGCAAAGCTCACATCCAGCTTTTAAAAGGCAGCAGCAACTTTCAGGGTTCACAGTCTTTGTTTTTCCCTTATCAAGGGCCCTCACCATATAAAATTTCCCACCTTCCTAAGACTCCACATCAACTCTGAGTGGAAGTAGAATATAATTTAACAGTAATATTACGTAGTGAAAAGCACCTTCCTAGAATGCCTGCCCTCATATATCCTACAGATCATGCAAGAAACATTCGAATGACATCCACATTCCTTAATCTTACCTTAAAAAGTACTAGTATATATTTCAGGGTTTTTACTGTGTTTTATTTTGTCCTTTTAAAATCAAACAGAAGCAGAGACACATCTTTGAACATGGATATTCAGACTATGCAAAATAAGTAAGGTTTGAGTAACCTTAAACTGTCTTTACTAGCATTTCAAGTTTACCAAGGGTAAATGTGGTATCTCAAGGTATCTTGGTACCTTAAATCAAGGGTATCTTTTTTAAAAAAAGAAATCTCTATTTTCAACAGGACAGAAGAGCAGGCAGTTGCAACTACCACAGACATGTTAAAGGTTGTGTTCTTGTTCAAACATCTGTAGCAAAAAAACCCCTCCACAGCCCAGGATACAGGTGGCAAAGCACTCACTAAGGGGAAAAACGGTCTATCAGAAAATATTTTTTTTCTGAAGTTATAAGCAAGCCAACTCTTGTAAAAGCTGCCAAGAGCATCCAAGTCCAACTCAGTTTGACTTCATTCATATAAAAAAAAATTTCCTTCCTGCTCATTTAAAAAAGAATTTAACAGGAACAATTCAGGAAAAAAAAAAATCATCAAGCTAATCTCCGCACAAAAAAACAAACTGGTGAAAACCAGTCAGAAGAGAAGGAAAGCTTGTCTTCGGGTACTTACAACACAAATTTATTCAGTCTCAACATTTGCAAAGTACAGGTCCGCCCACAGGAACTTTTTTGTTTTTTAATATATATATAAAAATATACATATATATTTTTCACATGTGAAACTCATGGACTTGGTATCATCAGACAAACAGAACAACTGAGAAAAGCAAGTAAATGCCCAGGGACGGGGGAAGTGGACCATCTGGTCTCAAACACGCCAACACAATAGGGAAGGATTCGAGTTTGGCAGCTAAGGACTGGAAAGCATATGGTACATTTCCTCTTAACTGGGCATTTTCTGGCTTTTCTTAGTTTGTGTCAGAAACTTAACAGACCTTGCGTAGTTTGTATTAAGCTTTCTCATACTGAAAATTAAACCATAGAGAGCCTCAGAGTTCTTCACTTTGGGCAATTCTGAAGCAGGGTAAGTAGGAAAAAGAAGTAAAAAAATCTCTGTAATCTTTTGAGATTGTTGTGTTGGTATTTTTTTGCTTTCTGAATGGGTTGTGTGCTAATTTTTCACCAGGGACATGTGCATGTCCTCCTATACTATTTTCAAAATTAGATATGGCAAATTCCCTAGTCTGCTTCCAGGTCAGTGGGGAAATAAAAAAAAAAAAGGGGGGGGGGGGGAAGGCAAGAGTGAAATACTGCAGTGAAAGCATACTAAGATTATTTGGACCAAACTTACTTGGACTTAGAGTAAGTTTATTCTAAAAAAAGCAAAGTTAATCTTTTTATTTGTGTATTTACTAATGGTTACAAGACAAGCTCTCGAGCACCAACTTCACTCATGTTTTGATAAAACAAATCAGAGAAGTCTGAAATTACCACAAATGGAAGGTTTAAAAGTCTATGCTGGTAGCAAATATACTATATTTTAAGGTAAAATTAGCTGAGTACAGGACTGAAATTACTTACTTGGAAACAGATTCGTATTTCACAGACACTCACACTAGTATTATAGGCAGCATCTCAGGTTTTTTGTCCATCCAATTTATCATAAGGTTTCGCTTCAATGGTAAATGGAAGTTCTTAATTATATTTTCAGATCAGCAATTTAAATGAGATAAATGCATATTGCTGTAGATTTTTCTACTGTGGTGTCTGGGAGCACCAGTACCCTCTGTATGGGTCAGCAGTCTATAACATCAGGGTGGAAAGATAGAGACCAAAACCTCCAAAAATCGAATACAGTAACAACTCCTCAAGTTTAAGACAAAAATTATATACAAACATTAATCTAATGTAAATGAATCAAGCACAGGAGAGAATGAGACATTAGTCAACACAACACTGATCTCAGCACAGCAACACCTTAATTTGAGATTACACAGCAGTTATGTCAAGTTGCACTATTTCACACTGCAGTATGTTCAGCTATTATGTACTCAAAGTAAAGTCTTGATGAGTATTTAGCATTACTTTTTTGTACCTAGCAGCAACTTTCACTTTGCAAAGATTAGTAAGTATTATTTTTAACCTTGTATCTAAAAATCTGCAACTTCCAGGAATAAGTATTAGCAACTACTATAAGTTTATTCCAACAGAAACAGCCTTGCACAAGACTGCTTAGAAAACCCCAAATTGTTCTTATCAAAAACAACGCAGATGAGCTGGAGGGAGAGGGGAAAACTGCGTTGCAAAGATGCGGCCAACAGAACTGGCCGACCCTTTCAGGTGCTGTGTCTTCACTGCTTAAAAAAAATATTCAGTAGACTTTCAGGATGTAATCATGATGAAACAGCCATAAAATTAAGATTACTATGCATCAAATAAAAAGCACCAACTGTGTGCACGGTCTTACCAGTGACAAATACAAGACCGGATTCATTCAGCGCAGAGTTGAACTGTTGATCCAGCAGATGTGTTAAAAAAGTAATTGCTTGAGGGCAAACACAGCTATACTGCAATTGGCAGCTGGAGCTGAGCTCTGTGGAAACTGTAGCTTTCCTGCGCTAAGCAGCATGATTGAGCGTTTTATTCTTCCAATGGCTCGACTGCTTGATGATAATGGTAACTGCTTCAACCACCCTGCTTGCTTTGAAAGCAACCACGTGCCAAACGCTCACAGCAGCTGACGGCACCGGCCAAGAGCACACCAAGAGTAACCCAGGCTTAGCTGATGCATAAAACCAGGTTATGGCACGGTAGCGTGATCGTGAGCTCCACTACTTCTTTACCTAGAGCTGACTTTTGAGTTACCCATACATACAACAATGAACATCAGCATTACACCTAGCAAAGTCATTCTACGACTACCAATACATCAAAGGTAGTATTTCTTACATGAATATTTGCATTTCAGTACCTTCAGAAAAAAACATCACAACCATCCAATCAAATGGAAATATTCCAATCCTTAAAGTAGAAATAATATTATCTAAAGAGTACTATGAAGCACACTCAAAGGGGGAGTGAGGAGCCCTCAAGCTGCAGGTTGAAAGTTTTTAGGAAAAAAACAACAAAATTTAACATTGGTATTGCAAAAGACACTGTGCAATGAAGACCAGCTCCCCCAAAGCAGAGAGTCCTTGGAAAAGAGATGAGTTTGACTGCAAAACGGGAACAGACAGAATACAGTAAGGAAAAGTGAATCCATGCTGTAATTCTGGAAACCGTGTGGTTGTTCAGAATTGAATTCAAAGCAATATGGAAGAAAATACAGGTCTACATCTTGAATAATATCCTTGCAACAACTGGAATAAGACAAAGAAACAGCTATTGAATACGGTCATCAAAATGTCTCCTATCATCTGTATAATTTCAGTGTTAGAATAACAGCAGAACTAAAACTGAGCAAAGCAGGTGCTCATCAACTGGAAATGGAAGTGTCACATCCAAGAGCATCAGCAATACATTTCATAAATATTTCTTCTCTAGACAAATGCTTGAGAGACCATCATTAGAAATCGCTCATAACTTTTTAATTTTATAACATTTATAGAAATGGAAAAAGCTTACAGAAAAACTCTTTTACTTAGGGAAATGGAGATAGCATTTACAGACAGTATTTTGTACAAGGAGCTCTGGACTGTATTTCTAGTTCTCTTTCCCTTTGCACATCTTCAGGCAACTTGGTCTAACAGCGCTTCATTTTCCTGCACCTGAAAACCCAGGTGCACTTTTCTTTCTTTAATATAGCAAAGGCTGGGAATCTCAGTATTTTGTTAAATATTAAAACTACTAGAAAATATTTCACTGTAAGGTGTCCATATAATTTCTAAGAACAGTAACTCATATAAACACCCAAGTATACTGAAATTACCATCTAGCAGATAGGCAATTGCTTTCCTCCCTTCCCCAGCATTATTTTTTTTCCCCCCCAGTTTAATATAATATTTAAGGTTACAGAACACAAAAAATGTTACCAAGCTACAAGCAAATTCAGCTGAAAGGAATTTAACAAAAGTATCTGACAAAATTTGCAAAAAAATACTGTTGTTCATTTTTTGCTTCACAAAGGTTTTTATGTATTCACAATACACTGTAGCTCAGAGATCTGAGCAAACTATTACATTTCGGTAGCAACATAAAGCATTAATTAATAGATGACAAAGTCATCTGGTTCTGTATTCTCCACTGTTCTTCAAAGGAAAATAATTTCTAACCTAAATACAGGCTTCATAGAAAGCACTGAAAGGTTAAACAAAAACCTCTTCAGTCAAAATGCTTACAACTCTTAAGACAGCAAGCTATAAATTATTAAGTAGCTTGTCTAATTGCTTCATGATGGCATCCAAAGATTCCAGTCCCCCCCCACCCCCACATCCCAAGACGCAATTCCAGCTGGATGCACTTTCAACACAGACCATTATTCACAAGAGTCCGCTCTAATGTTAAAATGAGGTACCAGAGGTCAGGCTCCTAATAAGAAAACAAAGAGTAAGATTCCCATACCCACATAACATCCTAAATCTCGAAGCTACATCAGCAAGCTGACAACTGGAAAACCTAGGAAACCTCATCAATAAGTAATGGAGAAAGGAATCGGATTACACTGAACAGTCAGATTTTAAATCCTCCAAATTAAGTCATATATGGAGAACTGCTCCTATAAATACTGCTCTGAACCACAGCTGTAAATCAGAAACTTAAACTAAGAGAATTAGGGAACTTTCAGGTCTTCAGTCAGAGGACAATAGCATAAAAAGTGAACTCAATTTCCAGTTATTACGGAAGAGATAGGCAAAGCAGGAAAAAACAGCACAAGATAAAAAAAAGGTCCAATTTATCAACACGCACAGATTTTCCAATTCACTAGAGTTTGTTGGTTTTTAAACAACACATTTCAGGCAGAGAAAATGCATATTTAATGAGTCAGAGTTTACAAACTATAGCATGGTTTGCAAATCAAGCAAAATAGCTCTTTTTTCACTGGGTAATGGTAAGTAACAACATTCATAATTTTATAAAATATATAAATAAATCATCCATTCACACAAAATTAAACGATACGTGAAAATGTTAACTGCTGAAGTAGTAAGTCTTGGCTTGAAACTTCTTGTCTTCTTAATTTACAGATGTTAAATATTTATTCTTTTCTGCCTACCATCTTTCACTGTAATGAAATTATTTTTCATTATAGCGAAATGCAATTGATTGATTTTAGCGTTCTCCCTCAGAAAAAGAAACATGTAATCTGGCAGACATAGTTAGCTTTCTTTAAACCAGCACTACTGACCATCAGCTTCCCCATTTGAGGGACAGAGCAGCCAGTCCTTCCACGCAGTTTTCATACCAAAGTCCACAGTAATTCAAATACCTGCACAGCTGGTATTACTGACACGTAAGTCACCTGTAAATAGTAATGTACAATGTTCATTGGAAGTGTTACCAAATGATTGCTAACTAAGGGAAATAAAAGAGCAGGAGCAGCTCTATACCCATTCAAACGGTGGTACACGTGTATCAGGAACAAGATAGAAGCAAAACAAGGCAGTAAATGTATGTGGTGTATGTCTTGTCTTAAGAACGTCATTGCAAGAGCAGTTGATGATTGACAGAAATCTCCCATCCACTTATCCACTGCCACCAAACAGCAATCATAAATGCCATTGACACTGTAGAGCATTGAATAAGGGCTCAAAAAGAGTTAAAATAATAATGTTCTGTTGGCTCAATGCATCTCTTACCTTTAACTGCTACTGGAAAGAAGAAAGGCAGGGCAAGAAAAAAAAAAAACTATGTCCGTCTTATTCATAACTTACTAACGATTACATAGCCAAACTTTGGCCAATTGTTTTTCAATAAGGCCAGAATAACCCAGCAGTAAAAGATACAAGCATGGAGGTAAAAAAGAGCAATATGGAAATCTTTCTATCCAGGTTAACTTGCATGCCATTTATGGCCAAAAAAAGTATGGAAGGCTTCATTTTGCTTTATCATAATGCAGCAATCGAAACTCAATCTTTGTATACTGAGACGCTCTCAGTGCAAAGGTTGATGCACAATAAAACCTGGCACCAAGAGTTTGTCCTTCCTACACCTTGGCTATCAAAAGCACCAACCCTACATGAAAGAATGCATTTTATATTTTCGTCCTTAAAAGTGGAAATTAAAAATAGTTTGTTACTGCATCTTTAGTCATAGGGGTACAAAAGATCAAGAAACAACATTCGTACATTCAAAAGTCAAAAAAAGGTGTATCGCGAACAAGCTTAATTCTTGCAGTGAAGCACTGGCGGGGTAATGTCCCCAGCACCCTTTCCTACCCTCCTCTTCTTCCCTTGCTAAGAACTCAATTGTTTAATTAATTGTTTTACGTAGGTGAAATGGACCATTAGAAAACATTAGACAACACTTAATTTATCATTTATACAAGGATGAATGCAAATCATTTTGAGGTTTGGGGTTTTTTCTTCCCACACCCCTAATTAATATTCATGAGGATAATTTCACAAAGGCAGTTATAAAACTATGTCAGAGGCGGCTTAAAAATATAGTTGTGCTAACACAGAAAGAGGAAACTCTCTCCCCCCCCCTGCCCTGAAAGGGGGGGATTTAAACCCAATGCAAACATTTACTGAATGATGGGGTTTTATAATATTTTAATCGAGTTATTCATTACACAAAAATAACACTGTGGAAAACCAGATAACGTTATACAAAAGCTAAGTTCATTTGTTCTGGACAGGTGGCCAGTCTGCAACTCCGTGCCGGCATCCAAAGCCCGCCCACAATAGCACTAAAGACGATTATGCAAATGTTCCCTATTCCCTGCTATTTTCCCAGGAATGGGAGAAGGGCTCCATGTGGAAGAAGCAATTGTTTCCCAGTCATGTGGAAAACAAACCAAGAGAAAGAAGGGAGGGAATGTGAACAGGAGATAGAAACACATACCCTTAGCAGGCCAGTCTTCTGCTCGCTCTCGCTAAAAAATGCTTGAACCGATCATAACAGTAACGTGATTTCCATACTGGAGTGCGGATAGCAAGGGTCAGACACAGAGTTCAGAGCCCAGGAAATGTATTCTTCATACACAGCTATTCTACATTTTCCCTTGTATTCTACCGAGGGACAAAGCAGTTAAAAGACGGTAACTCTCCTTCAGTTGTAATACATCACTTAAATGTGAATGGTGGGGCTGCGTGATGCTTTACTAGAACAAGTAGAAAGTTTGTAAAAGGTGAGCAGCAGATCAGATCACTAGCTATCTGGGAGCTGGAATTTTGTCTGGATTTCATGCTATTGAAGGATTTTTCTTCTAATTCCACACATTGATCACAGAGTAATTAAAAACCAAATGTGAAATCTAAGTCAATGCATTTGCTTCACTTCAGTCCTTCAATGATTATTAATTTAAACATGTTTTACTAAAATACAGCACCTTGTACCACAATATAGACTAGTGTAAAGGTATGTAAAATTTATTCTTTAGAAGTACTACAATGGTTCTTGTACTTCAAACACAGGTCTTCAAACCCCATGGCTTAAATCACCCATTTCCACATAAAATGCTTTTCACCTCTCCCAAGTATCGATTTTCCACCCAAGTACACACCTAAATAATTCAGCTATCCTTCTGCTTATGTACTAACTGTATCTTATAGGATTCAGCAGGACACAAAAAAGACTGTAAGCAAATGAACTTGATGCAACTAACTAGCAGCCTGGAACTTTATTAATTATAAGTTAGGCATGACTCATTATAATTATAATTATAATGGCATGACTGTCCCTCTCCTCCCACAAAGCACCAGGCATTAAATGGATCCAGAGCAGCCTTAATGGGCTAGAAGTTGTAACAGATAAACAACCTGTCCCATTAGCATTAACTTTTACACAGGTTGCTGATTCGGCTCTGCAGCTGAACCCTTCCAGCTGCAAACGGGTACAGGAGCAGCTGCATTAGTTGGAGGTAGATTCCCCAACCACCACAACAAACAGGGCCAAGACAGCTGCCTCCCGCTGAGATTTGCCCCAGTAACCAGTTTCATTCAAGCTGGACAAGCACCACAAGTTGTGATACTTGGTTCAAGAATCATTATTTTTTCTTCAGTTACCTATTAGTCTGTATGCTTACTATTCTAAAGGAACCAGGTTTCTACAGCTGGTATCAGGAGACTAAAATAAGAAATAATCATCTGGTTAACCTTGCTCAAATGAAAAATGAAATAAACATCTTCCCTTGTTCCCCCCCCTCCAAAAAGACATGGCAATCAGAGTTACAGCAAGCCTCAAAGTTTGTTGAGTATAACTTCTAGGAGCAGTGTTAACAATAATCCTTATTTGATGATTTAAAGACCAATACCTCCTCTGCTTTGGGTAAAGCAACACAGCTTTTCACCCTATTCCAGCCCTGTAATTTGAGTTAGTAAAGATAAAAGCTGCCTCCTATACAAACTTTTTTTTTTTTTACTTTTAAAAGTAAGGGGGTTTTATGGTTCTTTTAGCTTCACCCCAACACCATTTAATCCTTTAGCCAGGTTTCCAAAGCATACATGCTTTGCTTTCCCAGTTGCTGGAAGTTTGTTTCCGTTTCCCATCACTACTGCTTCTTCATTCAGATCCCGACAACTGAAAGACTTCACGCTGATCTTCAAAAGAATTTCTTGGCAGTTTCTGCCATTGCTTTGAAGCGATTAATAAAATCCTCCTTACGTCACTGATACTATTGCTACTTTTCCTCATTCAACAGAATTTACAAATAAAAGTGTTGAGTGAACACTCTTGCTCGTATGGTCATCATATGCACACTGCCTTTATCATGTCTCCTGCCTGTCTATAGTTACTCTGTGGTTATTTTGACACTCCTCAGAATTTATATTCTTCCTTTTTTCCCAAGCTATCAAGTGCTTTGCATTTCCATTAACTCCACTGTTCTCTCTCCCTCTTTCTTGTAGGAAGCTCCTCCACCATCAGCCTACCTATTGGCTTTTGGGTGCTCTGTAGATCTTCCAAATATCTTTCAACTATTTCTTTTTGCGCGCTTGCTTGTTCTCAATTACTACTTGTCTTTCAGCACTGACATCTTCAATTTGAATGCTCCACCTCAGAGTTCTCTTATCTTGCGATCCAGGTCATTTCAGGTTTCTCTCCACAGACTTTTCTGAACATTCTTCCCCTACCCAGGCATTTCTCTATTTCCATTTTCAACACCAACTAGCTGCTCGATGTCTTGAATATCTTTTTTTCTTCCCCCCCCTGCAACTTCTAACACTTTCCAGCTCAGCAGCCCTTCATTCTTTACCCACCTCTATTTCTTTGTCTTGGCCTGGTAACACAAAACTTGATCAGCCATTCCTATAATCTCATTTTTTATGCTGTTCCACAGCTCTTCACCATTCATTTCTTCTTTCACCAGAGACAAAATTCCACCCCCCAACTCCTTTGTTTTCTTTCCTGTATCTGGCTCTTTCCATCTGTGCTTATCGTAGATCTTCGTTCCTGACACTTTTTTGGTTGCTCTTAGCTTCACTGATGCCAGCACTAACTTTAGCTCTGGAGGTAATTCTGTGAGAGAGGAAGCCTTCGACAGCCTCAGGAACATACCCTGATTTACTGCATACTCCCTCCGGAGTTATCAATTCTTGTTCTCTGTCATGTGCAATTCACCGAATCTTTAGAGGACAGGGATTATTCTGAGACTGAACTATATACTTGCTCATGTAAATAATCAGGAATTTCAGAGAGAGTTAAAAAGCTAAGCACAAGCATGGCTAAAAAAATATACACGTTTCCTATTTTAATTAAAGCATGCCTGCAGGTCATGGCAGCATTTGTATTGCTTTGGGGGTTATTACTGCGTATCAGAAAATTTTTTGCATATGAGAATACCACTACCAGCTGTAATTATATGACTGTACATAATTGGATTTTACTAAAAGTTCTACTCTATGTTTCATTGAGTAGATTTTATATAGTAATTATTATTGGTCTTTTTTCCTAGGTATCCAGAAACTATGTTGACAGAGGGACAAAAAGCATTTAGAACATAAAAATAGGCTGACAGAGACAATACTGTTTACTAAAGCGGGAACAAACCCAGCCTGCTGTAACAAAGTCTAATCCACAGTCTTCTCCCCATCACCTTTTTTCCACCCAAAATTCCCATAACCATGACCAGAAATCACGTCACATGAGTTGCTGCAGTGCTGTGTATGCTCTCCCTCTCAGGATTGTGTTTCTTCCACCACCACACTGGCATGTCACCAGGCATACATCCATAATGGGACCCATGCATAGATGCTCCCCCTCTCTCCTCCTTTGCAATTATTTGACAAATCCATTTGACTAAAGAGACACTTGCTGAGCTACACAGCCAGGGACTGGCACAGGACATGGCACAGGACATGCCCATGCTCCAGCTATTGTCCACCCAGCCCAGTGACACACAGACTCTTACAGGCACTCTCAACAATCCCATATTTTCCAAAAATTAATAGATAAGAGTGCACTTTTGCTAATAAAAATCATAACAAATTCTCTTTTGAAAATGAGATCCAAATAGCCACTTTTTCTTATTCGTATCATCATTATACACATACCTGAGAGGAGAGAAAACTCATTTTTCCCCTTTTTTGGCATATAAAAACCTTATGATCAGTTTAGCATGTAATTAACACGTTTGTCAACTCCTTGTTTCACTGTAGGCCTCTAGCCCAATATTTTCTGTACAGCTGTATAGTTAGTGCCACCATTAATTATTCAAACGTACTGCTGCAAACCAAAGATGTCCTGGTAAATAACAGTTTTGGACTTATTACAAGGTGAGTAATGGTTGAGTTTCCAGTTGTTACAGGTAAGGCAGCTACTCATTCTTAAAGTATTTTTGCTCTTTGTGTATTATTCGGAGTTGCGTAGAGAAAAATCTTCGCTACAAGCCATAGGGAGAAGAGCAAAAAGAAATTCATTGTAAATAATCAGCTGCTCCTGGGAGACAGAGACACTGCAGTGTGCCAAGTCAAATTAATCCCAGACACAAAGATGTGAATAAAGCTTTAAAACTGAGATAAAGCAGGGAAATTAAATAGATCACTTAGAGAAATAAAACTAACTTCATTCGGTACTGTATTTTACACACTGGCTAATGTGTGCCTAAAATTCAAAGTTTCTGCAAAGGAAAATGCTCTTCACATGAATGCTTGAAGCCAAAAAGGAGAGAGTACTGTATATAGAGACTGGAGAATGCAGATGGGCTTTCAGAAGCCTTGTTTTAAGCAAATGCATCAAGAACAAATTTCTGCTAAGAAAAGCCAACAATATATGTTTTTAAAATATCTGAAATAGAATCAGAACCAAAGTGAACTGCATTCATATTGAAATCAGCATTGCTAGATAATAGATTTTAAAAGAACAACTTTTATTTAGCCTAGGGCAAGCTTCAAATTTGCAGTCTGGTCTCATCTCTCCACTCAAACCTTTCTTTATCACATTTTTCATTTTGACTCCTTTAAATAAATGGTGTGTTTCTGAACACAAGACATCAAACTCAGCTCTGATGTGACTTAATTAACTTCTACAGGGGGGTAGGTCATTAGAAAACATTTATACATTGTTGCAAATTTACATAGTGGTGTACAAACACAGAAGGAAACAGATTTCCTACCTGGAAGCACTTACAACGCAAATAAAACCACCAATAACCAGGGTAATCAGAGTATGTTTTGACCTGGCAGATGCAGAAATTAGGCAGTGTTTTATGGGCACAGAACAGTATCACTCAATGCAAAATAGTCAAGAGATTGACAGAAGTGAACTAAAACCAGAGGCAAGCTAATACACAAGGGCACGACGGTTTAGAGCTTCACAAACAAGGAGCTTCACTGTCATACAGTAAAGGACACAAAAACACTCGTGCGTAGAAGCAAAGCACACAAATCTATATCAAATATTTCCACGAACATTGAAAGAAAGTTTTAGTTCAAGTCATTTCAGTTGCTATGTAAGGGATGTTAGTACTTCGACAACTGAGAAAGACATTCTGGTAATAATAGAGAGGCAAAAATGAATCAAAACATATGTGAAATATGAAAAAATGGTCACTAAGGAAGAGGATCTCTCCCTGTTTTCCAAATTAGAATCTAATTTGTTTGAGAAAGGAAAGACAAAAGGGCAGATCTGGAAATTAAAAGCAAATACAGTGATGGTTAAAGGCAGGGAAGATCTACTTAAGACAGGACTGAAATCACGACACTGTACACTTGAATATAACAAAATAGGATTCACTGAACCATTTGCTCACTCACCGAGATATTCAACGTGTGGGCAAGAAAACCCAGGGATGACCAAAAACTGAATCAGCTCTGGAAAAGCTTTCAGATAAATCAAGCATCATAAAAACAAAGACTATAACAACCACTACCACCACCTAAATACATACATACATAAAACAACCTTAGCAGCAGCACATGAAGGATTTAATGAGTCCACATGCAAGCAGGGATGATTAAAAAATGTTCTGGTATCATGTGATATTGATGTAAATGAGGGGCAATTAACGGGACTAAATTGCTTCTCACCTTTAAACAATGTCCTAAAACCATGCATGATTTTTCTTCATTTATTTTTGTATCCCATTCTTTTGCTAATATGACGTTCCGTGAAATTTGATCACAACCAGTATCGAGATTATGAAAAACATGTACACGAGTTCATCTTCACATGGTAGTTGCTCTGTGCATTTGGCTAATGTATTTGTATTTTTATTAGTATTAGTATTTGGTAGTGTATCTGCACGTACAAGCAAATACATCTTCCAGACACTCTGAAAGGCAGCAGTAGCAGTTCTTCATTTTGTTCTTCATTCTCCACTCCTACAACAGTGAAATTTCTGGGCACCTTGCCAAATGATATTTAATTAAAAGCTACTCTGCTTTTGATTCTTTAGTAACTTGGTTACCAGCTCTGTTGACCATTTATGCAGTGAAAGGAATTTGATATAAAACTGGTTTTCTATTGTGTTTACGGAACCAGTGACAGTATAATTTTGAGTGTAGAGACAGCTGGTGGTAGTTTGCTTAAAAAAACCTCAGAGAGGTAAAATATAGAAAAAGTCGAGACAGAAGCACCCCAGAATCAATGGAGTGTTATGTACATTAATGCTGTACAAATGCTATTTATTTTAGTTTACCATTTGGCAAACCAATGAACCTGTTTTCTTCGACAGAGAGGCAGTTCTCCCAGAGCACCTCAATAATGCCAAAGCTATCAATTCCTGTGTTGCAGCCTGATATCAAAAAGAAGGGGGAAAAAGGATCTTTGATTTAAACTACATTTCCTGCACTCAGAGAGGGCTGATTAAACACATCTAGTACAGAGAGACACACCAATGGAGTGTATAAACATTTCTTGGAGAATAAAGGGATAAAAGTGACTGGCTGAAGAATGCACTAGTTCTTTTTATTTCAAGGCTGGGTTTACTCTGTCTTTTTTAAATGGTAGAAAAATATCTCTGATCCTATCAGTAGCCTCTGGTCATGGTTTTAAACACCTGAAATCATATCTTAGCCTCAGCAAACTAACTAGTGGCCCTTCTGATAACCTGGGTACAACAGCATTTATAACCCAGTCCATATAACTACCTACAGAAAAACTCACTCCAGACATTTCTCAGTGCAGCAACCACATGAGTAACTGAGGAAAACCAATGACTTTTCCCAAAACTAGTAAGGCAAAGTGAATTTCAACATCACAAGCCTGAGCAAAATGAAGAGAACCAATACAAGCGATACCTTCAGACAAGCTGGCACTGTATTTTCAATCTTAACTCCAAATAAATGAAAAACAGACAATACTACGTGAGCAGGGTTGAACACGCATGCACAGTAGAACAACCTCAGATGTTCTCCCATCTTTACTGGAACATAGTTTTCTTTTTAAATATGCTGAACACTTATACTTAAAACTGCATATAATATCAGAAAAATAATAAAATATCAGAAAAAACATTGAATATATCTAAACAACAGAATTAACGTAGGACCTATTCCTGCATCCCACAGTGCTGAACACACATGCTGATACCATCAGCCAGCCAGGCTACACTTGTGCTCACACTGAGTCTAAATTCCAGCAATGCTTCCTCAGCATGTCCTAATCCTGCCATGAATCATCAAGCATTTCATGGTCCTGAACTTGGATAAACTGTAAGAATAATCAGAGAGAAACTTTGTCAAACACAACATTAGAAATTGGTTGAAAGAGTAAATCTCTGTTCATTCCAGTTACACACAACCCTGTAAGGCTTGGAGCTGGTGGAATTTTACAGCTTACTTAGTGTATATAGTTTTAGTGAAGAAAATATCATCACTGTTTAGTGAAAAGAAATTTTTGTAAACCAGAGTATTTTATTTTTAACTATAGTCTATGACTCAAATTTAGCTACCTTTAATATCTTAATTTGGAAGTTAACCCTCACTTCAGCTCTGTGGCTTACCAAAAAAGCACAAGTATTAGGAACTGAAAATTATTTCAGAAGGTTGTTTTCAATATTTCTACCTTACAAGCTCTTTACCTAAATTCTTAATGCCTGAGACACGTAGGAAAAAAAAACCCAAACAAAAAACTTAGATAAACTGTACAAACTTGCAAAGCAAGCAGTAAGATACAGCTTTTTTTTAGATTAAAGAGCTCAGTTTACTAACACACAGCAACAACCCTTCTTCTCACGAATTTTAAAGAAACAAAGCATTCACAGCAAAAGCGTGAAGGTCGCTGTAAAACAGATAACTGGTTAGAAGATCCAAAGCAGAGGCATGGCATAAGCTCCAGCAGTGGACAGGACTTTGTGCTGGGACTCAGCTGTTACGTATGTTTATGAAGGGCCTGCAGAAGGTGAGGAGCAACAAGTTGACATCTGCTGACAACAGTTACTCAGAGTGGTAATGTTAAGGGCTGATATCAAAAACTGGAAAGGAATTTTAATGAGACTGAGTCACAGGCTAACAAAATAGAACTGAAATTCAATACAAATAAATGTAAAGAGATGCAAACAAGGAAAAAAACAGTATGCTAGGTGGACCATTTCAATGCAGGGTCAAGATCTTGGGGTCACAACAGATAGGTGCATGAAAAACATCTATGTCTATTGGAAGTCAAAAAAACCCCAATCCAAAATAAAAAAATGCAACAGTGATAGGAGTTAAGATGGGAAGGAAGAACATAACACAGATTACTGCTATCACTGCAGGAATAGATGGAGCAGCACCTCAGAAGTCTGTGTGCTGTTGTGGTCTTTCCCTCTGCTCCAACTTGAAGAGATAGAGAAGAAGCAGAGAAGAACAAGGATGGTAAAAACGCACAGATCACTGGCCACATCAGGAACGACTCGGAGAGCTTGGACTCCCCAGTTCTAGGAAACCAGACAACTGAAGGGATGGGAGATCATGATGTTGGTTTATGAAATCATGACCAACATGGTGACAATAGATGGAAATGAACTGTTTTCTCTTTCTCCAATACATTGATGACACCAGATGAAACTAGCAGAAGTAAGGTTCAAAGGACACATTAGCCAGGTTGCATCAACAACAGAAGGTGCTGTAAGCTCATGAGTTCCAGCCAAACAACCAACCTCTTTTAATTCAGAAGCACTATCATAAGAAAGAAAGAAATCCACTTAAAATTTCAAGGGGAAAAAATAGCAACCTAAAATATCCTGCACTGGCTGGATAGCAAGACCAAGATGAAAGCTGACACATGGACTATGACGTACATCCCTAAAGAATGCCCTAAAATAAAATCACAGTAAGAGTGGGAACACAGGCAGAAAGCTAAAGCAAACAAGCCTAAAGCCCACTGTGTCCCTGCCAGGTTCGCTGACATGGCTACAGGTTCTCCATATTATCTCATAGAGGTTTTCTTCGAGACTTGTCCTAACGTCTTCCGTCTTTTGAAAGGAACTGAGGTGACATCTGTGCTGCTCCAGAACATGAAGGATATCAGGGATTTCATACTAAGTTGCTTTGGAAGATTGGTGAAACAGTACCAGGGGAAATAGGCATGATGAGCAGGTCATTTAGAGCAGAGACAGGCAGCATATGGATGCCAAAACTGTTAGGTGGCAAATTTTCAATGATGTCATGCAATAGTACTAGTAGTGGAGGGCTGTGAGCTGTTAATATCTATAGTAAAGCACCTAGAAGAACTACTCGCCAGAAGGCAGAAATACGCCTTGTACTTAGGTAATACTTTTACTTCTTAAATGATCAACACATCTTGCTTCTGGTACTTTGACTGCCTCAGCTTTCTTGTAATCTGAAACATCTTGACCACAGCATAAGGACCCTCTGAGGCCCTACAGGGTTCTCTGTCCCCTATTTTGTGTGGCCTCCTTAACACACGATCTGTTCACCAGCCACAACACATAGGTTGTACCTCATACCAGGAACATATGATCTGGCTTATACGCAGAGGACACCAGCTACCTCCCATGGAAACAGTGATTTTGGAAGGTCTTGCCATGGTATGCATCCTGATGCAGTCCTCAAACGTCAGCCCCAGCAGACCCAATGACTCACTTCACCCTGCAGAATTACATGCTCGTTTTCACATAGCTTGGTTCCAGTAATCATCAGTGACAACTGCAAAATCGAGAGCTATGAAGATTCAGTGGTCAATGCAGATCGCATGGGGAGGATTTCTGAAAATATGAGTAGTCAAATACGTTAATACAACTATAGAATAGATGCATTTTCAACCATGACCTGGAGCAGAGGCATTAATGTAGAAAACCCTAAACAGAAAGGAGATCAAGCACAGAAGGATAATAGCAACTGATCCAAACGTATTTCACCATTCGGAGTATTAGAGAGAGGAACAAGAAGATATAATTTGTGTTTTTACTGAAATTTAGAAAAAATATGCTCATAAAATTTATGCTTTATATATTATGATGGCTGGTGCCATTATTGTCCCTTCCTTCACAGATGTTCAAATGGGCAATCAAAAAGGGTTTCACTTTGTCAGTTTTTCCACTGCCATCAGTCACAGAAAAAAAAACAGCTCAAGAGAAATAAAAGGCTGGAAGAGAACAAACTGAAATGCTCATCTTTACTCTAGGTTTTACAAAGCAGTCTCCACATATCAAAACAGCTAGTTAAGTACCATGATTTCTTCTTGCAATCAAACCTTTTTATTTCTCTCTGGAGCCTACTGCAAGAACAGAATCGTATGACGCTCCTCTGCAATTGAAGACTTCACTTAAGAGCGTGCTGCATGAATGCAAGGTGATGCAATGAACAGAGACCATGTCAAAAGTAACGGTGTTAATGCCGGAAATGAATTCTGTAGTATGGATGAAGACCTCAGATTTGCCAGCAGCTCTAAGTTTTGCCTTCAAAAAATAAAGACCTCTGCCCTCCCTCACCTCCCCCATTTTTATACCTGCGAAAATACCTTCATTGTTATATGAAGTCTTGCACTGCTGCTGCAGCATAAAAATGCTTATCTAGAGATATTACAGTACCATAAGAATTCATTTGTTAAAAAATAAAATAAAAAAAGGGGACTAAACTTTTAATAGTCTGCAAGCTACATGAAAACACATTTCACTGTTGCACAGTAAGTGAAACAGGTAGGATCTATCCAATTCCAATTAATATTTTTATTTTATACTATTTTCAAGAATTTCCAGGAAAAATCAAAGGGCAGTGGAACTCCCCAAGTCTTCACTATTTTTAATAGATGTATTTAAATCTACTCTTTAATAGAACACCAAAGCACACAGTCCATGCCAACTTAGAACCACAGGACGGTTTGGGTTGGAAGGGACCTTTCAAGGTCATCTAGTCCAACCCCCCTGCCATGGGCAGGGACATCTTCAACCAGACCAGGTTGCTCAGAGCCCTGTCCAGCCTGACCTCGAATGTTTCCAGGGATGGGGCATTGACCACCTCTCTGGGCAACCTGGGCCAGGGTTTCACCAAACTTCGGTAGATCTTTTGTGCAATCTCAGCTTGTCAGCCTCCTAATTCTAGAAAGCAAGTTTCAAAACATAAAAAATGTATTTCCTCATTTCTCTAAGCTACATAGGTACCAAAATAGCCTGGTAGACACATTTGCACAAACCCTATGAGGCAGAATCTTTATTCAAACCTTAAAATATCTTGAGCTACTTGAAATAGTTATTGAAAGAATATTACACAACTCATTTTTTTGACTACTAAATTCCTAGTATTTTATTTGTTTAGGAAAAAAAAATCACAGAATGACAGAATGGTTGAGGTTAGAAGGGATGTTTGGAGATCATCTGGTTGAACCCCAGCCCTAACAGTAACCTATAAAACATTAGAAATGTCCTTTTATATTCCTAGAAATAACTTCTTCAAAGAGGCCATCTAACAAACAACTCTTGAGGATGGTCAGCTTAGACTGAAAGAAGGGGATGGGAGAGGAGGTAACCCAAGACTTCCATCATTAAAAAAGCCCTATTGTTAAGAAAATAAGCAAAAAAAAAATCCCCTGAAACCATAATTCTTACCTTTATTTGGTATGTAATTATTGCAACAAAGGAAATTAAATCAGCTTTGAAGTCAAGAACCCTCATTTCTTTATATTTAGAGGCAAAGGAGATGTATTTTTACTCCAGATAATCAATGTGGTGTTATTTTTTGTTCTTTTTCTATGGAAAAAAATCTACCTCTATAGGAGTGAGCTATCAACATTAGTAAGAATCAGTTTTTGCAAAGTATGATTCTGTCTGTTTTGTGCAAGCGTTACTAGGTAAGACTGTAAAGTGATTCCCAAATCCCTCTTCCCAAGGAAAGCTGGTTCAGCCATCAGACTTATATGCTGGATGAGCCCTTCTGGTTCCTATCAAGAAATACCATTTTGATTTTGTAAATTGAAAAAGGGAACAGGGCAGATCTCACACAGCATAAAATTCCCTGAAATAGCCCCGAGGCAAGAGGTACATCTCTTTGCAAAAAAAAGAAAAAAAAAGCGACAGGGTGTAGTTTTAGCAATGTCTTGGTATTTCTTAAAGATATTTCATTAAGATGGTGCCCTCATCCAAAAGCCTTCTGCATGAGACTTTCCAGAAGTCATCTGCACCTAGATTCAAATTTCCTGAGCTTTTTTTGTTGATGTCAAGGCCACTATGAGGGGGATTTTGCTTCTAAATGGAGGAGATACAAGATCTAATGTGCTATCTGTAGGATAAAAGAATGATCAGAAATAAACATTTTCATAGATTTCAGCTGTTTGTCTCTACACAAACCCTTTTAAGAGAGAGCAAGCATTATGTAGCTGATGAACAGAGATCTTCACACTGATGCCATGTCTTTTATCTAAAAGCACACAACATGAAGGAATAAAATGGAAAGCTGTGTTTAAAGGCACTTTTGATCTTTGATCCTCATGTCCCTTTGAGAACCTTCCCTTGGCCATCAATTGGGACAAAACCTTTTGTTCCTGACTATGAGGAATAACTAAGTTGGTCATGGTGGCGTGCTTGGTGGCAAAGAAAACTGAAGCAGAACGTGGCAGGATTAGTTGTACTGTATCTTCACTGCTCAGACTTTAGATGTAAGAGTAGAGGTGAATGATGATCTTTCAAAAAAAGGGATGTTTATTTACTCTTTCCTTTTACATATAGGAACCTCTCTATGGAAAATGTAGCTTAGTTTTACAGGAGTATACACCATTCTGGTTTCGTTCATGTTCTGTCATAGCCTCCACAACCTGGACGAATTTGTTCAGCTTGCTTTATGTTTTTCTATCCATCTAACAGCAGCATGTGCATATTTACAGCATGTTTTCAAAACCAAAGGCCTAAAAATGGGCACATCAACCCAAAAGTGTGCTTTTGCCCCTCAATTTTCACCAGATAGTCTTATAAGAGTAAAAAATTGTATCATTACATGATGACAGTTGTATACTTGAAAGCTCTTTTTAAAAAGGTAGATAGTGTGTTATCCTTCTTATCCAGAAGAAGATACCTCTATGAACACACAGAAAAAGTAACCCTACTCACAAACCCCAACCACATTTACTGGAGGACATTCACACAGATGCTTTGCTCTACCTTAAGTGAACAGAAATTATCAGGAAAAACAGAAACAGAAAGCCAACACCAGACAGAAAATGTCTTTCAAGACACTACTATAAACAGAAGAAAAATAATTTGATAGGAAAAATGCTAATTTCTCACTAGCCTATTTGGACAGACAATCAAAAAGCAAACACAGATGTACTTGGCATCCTGAACAGAAATAAATCCAGGAAGCCTAGTAGCTCACAATTTCGTATCTCAAAAAAAAATGTGACCAGACCTTACTATTTTTTTATTTTAAATTACCTCTTTATGGTTTGTGAAGGTAAAAAAAAGCTTTGAGCCACATTTGTACACAATCAGAGCTAAGAAAACCAGGGCTGAGATTTTTTTCATAAATCTGCAGGCTTCCTCCTACTCAATTAGTTTCTGTTTCCAACCAGTATGAAATATGCTTTCATTCTTGTTGAAAATATGACAAACTACCCTTTAAACTGAAAAAGGCAGAGTATTAAGTATATTGCTAGAGAAATGAACAGCAGTAAGAATATCTGTCAAGCAGAAAATACAGAATAATATTACAAAAATCAAAAAGGGATAGGAGGAATAAGTCTATACAATCATCAAAATTATTTTGGTGACTGAAAGGAATGTTTTACATATATAAATTAAAATACAAATCAATGTTAAGGATTTGTTCCTGCACTATACTTCCATTAGATTTCCACTTCATGCGTGACATTCACGTTTACTGATGATGTCACTAACTTACCAGTGAAACCATATTTTAAAATGTTTGCTCAATACAACAGAAATACAGAGTTAATTATTTTAATATACATGGAAATTTCCCAACATAAAGCTTATTGCACAAGCTAATTTTATTTTTCATGGAAAATACTGAAAAATTATTATCCAGTTTCTCCAGTACACTGCTGCAACTAATAGGATACAAACCAATGAACACTAGTAAACAAAGATAAGTCACAAGTTTCAGACATTAAGAAAATAACCACCATGCCACTTTCATTGAAAATGCAAGAGACTAACCCACAGTATGTTTTCACTATTTCATACTTGTATTTAGGAGATTCATTTGTGTACATTAATTTTATGTAATTAGAATGGATGCCATAATACAAATTTCTTCCCCATTTTGGCTTCAATTCAGTATTGTGCTTCAAGAACATGATTACATCTATCCCAATTTTTTACAGCTAAGGCAAGTAACAGTTCTGTTGAATTTGCCCAAAATTTCATGATATGGTTAAAACCTTTCACTCAAGTAGCAAACAACTGTTGACTTACGTTGAAATTTCACTGAGTGCTCTAGACAACACCTCAGGGGGTCTTGTTTAAGTAGTATTATTATTTCAGTGATAGTGCCAATCCAGTAAACAAGTGGAGCACATCATCTATATGGACTGTATACCAGGCCACATATTTTTTCCAGAATCTGGCTGGACAGCATGCTCCCTCAATCAGCGTTCGTTTTGTATTAAAAAAAAAAAATCCTACACAAAACACTATTTTAGCATTTTATTTAAAAATAAACAAACCAAAACACTAAAATAGTGTTTTATTTAAAACAAAACAAACCGAACAGTTCTAAACTGGCATCTTCAAGATCTTTGGCACCGCACTGACAAAAAACTAGAGCACCAAGCTTTTAAGGTACTGTTATTTATTCCTTCTAAAACAATGTGGGAACGACCCAGCTGAGGTGAGCTTCACCGCTGGCCACGCAGACCTGACCATATAACAATAAATGTTTGAGGCAACAGCCCTTTTTTGGTGAACTATCAGAAATAGTCCCCTAGGATCTAAAAGCTGATGTGGTACCTACTTTTTGTTCATGTTTTGCAACAGTTCCTTTAAATATGGGCAAATCACTTTGTTTTTAAATGAAAGCTTACATATTACTGGTAAAGAATAAGAAGATGTAAAAGTTTCTCATCTACAGTTTATAAATATACCATGTCTTTATCATAAAGCATGCAAGTCAATGACACAGTTGCACAGGTGTAGCTCCAGAGCCTGCAGTGGACATGAAGAATAAGACTTATTTCCCTAACACGTGCGAGAAACACCCTAGCCATTTACTTATATATATTTACCAAAGGAGTAAGCCATACAAACAGCAGCACACACTCTCTTGCCTAGATCATATAGATAGACTTTTCTGCTGCTAGCACATATTTGTCAGATTAGCAGTACATCTTTTATTACTTTGTAGCTGACATTTGGACTCCTCTCCTGCACTGGCCTGAGTAACCTTACGCTTCCTTTCTCCCTTCTCCTTCTTGGGAGAGTAGGCAGGACCGGCTGATAAAAGGCCTTTTATCTGTATGAAACTGAACAAGTCGACTACTGTGCATTTAGGGTCTTATACTGAATAATCATTTACGGTAGATTTGACTTAAACATTCTCTCTCTGTTTTGGGGGGGTTTTATAGCTGTCAACACATTCTGGTTTGTACAGGTCTGAAAGCATAACTTCCAAGGTTGAAAAGAGGAAGAAGGGAGTGTAGTTTTTAAAAATAGTTAAGAACACGTCTACTGTGCCCTTTAAAGTAATCATCGGTCTAAGACAAACAGCTTTAGTAGCCAAGAAGGTCTGCCCAGTTTACGTTACATTCATCTAATAAACTGTTAAGTGTCAAGCGTAAAATCTGGATCACTGGGGTCAGGGACTGCTCTAGAACGGAAAGGATGACATGCCGCTCCTGTAAAAGTATGTTCAGGCATTTTTACAGCATACATACAAAGTTATGTATTTTAATTGTTGTACAGTGGGTTAAATGAGCTTTTCTTTTTTTAAACAATGGAGACTTTACCCTCAGTAAAATTAAGGTAACATGATCTAAGAAATACAAAAAGTAATAATAACTTCTCAGAAACTTCACTACCTAAAATACATGGAGTCACATATAGTCCAAAAAACACTCTAGTGACGGTGCAGAAGATGCAATCAAACATTTCCTTGAAGTCTCACAGAAGAAAAAAATAACTCTTATGAATTACCTTTGTCTGCCTAACATTTGAAAACCAGATGAACTAGTTGAATTGCAGAAAACTTTATCAGCTGAATTAACTAGCTGAACTTCAGGATAAAACAAAGAATGAGACTCTACATACCTTTATTTCTGTATGGGTCATTTTTTTAAACAAACATTTTCTTTTTAATTACACTCTCCAGAGTACCATTCTCAGGCAGTTCAGTGATTGCTGTTTTTCCCTAAATTATGGCCTTTTGATTGTAACAGAGAACATGCCCATTAGGTAAAGAAACAGTGTTATGTTGGAATACAAAGGATTTCTTTTAAAATTGAAGGTTCCAGAGCAAATGCAGGGCTAACTGAGAAAGTGCGTAAATGCAAATAGAAGACAAAAAAAAGTTGAGACAAATGGCTTTTGACCTGTTTATGGTGTGCTAGAAAATATACGGAAGGGATGATAGGTGATGCCCATCCACCAAATATTTGCCTTCTTACCTAGAAAAGCTTTGGGGATTTAAAAAAAAAAACAAAACAAAAAACAAACAACCAACAACAAAGAAACCACAACACACACCCACAACACTCATAGGCATATTGACAGCTTGTGGATCTCTGCACAGAAATCTCCAGCAGTGGTTTGCAAAACCAGGATGCATTTCCCACTCCTGAGGAAATGATACCAGCCCAAAAGCCGAGAACAAGGGCAGGAACAGAACAAAGCGCGGAAAGGAAGGCACAGCCATTACCGGGGGACTGTGAAAAAGGAGGGGGGGTAAATGGCCAAAGAGGTGGCTTGGGTAGGGCCTGGGCTATCAAACAGCCGTGAGAAGGAGGACATGTTTTTCACGAGGGCGGTCAAACGCTGGAACAGCCCCCACAGAGGTTTGGGAATCTCCATGCTCCAAGATTTTCCAAACTTAAAAAGGATGAGGGCCTCACCAACCTCACTGAACTTTAAAGTCAGCCCAGCTTTGACCAGGAGGTTGGACCAGACGACCTCCAGGAATATCTTCCACCCAAAATTATCCTGATTCTAAAATTAAGAGTAGAAATAGAGCTCCATTACTCAGCAAGGGTCCCATGAAAGGAAGAAGCAGTCATGACTGTGACTGAAAGAGGGACAAAGTAAGGCGACGATACCACCTTCATTCCTGACCTATGAGCTGCCTATCCCACCACCACTGCCTGCTCTCCATTCCAATTTTTCTCAAGAGTGTTCTCACTACATACCTGACCCAGACACTTTGTTCCAATCCATTTTCAGGTCCACCTCCCCTTGCCTTTCAGCCATCTCCTCTCCTACTGCACCCCAGAAACATGGCAGGGATAATCCTGCTACCCATCCCCTTGGATGTAAGAACCAGTTTTTGATCAAGGGAAGGAAGGGCATGTGAACTAGGAAGAAACAAATAGTCATTAAAACACTTTTTTTTTTCTTTTTTCTTTTTTTTTTTAAAAAAAAAAAACAAAACAAAATATGAACAGGACGTGGGCTCTTTTACTGTAAACTGTGTGCCTCACCTTAGTGGTAATTTTTCACATTTGAAAATACAGCGTAAGTGTATCCCACTCCTTTCTCCCAAGTCATTCCTAAGGTTTAAAAGAAATAGGTACAAAGTATTTGTATTAGGGGGGTGACAAAGCCAGACTTCAATAACTCTGAGATGAATAGTGACGCATGTGAGGCATATTGGTATGGATAGCTATGAAATAAAAAACAGCCTTCCTCTTCTATACCCAGGACAAGATACATGAAAAGACACACATGAAAAAGCAATCCAAACAGAGGTGGAAAAGACTAGGTAGCGTATTGCTGGTATGGACTTATGACTCACTACTGGTATTGCTACTACCTTGGAGGCCCAAAGTTTCCACTTTGTTTATTTTTAAAGCATTGAGTTGTGACTAGCCTGCCCTCTTAAATAACAGGAAAGAAAAAAGCAGATATTGGGAAGTATGACTGTCTGGATTGAATGTGTTAGAAAAAAGAAATTGCACTTCTTGTGTAATCTGAAAAAAGCTGAAATGCTGATGCCGTTAGGAGAAAAAAACAAAACAAAACAAAACACACACAACCTACAGTAGAGAAAACAGTGATGTACACAGAAGCAGCTCACAGATAACTCCACAGACTGAAAGACACACTGCCTGGTTCACCAAAACCAAAATACCAAGTAAAAATGAACAGCTTGTAAGAATAAAGTTTTTCATCTGAAAGTAGAGCACTTACATGTATCAAAATTCCAGGCAGTGGATGCTTATGAGCACAGTAATTGGAAAGAAAAATAACAGCTAAAAGCAGGCTAAGAGAAATTTGCTTGCATCAGTTCAGCAAAAAACATAGCTTCTTTATGAAGGGCTTTCTTTGTAGAAACAGCGTAATTCTAAGCTTAGCAACCCCTTTATAAGGAACTAGATGTTTTCACTGAAAATAGAAGCTGACAGTCCACCTCTGTTCTTAGAGAAATATTATTTTAACCTAAAGAATTCCATAAAACCTGTAGCAGATAGCTTTGCATTTTTAAAAGGCTGTCATTTAAAATTCTTTTCAAATGGACAAATATTTCAATATAAGGCATTTTAATTTTTCATCTAACAGAACAGACAGTGAGGCAAGACCTAAATCAGATACCTGAGTTTTTTCCCCACTTTAAGTGCTGACATGCATTTCTTGGAAAAGAAAAAGTACACAAACAACAATGTGAAATCTACATAAAAAGAGAAGGTCACCGATAATATTGTTTGGAATGTCACACACAGACCCATAGTCTTTGTTCCACGCAAAGTATATTATATTAAGTGTTAAACGGACATTTAATATAGAGAATTCTAAAGAGCTTCTTGTTTTGCGGTAAAAAGGGAAATGTGCACTAAGAGGTTGAACTGTGACAAGTGCAGAATAGTATCAATAATCCCATTACAACACCTGATTTGTCAAACTTGTCTGTACAAGTTATTCTAAAATTCACAATAGTGTTCTTAACCATTTATGAAATGGAGCAGATCACGTCTTTGTAGCATTCACGGCCACTGATTCGCCATGCTTTGTTGGAAAGAATGCTTGAATGGCTACTAAGTCTTACACTTCATTTTCTTCAACCTCTTATTGATATCCTGGTGTTTTGAATGGTGTTCGACTGTAGGAGACTACAATACAAAGGTAGTATCAAGCAGGTGTTTTCTTTCTGGAACCAGTAAGTTCTGTTGATGTATTATGTAGCATAGTGGCTTTACAGACCAAATCAGGTCATCAATATGCATGACCTCCACATCAGGCAGTGACCAGGAAGCGGAATGGATCCTCTCCTGAAAAATGGAAAATCTGTCGAGCTGAGATTTAAGACAAACCAACAGAACAGTCCAGGCTCCAGGTGTATCTGAAGTCATGTGCGTACACACATTCCACACCAAATATGAGATTTTTCAGGAAAATGGCAAGGAATACTCATTAATAAATACATATTTCTCACAATCCAGGTTGAAAAACAGGTTTTCCTCTTAGTTTTGTACCTTAACTGAATGAATCCAAAACTGTTTTAGAGATCACCACAGATTATCCAGAAGAAATATCATGAACTAAATGATGGCATAGAATAAAGAAAACTTATTTTGCCAAGGAGATACTTTAAAGAAACTTTTTCCCTGGTAGAAAATTTTCTTCCAGAAAAATGTTTTGGGAGCTATTGCTAATTGCAGGACACCTCTAGAAAGTAAAACATGAGAAGGTTCTTAAATTATAAGGTTAATTTTTAAACAGAAAATGAAAGCATACAGCAAGACAACTATTTAGACTTTCATTTAGCCAAAGATTACTAAGTTCTTGGACTGGAAGGTAGGGATGCCTTATAGATCACTGATTTTAACCTGATTAAGTTGTGTAAGCAGAGGAAGTCTCAAAAAGATATGCAACAATTCCCTCTAGCTCTTCAAAAGAAATTAATTATTCCAAAATAAGAAAAATGAGCAAAACTAACAACGAGCAAAAATTTAGACAGACTGGGACAAATAAATGTGTCGGGTAACTAAGCAAAAGTCACAATTCGTGTAGAAGGCTTTAAGAAAAAAAATATACACAACGTGGAAAAAGAGGAGATAGAGGCTACTGAGAAATTCAAACTGAGGAAGAGGAAATTCTGTTGGCTGATGGAATGATGTACTATAAATACAGGCCCACTATCAGGAACAAAGATTAAATTTATAAATGGTCTTTGAAAAAGCAAACACAATCAATATTCTGTATTTGGAAAGCAGCAGTTTGCTTGTGTTTCTAACACAAACAAGCATGTTAGTACCATGGAGAATGTGCAACGTTAATGAGGAGAAAAGACTTTCTAATCAACACACCCATAAAGCTCACATCTTAAAAGAGAAAACTTTTGACCCACTAATGTTCATTTTTATAAATGCTGGAATATCAGAAGACAAGGTAAACGTACATGGAGATGCTCTTCCTCATATAAGAAAACACTATTTAATAAACATTTGGACCAACTGCATTCTGCTTTTTGCAAAAATAAAACAGGTAATATTTTCACCAGAACCACTCTTCAACATTTCCCACCATTTTTCCCACTTGATTCATATGTCAGTGTCATAGCTAATGGAGTCATAGGTCAGTATGTGAAGACTGCCAATCTATTATGCATTAATGAGGTAGACACAACACATTTTCATGAAGCATTTGTCTTAGTACCTAATGAAATTTTAATTTAAAAACATTAGATACCAGTAACTAAGACTTCAAAACACAACTGTCAAAAGAATCATTGATCTAAGCCATGTTCAGTTGAGTTTTCCAAGCACCTGCACAAGGCCCTCTTAGTATTCTGTGCTTTCATCAACTAAAGACAACAAAAATCAGCAAAGGAATAACTAACCAAGAGAAGAAAAACAATTTGAGTTGCTCAGTAAACTAGGGAAGTTCAAACAAAATGCGTTCTTCAGGCTTGCATCAAGCATGCACGTAGTAAAGTGCTTCAGGAGTAAGAGATGCCCACAGGCAGGACCACTGGAGCTGGAGAATGAGAACTCTCACAGGTTGTCCTGTGCTTCAAGTGCCAGAGGTGACATGGATGTCAACCAAAGACAACAACTCCCAGAAAGCATCAGCTACTTGTGAAGGCTCTACATCCTCCCTAGTTTCTAGGGTTAATAAAAGAGCATACTTTTTTCCACCTTTTTTTTTTCCCCCCTCCCAGAAACCTGCTCAGTTTTTTATATTTTTACTCACAAAGTAGGAAGAAATCTACAGAAAGAAGCACACAGTATGTTTACAAGTAAACCTGCCTGACATGGTTTTCTATGACAGATGGGATCAACCAGAGCAAGATTCCAAAGTGGGAGGAACAGAGGAGTCTCACAGCCCCCAAGTATACACGAGGGAATATCACTCAGTGCAGGAACAGGCCTGAATGGCTCCAGCATTTTTGCATTTGGATCTGGAGGTTTCTTGGATACAGCTTCTCCCCCCCCCCCCCCCAAGTAGCTGTTCCAACAAGGCTTAAGGGAATAACATCCAAAATAAAGTCATACGCAAAGCTTCAGTGGGTCTGCTGGCTTTTCCTATAAAAATTCCTACAATGAAAAAGGCAGAAAATTAAATTCAGACCTTGGATTTTAAGATTTCAGCAGCTTTTATCTTCTGTACAGGTAAGAAATGAACTCTCCTATGTCAAAGAGGTGCCATATTCACACAGCCGCTGCAGGAAACAACTGAAGCTGGATAAAGGCCATGCAGAAAGACTCCCTCCAGGCTCTAATGGTGAGACCACAGCTCTGGCTTGGGAGGAGAACACTTCCCAGCGCTGGCAGACAAAAATGTGGTTTTCATATTCGGTTAAAAAAACACTGAAAGATTATTAAAATGCTATGCAATACTACTGATAAAATAGAATTAAGCTACCTCAAACCTACTGACATACTTTGCAGTAATGCAAGTGGACCATCTCAAGCCTCCAGGATCACTTCATGCAGCCAGTGTGAGCCAGGCTGCATGTGGCTTTCTAAAGAGATGTAAAACAGGACAGTAAAGATACTGAAAAGCTCAAAAGAAGGATTATATGGAGAAAATTCAAAAATTTAAAAGGCTTTTTCTAAGAATTTTTTTGTCTGTCTTTTAGAATACACAACAATGATAAAGCTAACACCTGCAGACATGCAGTGAGCTCATTTATGGAAGATTTCACTCTGAATTTTTCCTAGGTTTCCTTCAGAAAGTTTGAAAAGACAATAAATACATAGACGGATTTTAAAGGAATTTTCTGTCTTCCAAATTAACTTCTCTCAAGTACATCCAGATATAGCAACCATTCATCTCACTGCCCAGTACGGAAATTTCTACATAGTCTACTCATTTACTACAAGCGGAAGTTTCTCTCCAGAGAAACTGCAGAACGATAGCCAAGTTCCTTCAAAAGATAAGCCTGAGAAAAAAAATAGTTTCCGTATGTGTGCTAATTACCAGCTGAACCCTTCCTCACATGATCTGGAGTACAGAAGTCAAAGCTTTTAATTCCCTAAAAGATAAATTATGACTAAGTCTTAATAATACATCTTCCCCATCCCCCCCAAAGCTAATTTCACAGGTATTTTTTAAATTACTGCTTGATTACAAAAGTCATCAATTTCAGCCATAAAGCAAAACCAAGACAAATGACTAAAATATTATGGAAATACTTGAGAGAGATTTACTGCAGCAGTAAATCTAATATCATCCTCAAAGGAAGAAACAAATAATTTCACTGGTGAACAAAATAGGCTACTGACCAGTCAACCTACGGCTGCTTCTTGTTTGTCCCCAAGTCAGGGACCCACCCTTAAAGTCTACAATCTCTTCCTGCTCTCCGTAAGGCCACAGTAACCTTCTGTATCCTTTGGGCTGAAAAAAACCCCAAACACTCTGTCCAGACTAGAGGGAATGAACTAATAGAAAGCTGCTTGTCCGATTTTCAAGGCAGGTACCTCAAGTTTATTTTACTGATGCCCCAGGGGTTAGCTAGCTGCTGAGTCAGAGGGAAGACTTCATTTCGCCCTGGAATTTTTTTATTCCAAACCTGTCATAAGGTTGTGTTTGTCAAGCTGCGGTTGTTTTGCCATGTGGGATTTCTGAATCAATTCAGGTGACTTGCGTTCAATGCTGAAATGGTTGCCTTTACAGAGCTCTCTAGCACTTCCCCCAAGCCTCACAGATGTTGCTCTTCCTGTATAGTGTCTGCCATCCTCCTGCTCTTACAGTTAATACTGCAGCATTGCAATAAAACAATGTATTTTCAAGAGAGAAGTACTTTACCTAGCACCTTACTTTTCTTTCTCGAAAGATTCTACTTTTACTGCAAGTTGAGCAATTTGATTTTCAAGAAAGTTGCCCACAATCTACTAAAGCACACCTTACCTCTTTCTGATATGCCAGCACTGGTACTTTACAAATACTTGTACAGGAGTCCTCCTCTATAAACCTCAAAGCATTTTACATGGCAAAGGAAGAAAAATTATTGGAATTCTATTGCTGAAGCAAAAGCTGCATTAATTGCCAAAAGCATCTGTTAAAAAAAAAAAAATTTTTTTTTTCAGAAGACCAGTGATCTACTTCCCACTGTATCAAAAAGACCAGTATTATGTTGGCTAAAATTCACTCAATTTCTCTAATTCCTTATTAGGGAAATACTATCACCTTTCCAGTCTTCACAGTACAAGGATAAATCAGTTAACATTTGCAAAGCGTTGGACTACATGGTAAAGAACAGCAAAGAAAAAAATATTAGCCATAGCACAAGTTAGTAAGACATGGTGGGAAATCTCCGATTTTAACCCTTAGAATTTTAATCCACTGAAAATTTGTTTAAAAGGCCACTACATCTTAAGTGAAGCAGCCTAACGTCCTTGTCAGAAGATGGTAAAAGAAACTGTCAGCTTCTATCTTCTGATTTTAAACAATGGAAAACCAATACAGTAAGGAAAAAAACCAAGCAACTATTTGGGCACAGCAGCCCATAAATATTATTTACATATATAAAATAAATTATACATTATATTTATACATATAAGCACACATATAATAAATAATGTATATACACGCACATGTTATATATACACAAGAATTGCTATTGGAATATTGCACATTTTCATCACTTTTCTAGAAAACAGGTATTCACATATTCTGATATCTTTAAAGAAGTGTTTTTTCAAGTCTGGTGAGACACTCACAGGGTGAGGAGAAGCTGGTAAAGGCAATCACACTATCTGCTTACATCTACCTTTCCTCTTGCCTTTACTGCTCCTCTCTCCCCTCCACCTCCCCTCACTCCATCTGCTGCTCTAACAGGCTGCTTTCTCCTTTGGCATTCATTTCATCTTATTTTAAGGCTCCTCTCCTGATTATTGTCATTGATATAAACACCACCAAAGGACGCACTTGCACTTCACTCATAGCTGCCAATAGGAATGTGTGAATAAACACTACGCTACCTTTTATTTCTCCATATTTTAAAATGTTTTAGATGTATCAAGTTTCTCATTGCAACAGACACAGCAATCAACACCAAGTAACCTGTCCGCGCTCTCCAGATCACAGATAAGATAGCTATTTTTACTGAGCATGCACATCTCTTCAATGTTAATTTGACCTCCAGAAGAAACAGACGGGAAAAAAAAAATCGTAACAATTACTGCCTTTTTAAAAAATCTGAACAGAAACTTCTGCTTGCACCTCTGTTCAAATTTAAAGCTCTTGTACAGCTCACAGAATGGACTTCCCTACCTTTTTTCTACATTATCAATGCCTTCAGTTGAGGTACTACAGTTAGCAACTAATTAACATGCACTGAAATGAGTAGCACGTTTCACAGCTCCATCTCTTCGAGGTTACTTGCAGACCCAAAGAGATACACCACGTTGATTGCCTACAGTCGCATTTTACTCTGAAACAACGACAGCTAAATATTGGGCAAAAACAAAGCATGACAAAACATGACAAGGAAGGTCATCTGTGTGTTCCCAGCACGAGAGACAGACTGTGAAAGACTGCTGTTGAGTTAAAAGTGTTAAACAATAATAAAAAGTACAGCAGAGATGTAATTACTATCTCAAAAAAAAAAAAACCAACACCCACACCATTTTACCTATTTAACATGCTAGGTAAAACAGTTTTTTACTAGGTAGCCGCAAAAGCACACATTCACCAAGTTCTACTTTCATGTAACAAAAGAGTATTCTTAGCCACTGATTTCAGCTAGCTTATTAATCAAGGAGAATAGCTAATAATACAAAATTGCAATTTAAATGCTATTACTAGGAATACTGTTAATGGGAAATGAGAGCCTTTCTACACTCTCAATTCTGAATATTAAGGTAAGCCTTTAAGCGTATATTAGATAATGCAGTACTGAAAATACAAATGAAATAGCTTAGTGCATATTCACAACAGCTCTAAAAGGACTGCAGAACTACAGTACTAGGGCTGATACATCAAGTACTTCTCCCATTTATACTACGGCGCAGCCTAGAAAAGCCAGTAAAGAAACCACTGGAGGCAGACAACACGCAGAAAAACAGGTTGAAAAAACTTTTATGGCAACAGGTACAATACAGTGAAAAGAGTCAGTAAAAAAAAAAACCTCCCTTGATAAAATAAGACATAAGGCAATTTACATACAGATCCTGTAATTCACCACATACATTCAAGCTACTTACCATGTAATTAGGGATAAATTATAAACACTGAACCATGGTGTTTCACTAGCATTTGTACAGGTTCTCCTCCTCCAAACAAAAGCACTCTGTGTATAGAAACTTGGCACCCAAGTGCACTGCATCAGCATACAAGTTTTTTGAAACTGACAAAGCATTCAGTTCTAGGGAACTTCTTTTCACTGTCCATCCTTCCACTCTTTTTTTTTTTTAGCTTGCCATAAAAGTCATAAATTAGAACATTCTGAGTTCCCTAAGGTGACAAAAGGCATTTGGACAGAGTCTGTGAAAAGATTTAGAAATCTTGCTTCAGAAACTAACTACTGAGAATTTCCAGTTCCCTTTATAACTAGTTTAAAAGGAATATCTCACTGTTGATGAATACGACTTCATATTTATTTTGATTACAATTTCTCTCACCAAAAGACTTTATGTGAAATTTTATTACCATCTCAAAACCAGAAATCCTTTTACAGGCCCAAGAAGAAACATCCCACATTGTTCTTGAACTGTACACTTATCAGCAAACCAAGGAAGCAATCCCACAAGACTTCATTCATATAAGCAGCCATTCAATGAATCTCAAATGATGCAGCTGTATTGCTGGAAAGTTGGGGTTTTTTAAATGCAAGTATCTGAAAGCCTCAGTTGTTAAGACTGAGCCTTCCGAATCTGAGAATGTAATTATTTTTCCGACTTATCAAGACTATTCCCTAAATGCAGTGACTGCTGTAAGTGCCTCTGCATATAAAAAACAATCCCAGGGTAGAACAGATAAATGTACTAAGAACTGATCTTAAATTCTCTATGTCATTACAAAAATCAGTAAAGAATACATACTTTTAATCAAAGGTTCATGAGGCATACATCGATTCTGTCACTGAAAAATTACTGTATTTAATCAAATTAACTGCAACTGACAATGTAATCAATGCATGCTAATGTAAATTCACGTACAATGAAAGAATTGGAGCGCCAATAACTGCATACCCTTATAGCACTATTTTGAGCATTTCGATTAAATTCAGGACAAATTTCATTTGACTTACAAAGCTTTTTCAGCTGAGTTTTGGGCTGAGACCACATGCAGAAAATATAGGACTAGAAAATGCGTACATCGCAGATACAGAAATCCTCTTTCATAAACTGACAGTAATGTCTGGCCCACAGAAAACGTTTGTTCTCTATATACTTGTGGGTGATGCAGCACTGATGACTAAAAGGATGCTTAACACAACAGCCTACAAACTACATTTGGAAACACCCTAGCGACAGCTTGTGTTTTCACATTTCGCTTCTGTCACTGCCCCAACATCAACAACTGTAACATCAGGCACATCTCCAGTTGTATTTATTGAATATTGAGCTCCACAAGCTTCCTCACTTATATTTTGTTCTACCTTTAATCTATTTTAAAATAAATTAACGCATTTTTCATCTGTTGTACTTGGACTTAGGCTCCAAGAGCCTTTACTGTAAATAAAGCAGGCAGCTGCCCCTTACTAGATACTTTTTAATTTTGGAACAAGGGAGAAAAATCAATCCTCCCTCCTTTCTCACAAACAAATCAAAATTCACTCCACTCCCTATCACAAGCATGAGGGCAAATCTGGCTTCTTTTATTTCAGATGAATGGGAAGGTGCTCTTACTAAAGAATGTGAATGTAAATTTATTTTGGACTGAGTACACCAGAACACACTTCCTCTCTCTCTAATTGACCTGATTTTACTTTTTACTCAGGTTTCACACTAACTTCTGAGAAAACCTCAAAGAGTTGACTGACTTTATAACAATTTGAAAAAAAAGTTAAAAATGTCTTCTGTAGCCAAGAACTTCCTCAAGTCAAAATGTCCATGAAAACACAGAATGGGTCTAAGTCCTGCATAGGCCAAACTGTCTGATTCAGAACTTTAACAGGTACTTTCATAGTAAGCAACTTACAGAAAGGATAACCAAAAAAACATACACTGTGGAAAATCTGCTAACGAATAAATCACCTCAAGAACAATGCCATGGACATCAAAATTATTCCAGAACCTACCTGTGCATATTCTTTCTCAATTGCAGCTCTTTTCTGACTGAATGCTCTGAAAGAGGAAAAAAAATAAATCCATTAATACATACAGCAAAACACTATAAATTCAATAATTTACTTAAAAGGATTTTCTGCTAGAGAGTCTTTATAGTTAAATGAGCAATAAAAAAGCAAAATTGTTTGACAACTGTATATCAGTAGCCTAGCAACTAGTGCATGTGGACTTCACATATGTGATGTTCAAATTTCCAAGTTTTATTGGACAAATTCAGTTCCCAGGACTACCAGTGTAAATACCGTTTATTTCATTAAAGGCTCATCAGCTTTCCACTGCTATAGCCTAGGGAAGAATTTGGTAGCACAGAACAGAATTTGGCTTTATGCGTCTAGATGGACTTACTTACTATTTCTTTTTTTGTTTTAGAAAAAGTAAAGTAACAGCAACTGAACATACTAGATTCATAGCTGTAGTCACAAGACTAACAGCCTTTCTCTAAACCCATGCTGTCCCACAGCAATATACCGATTTACCCATTAATGTAGCTATATCGCATTAGACCCACTTAACTCGGTGCCAATCATAGCATGTCATTCCACATTAACATCAGTGCTGTACTCTCATGTAGGGGCTCAAGATGTACCATCTCAATGTATTTTAAAATAGAGGGTTTCAACACTATTACTGTTATAACAGGAAGAATGTTCAAATACCTAGATGTGTCAAGGCTCTTTTTTCAATAGCTTAAGCTATTCCCTCTTTAGCACTTGAACAGCAAAAGCAGAGTCATTTTCTTCAAGCTATACTACAAACTACTAGAGCTTAAGGCTACCCCATCAGCAAAAGAAAATCTAATTCTATTTAAATCAGTTACACAATAATTATGGTGACACATTAATAAAAAATCCTTAGGAACATCCTATAATAAGGTTAACTCAATAAACACAAACAAAAGGAGCTCTGAACAGGCTCTTTCTACTCCTGTCTACTCCATTTCACCCATGAAGAGCATCCACACGCTGATAAGGCTCAGCCTCCTCAACGGGATCTAAAACAAAAGTCTAAAGGCATCGTGATTGCTTAAAATTCTTTCCAGAGTAATGATAGCCCTGAAGATCTGGCCATATTCCAACTGAAATAATTGCATCCCATCTTCCTAAATCCCCCTCATGTAGCTCAGGTGGGTACAAAGGGCTGTATGACTGTGCCACACGAAACACCTCTGTATGAACAGGTAAAATTGTCCGAGATGCCTGTAAATGAATCTACTTTGTAAACCAGTCAAGATATTTCATCTAATATTACAAAACAATTTCTTTTAGGCTCTCCTGTTCCAAAGTCCAATATCCCAGTCAGTGTAGCAAACATCTAAAAACCACATATACTATCCTTCTAAAAGATCTTACTTTTCTTTTAAAAGTATAAATAACTGCAGAAGTAACTACTAGGAATAACTGAAGTGTGTTACCAATATTGAAAAGGTGAAAGAAAACAAGCAGCTGCCTTTGAAACGTAAATCTGGGAAGACTTTAGGCAAAGGCAGTTATTTCCCAATTCTCAGCTAATCTTATTTGAAAACATACAATCAGAGATAAATGTTAAGGATACTCAGTTTACACAAAACCTGGATATGGAGCTGTGTATTTCACCGTGAGGTTTTCCCCCCCCCATACAAAACAAATTCCACTTAAACTAATTGCATAACAATTGTGACAAGCTGGAAGCCTGAGATATGCCCTAAAAACCTTCTACATTAAAAGGTTTACACTAGAGAAAAAAACCAAACACATTCAACTGGCCCTAGTGTAGAATTACAAAATACCATGCAAATCAAATTTACTCGCAAAACCAACAGAAATCTTGGACTTGGAATGACTGCAAGCTCCAGCACGAAGAAAATGCATTGTACAGTAGCACCTCCATGAATTAGAAACATTTTAGAGTAGTTTTAGATTTTGTTCTGTATTTTAAATGGGGTCTTACAAAAAAGTTGGCAGGACAGCACATAATTCAATTTATACAATACTTAAATTTGTGTTTGATCTGTGTTTTGGTGAATGAAGTAAATGGTAAGTACTGAAAGACGGCAGGATCAGCCGCCTGTATTCCTTGAAGCTGGTGTTCTCTGCTGCTTTGTGACTGCATTTCCCTCAATTTGTCAAACACAAAGCTGTTTTTAACCTCAGGACAGTTTATACAGGAATCCCTTTATGACAACCATAAATATATTACAAAACATAACGAAATAGGAGACTGAAGTAGACAAATTTCCCAGGAGAAAATGATTTGGAGCAGGGGAGAAAAAAAAAAGTCTGACTAATAAATGCATCATAGTTTCTTAACTTGGGAAACCTGAAAACTTTCATGTGTGTATTTTGATTTATGTGGAAAGCTGGGATATTATTAACCTTATTGTCATTCAAGATGGAATTTCAAGTTCATTCATATACGGAAACATTTGGTTCCATAAGCTAATAAAACGTTCTCGAAGTTTTTAAAAAAATGAATTAGCAGGTCTGCAAGAAGGCAGGAACATTATTTAGGGTTTCTTTAAACTAGGAAGTATTAATATCTTCTATTACATCTTTTTCTCAAATTAACCATGAAGTGCAAGAAACACCAGAACTGCATGCCTCAAAAAGTATCCTAGCTTTTGTTTCTGGACAGTAATCCTAAATATCATCTCTATCCTGCAAACGTTGATTCATACGATATGCTTACTCCCTTTGCCCCACTAAAAATTATTCAAAAGCATTTAAAATCAACAGTTTAAAAAGAGGATGAGAAAGAATAAATACAAAGAAATTCAACACTATTTGGTGTATACAGTCAATCTGCAACCATCTTCCATTGTAAGTATGATACTTGCCACAATCCTCACATTGCAGGAAAATCCTGACTTAAGTCTCCAAAAAAAGAAAACCAATTAAAAAAACATAAAATTACGCTCACAATCAGAACAAGCCACCGCCATTTATAAAAAATGCTATTTTATTACACGTCAGGAGTGTGACCAGGCGCCTGTCTTTAGAAGAGCCTGCTGCTAGGGAAGACTGCTGCAAGCCCGAAGGAAAAGTCACACTCAGAAAAGTTACTTCAGTGGTTTCAACATACATCATTTAACATCGAGAGGCAATGCCAGCCACTCAGCATTTCCTCACACGCCGCTTCCAAGGCTTACAGCTCCATATGACTAGAATGAACCTAATCCTGGAGGGATTATGAAGGAATGTTCTTTCAAAGCACAACAGCTAGAGAAGCTCTGCAGAGAAGGTTTGTCTTCCTTTGAAATGTCAGCAATTGGCCAAGTCTGGTCAAAAACAGAGCAGTGGGGTTAGAGAACAGTCGCTCCTATTGTCATTAGGACAATAAGGACTAAATGTGGGGTTGGAAAGCACTTCTCTTTCAGACTAAGGAGACTAGTAAGAATATCTGAAGAAGAGGAAGGTGGAGATTTTTCTGCTGCGTAGCAGGACTTTGCCCACCTACATCTTCTCCTTACATTCCTCATCGGGCTTCTGACCTGGGATAACACATGCCAAGGTACACCACAAGGCTGAGCTAGTCACTTTGGTTCCTGAGGAAGAAAATTCTTTGGTCTTAATTCATAGGACTTTATGTGATGAAAAATATCTGGATGAAACATAATAATCTGTGGTATTAAAGAAATTAGATTATGCAATCTAACTTCCCTTGGGCTCTGTGAAACAGCGGAACTGTAAGGGAGCAGAAAGAAAACTGTACTTACTGTCATCCCCGCTTTGCCAATACTACTTTTACTAGTGCTAAACCCTCACTGTCACTGCAAATTCCCAAACACAAATTCCAGCAACTGCCAGGTATTTAAATTACTCATATCAATTTAAGGTAACAGATGCTATGAAATATTCAGGTATATTTTTAAATTTTCATTGTAAATAAGCGTAACAATGTGAAGTAAGGAGTCAGGTCAGTGGAGAATGATACTTCAAGAACTCTTCCTATAGAGAAACAGGAGAAACAGACAGGCTCTACTGGGTACGTGGGCGTCCACTTGGGTTGGAAACTTCTAAAGCTCCAACGTTCATGAAAAACCAGTATGTTAACATTAAAATATACATTAGTGTTACATAAAACAATGTTATATTTGCCAAGATTATCCAGTCATACAAATCTAAGGATGAAAGTCACAGCTTGCACAGTAAAAACAGTTAAACACAGCGACACCCTGAAAATCAGAAAGCGAATTACTCTCTGTATTAAAAAACTGTACAGTTAAATTTAACTGTATCTAGAGAGCTATGCAAAAATGTAAACAGACACTTCATGTACAGCTCTCTTGAATAAAAGAAGGGGCTAAATTTGCATAGGTGAATGTATTTCCATTTAAAGGCTGAGAAATTCAGCAATGAGACAAGCAAGGGGCTGACTCACATTTGGAATGAGTCCCTGTACAGGATCACGATAATGGTCAAAAACCAGATGTATTAACTGGCAAATTGGTATAACTCACCTAGCACTAGCAGTTTACGTTAATACAATTTTTTGGCTATGGAGATTCAGAGAAGTTGTTCAGAAATTTTAATTTAAAAAATGCCAAACCTTACAATTTGTACAACTATGCAAAGCACCAGAAAACGTACAAATTGGTATCACATCTGAAACATCCAAAAGTGTTTGACTAAAGAAATGCACCTGTTTTAACTGACCTTGACCTAAGAGAGTCCCCAACTGCTACACTAACAAAAGCAAGAAGCAGCAAATGAGAAAATAACGCGCTCAGCTGTACGGAGACTGGATTTCCCAGATCAGCAGAACACAGAGCAACAGAATCGACATTTTCAGTGCCATCTATCTGAAAGATAATGGGGGGGGCGGGAATTACACATGCACACACTGCATGGTGATGGTAACTCTCCAAAACCTTGTTTTAAACCTTTCAATACAGACTACTGTATCCCTAACAGAATCAAACCAACAAAGTCAGTATAATTTTCTCTTTGCTTTACCAACTGTGGATGTCCCCAAGTCAACAAAAAGTGAAACCCACATTAAGCAATGCAGATGCAGATCAATAAAGTAGATCTGTAAAACCCCAATACAATGAGAAAAGGAATGGAAAAAAAAAAGGGGGGAGGAATAAAAGATTTTCCATTGTTTTGATTTTATGGGGTAGTTAAGGCAATTTCAAAATTCAGTTTAAAAATGAATTCATCCCATCAAAAATTCCTGAAGTAAATCTACTTAGGAATGGTAGAGCACATTGCAACTGATTTTAAACTGACTCAGCCCACCAACACTCAAGGAGGTGAATCAGTGAATTATGAAACACCCAAAAATTTCCAGCTTCCCAAAAAGTACATCAGGAATTATTCATGACATCTAGAACACATGCCAGTGGAAAATCATGACTTTGCAACTTCTGCTTAAAATGTATACTGGTAGCACAAACATTCAGTGTGCAACAGTGCAGTGTCCAAAGTAATACTATACTGGTTTTCTTTTTTAAGATGAAAGTATATGCTCACTCCAAAACTTTCCGTTGAGACAGCTCTCATTTAAAAAAAAAAAAAAAAAAAGAAAAGAAAAAAAGAGGGGGGGCAACCCCAGAAAACTTAAAAGCCAGTATTATGTATCAAGGTAGAATTACACAGCTGGCTTTGTTCATTCTTTTTGTCCCATTCAGAGACAAAAATCACTACTGAACGATCTCAAACCACCTGTCTAACAGCAAATACATGCATGAACACAGTCTTAGCCCCCCCCGAAAATCCCAATCTACCTTTGAAACAAAAACAAACAAAAACCTGCGTGCAGCAAGTTAAAATACAGCGTTAAATATCAATTCCCTACCTGCTTTAACTGACAAACAGGTCTAGAGTGCCTTTTACAGTGACAAGATGTATTTACTCTAAGCAAGGGAAATAGATCCTAATACATGAGCAACAGTGGAAAAACCCCAATGGTGAACTACACACACTTGAAATATTTATGTACAAGATGGAACTGAAATTTCCAGCCAGCCACCCCAGCCTGGCCTGTTGCTCAAGACTGGCATGTCCCAGGGGCAGGACTTGGCATTTGCCTTTGGTGACCTTCACGAGGTTCCTGCCAGCCCACGTCACCCATCTGTCAAGGTCACTCTGAATGCAGCCCTGCCTCCAGCCTAACTATCAACCATTCTCCCCCAATTTGAAACCCTTCATCAACTTGCTGAGAGCATGCTCCATCCCATCATCCAGGCTGTGATTAAAGTCATTAAATAGTGTTGATCCAGTATTGACCTCTGAGGGATACCCAGCTGCCAACTGGACTTTGCACTGCTCTCCACCACTTTGAGAAGTCCAACCAATTTTCCACCCACTTATCAGTCCATATGTCCCCGATGTGGCTATAAAGGTACTACAGGAGACTGTGTCAAAGGCCTCACTAAGTCAACACATACAACACACACTGCTGTCACCTTGCCCACATTGCTGGCCTTCCCAGAAGGCAATCAGGCACAATTTGCCCTTGGTAAGTCCACACTGGCTGCTCCCAATCGCCTTCTTGTCCCTTCAAGAAATGGATTCTTGGAAAAGAAGCCTTGGAAATGGCTCCTAGGAGGTTTTGCTCTATAATCCTCCCAGGAACTAAGGTAAAGCTGACCAGCCTGCTATTCCCCAGATCCTCCTTCCAGCCATTTTTGAAAATGGCTATGGCATTTGCCTTCTTCAGGTCATCAGGAACCTCTCCTGATTGCCATGACCTTTCAAAGATTGCAGAGTGAACTATCTTACCACACCTCTGTAGTCCCAATAAGCTCACAGCTCTGCAACTGCACACGCATTTTTAATTCCTCCTGTTTGTTTCCCAGCTGCACAGGCTCATGTACAGGCACCGGTGACAGATCCCCAGTCATACTGGGGTGAACCTCTTCCAGGACACTGTACCCCAGACACTTCTTCATTAGAACCAATGCCTTTGCTTCAGGTTATGGTAACTCTCCCTTAGCAGACTTGGTTTACAGCCTTCCTCACTAGCTAGCTGTTGGTGAAGGTGCTTGTGCCCCACCTTGTCGGATGGATCCCATCCCTCCTCAGCAGTCCTTGTTTCAACAAGAGTCTCAGGTTTATAAGATCCAAAGCCCTGCCTGCAACATCAGCTGCACTGCCAGGTGCTGACCTGCTGGATGTGACCACTCCTGCCCAAGCCCTTCACCTTCACAGGAAGGACTAAGAACACCCCCAAGGTCCCCCTGCCCTTCACACTTGTCCCAAGAGTTCTGACATCACTCTTTACACATTCAAGGTCACCTCTGGCAGCATCCTAGGTGCCCACATGTGGTAACAGTCCCCACGTTGGATGAGCCTTTGTAGTTGTTCTGCAGTATCCTGGATCTAACTCCCCAGCAAACAACAAACCTCCCAAGATACCAAGTCAGCTCAGCACATGGATGCTTCTGTTTCCTGTAGGAGGGAGTCTCCAGAGACCATCACCTGCCTCTGATGGTACGCAGTCTGTTCACTTCCTTCCACAGCTCCTTTACTTGGTGGCACGTCAGTGCTTTATCAGAGCATGTCTCCCACAGGGGAGGCCACTGTTGACCCCAGCCCCGGGGAGAGGCACCACACACACCTTGCAGCCCACGAGCTGGACAGCAGCATCCTCTGTCTGGGTTGAGACCTCTGTTGTGCCGCGGGTAGTTGCTCCCATTGACGTTCCCAACGCCATCATTGCTCAATTTCAAGCAATTCCACATGTGGAGCAGTCTTTGGCCCACCTTGTGTTCCTGCTGTGCCATCTGCTACCTGTCAGCTGTACTCCAGGCTAGCAGCTATACAGCCTCTCTCTAAACATCTGTTGAAGAGTCACTTGACACTGCCTGGTCAGTCTGTTGAAGACAAAAGGTTTAAGTAGTCCCCTGTCAGGAAACAGCCAAGAGAAGCTGTCTGCTAGAGCCAGCAGCAGCAAGCCAACAGCAGTGGCCAGAAGGTGATTGCTGAAGAAGGAGCCTGAAACATGCTGCACCAACTGCTATGTCAAGTAACGAACTCTGCTGCACTGTCTTGCCAAGGCTAAGGGAAAGCTCACTGGAAGCACATGCATGTGTAAGCAAAACGCACAGCATACCAGAAGAAACATCTTAACACTTCAAAGGTGCAACAGCTAATGTTTAATAGACTGTAGTTACATTTGATATGGTCATAGTTGAATTAAAATATTCTTTGTAATTCCAGCTGCCAGTACAAAATCAAACGGGGAGCAATCCTGAAATACTTGGGGGGAGGGAGGGGGCCAAAACATTTTCCCCTCTTGTAGGAAAACAGGATTTCTTTAGGAATGCTGATGTTCTTGTTTGGAGGTTTAATTCACTGCTTTTATCCGGATGCCTCATCCCACTTTCTCCAGTAACATGAAAAATGCACCATAATGAATCAATATCCTAAAACTGAACAAGGGCTTTTACCTGGTTTTTAATTTAAGGACAGGCATGTCACTAACAAAGGCACAACTGAATTCAAAAGTACTTCAGCTAATATAAATCATCACCATAGCTCAGTTTAGACCAGCGGTTGGCAATAAATGCTGAGATAACATAGCACACTAGCAGCTGCATGCCTAATTAAGTACTTCAGGAACACCTGTATATGCAAGCACAGACTGCATTAAAATTCCCTTTCCATGTCCAGCAGAGACAAAGACGACATACCTGGAGCAATAATTAATCTACAGAAATTATTCATGACAAGACTCTCAAACGCTGCATGTAATAGGCTCCTCTTCATGTCCTTCTGTTTATACTAAACAGAATTACCACTACCAAAGCATTTTAAGAGACATGCATAAAATTCTGAGTGTCTGAAGGATAAATTATTTTACAGAAAAGCACTGATTTCTAAAGTTATCTATATAAAGACTTCAGAAGCCATAGCAGCAGCCAGAGCACAACAACCCAGGTTATTAAAATTAGAAACACACTTCTAGTAAGAAGGGGTCTCCTGTTAGCTCCTTTCCACCAGGTAAGGGCACATGTGGCTCTTCAAAGAAAAGAGCAAGGAATGCGCCACTTCAAAGAGGCAATTTAAAACACTACATACAAGGGAGGCAGAACAATCAGAAGCAATTTTCATCACAAAGTACCCACGGCTTCAAATTCAGAGACTTCTGTAGGTTGGGGAGTTCACACAATTACACAAAGGACTGGCTTTCCCTTTTCCAAGCAAAACTCCTCTGAACACAGAAAATGCTATTGTCTTAAGGCAATGGAATAGCCTTGCCTGGAATACAGTAACAGAACCATTTCACTGCCTATAGCATCTAAAAAAAAATCACTGTCAGCTTTGTGATTCAACACAAGTATCTGACAGACAACTGCAAAGCTCTCTAAGCTTCTTCAGGCTTATATAAAGTTTAAACATGGCATTAGCAGGGAAAAAGTATCAGAAGATAACGACCTTTCTTTCCTTTACCACCTAGCTAAAGGTAAGCTGAAGCAGGTTCATGGCTGTTGCACTTTCAAAGTTACATCTACTGCAAAATAGAAAACCAAAACAAGTACAGTGGGAGTGGGTTAAGTGGCCTTACAGAGTGAATTCTGGACTGAAATTATATCAGCATTAATTTTTGGATAATGCTTTGTGCTACCAGTCAAAATGATAGTGCAGTCCTCTTTTTTTCTCTTCAGCAGTGTATTTCCCAGCCCCTTGAGCCAGCCCTAAGTCATCAGTCTACCTGCTTTTCAAATAAAGAATTGTAACTTGAAAATCCATACAGCACTGGTTGGTTTTTGTGATTTTTCTTCAGTTTTAGGGTGCTCCTTTTATTTATAACTTGTATGAAAATCACAGAAGACTGATCCAGTGATGAACATCAAAAAGAGAAATGTATTCAACACACCTACATACAAAAGTTTGAGAAAGTAGCATTAGTGACCATGTACAGTTTATTTTAATGTTTTCTAGCCATAGCATGTTTCCTGGCACAAATTCTACTTGCCCACCATGCCTACGTTGATCATTGAACACCACTAATAATATTTTACTTACGCATCAAAAAATTCACCTAGGACACAGCATGCAAACTTAATTCTACGGCAAAGCTTTTATCATGACAAACAGTCTCCTTTCTCAAACTAAGTTTGTGCCAGCACATCCATTCACTATTGCTATTGTTCTGGCATCACAACTGAAGTATCTTTTAAAATCTGTTAAATCTAACACAAATTTAACTTCTGCATTGACAGACAGCTATAAATACACCATGAAAAACAAAGCAAGTGACTTGGAAAGCAGCATGGTTCAGAGCGAGACAGACACAGTGCATGTCTGAAGTTTCACAGGCAGGCCCATATACCTGGTACAAATCTGACAGTTCCTCTGGTCGTGGTCCAAGCTGGCTGAACCTCCAACAGCTCTGATCTGGATGCTCCATACCTAACAGACCCGCCAGCTCTGAGAATAGGGCACAGTAGCTTATACAACTGCATCCACCTAGACAGCCATGTTCAACTGTCTTGGGAAAGTAAGGATAAACCTGTTTTAAGTATTCTCTACCAGTTAGTAGAAAAGCTTTCTTATCCAAGCAGGCGAATGGGACATTTCCTCCCAGAATCAACCTGGGAAAGGGCAGAGGTACCGAGATGCCCACAAGGGAGCAGTTCCAAGGCTCTTTAGGCAAAGTAAGGCATAAAGTTCCTCCTTCAGCACCCATAGGCAAGGTGAAGTTTCACCTTAATCAGCACATGTAAAAGAATTAACTCTTTTATTACAACTTTTTCTACTATCAGACCACCTGAAAGTCATTTGCAACCAAAGAGATCTCACCAGGGAGGGCACTGCCCCCAATCACTTTCTGGCTAGCTGGATTCAATCTAAACATCCCCGCATTTCAGTCAAACCAATGTTGCCTCTCTAAGACTAGATCTCACGCCCTCGCTCTTGCAAAAAGGCAACTGAAGAAATTAAGAAGCTGTAAACAAGTAGAAACTCACTTCCATTTCATTTAAGACCATACTCTCCACTGCCACAGAGTACTTCAGCTTCCTTTCCAGCCATTCGGGGGGGGGGGGGGGGGGGAGCGGGGGGGGGAAATCACCAGATGCTCTGTTACAGCAAATAGCCTTTATGTTTGGTTTTAAAAATAACAAACTCTCTTTTGTTCAATGATCTTATATCACCTGAATGAAACAGATCTCTTCTTAGAAAGGTGACTATTTTATATGCACAGTTACCTTCCAGATTTATCTGATAAAGAATAAGCAATTCACCAGCATTTTTATCTAGAAGAAAAAGTCTGGATCCCTCAGTGCATCCACTTCCTATTCCGTGTCAGGTTTGAATAATATCAGCACTACTACTATTGCCTTTCCTGCTGAAGACTTTGTTCCACCTATTAAATAAACTCTAGAATAAGCTGCTGTACTGTGTTGAGCATTTAATAGCACTGGTCAAACACAGTTCTGCTGCTTAGATTTTGGGTTGGTTTTATTTGTCTGGTCTCCAGCTAAACTTCCTGTCTCATACATCAGCACAAGATCATCATCCCTGCCCTTCTGCATGGAGATATGTATGTGCAATCTTCCCCTCAGGTCTTGTAGAAAGGTGTTAATCAACATTCATATCAGAGCATTATCACGGCTCTTCATTCCAAATTGTACGTTAAGCACATAAGTCTAGGTAAAGATTTCGCCTGCAAAGACTGAGAGGAAAAAAATTAAAAATGTTGAGTACTGCAGTCTCTTCCCTGGAGGCCATCACTAGGCTGTCTCCCCTCTTGCCTCCAAAAATGTCTTGCTGCTACCATTCTCGTAGCACCTCCTTTACTACTCTTCATGTCCCTGACCAGCTGTAGGTGTAACTGATACTGTTCTTCAGCAGTCAAGCAAAGCTTTGGAGTATTCTCCTCCTTTACTGCCCACTGTTTTCACCTGTTGTATGCTGTCCTTTAGCTCCTTGCTCAGTCCTGAGGGGCTTTTGCTGAAATTCCTGATCTTTGCACACAAGGCGATGGTTTGCTCCTTAGCTTTCTGGAAGTCTTCCCCAGAAAAACTAAGCTAAAACCATCAATCCAGGCATACTTCCCCTTCCTGGCTGCTTCCCAGGAGACTCTGCCCACCAACTGCATGAACAAGCTGAATTCCGCTCTCATGACAGTGTGTCTCCAGGTCCTGAAGTCAATTTGTGGTAACAGAAGCCCAAGCTGCCACTAGTCAGGACAGGACTCCTAAGAGCAAGTTAGGAGTACCAGCCTTCCTCCCATGACAAGTATGGACAATTTGCAGTTCTTATACCACAAGCATTTCAACGCAGTGTGAATGTGGCCTCCAGGCCAAGATCTTTAAGGAGCATTCTAATACGATCATTGCTGGGTAGGCCAAGTTCCCGTCAGCTGTGAAAGCACGCAAGCCAGAAGAACAAACTCAAAACCACCCTCGCGAGGTCACCCACAGCCTAAACTTTTGCCAACAGTGAAGCTCTATGACCCACCACAAGCAGCCAGTGACATTTCCTGCTTGTGAATCAACTCGAGGTCTGCCTGATCTCAGCAGATGTGTGAAGGACATCTTTACAACTCTTAAAGCACAAATATTTGTAACATCAAGAAACTCTTTGCTTGCTGAGTCAAAAAATTCAGCTATCCTCCCTGTAGGGCACTGTTCTTGCAGCTCGTTGGCAAGTCGTCCCTCACTTTTTCTACTTACCTCAGTGTACTTCTCCAGTTCTCTGGCAAGTATAAAAGAAAAAAAAAGTGGACTTTTTTGAAACTTGATTTTAATATACATACTCTCTGTAATATCTCCTCTTTAGTCTTAATCTTAAAATAGTCAGCTCTTCTGAATACAGTTTCATAAGTTCCTGCAGAAAGGTATTAACTGACAATTCAAACGTCCTGTAACGTATCAGAGCTCTTCCCTCCTTTATAAATTCCTTACTACAACACGCATCACCGTTTTCAAACGGTAGTCTTCCGCAAGCAAATAAAAGCTACAATATCCACCCCATCCCTTTTATAGCCGAGTACACAGTAATCCCTTGTTGATTCAGCTACTATGGAACATTTTACCACCCTGAGTGGTCCTGTTACATCTTTCCACCCCTATTCTGCTACACAGGATTTACAGTAACTCACCAACTGCGTCCGATTCAGCATCTCAATGCTGCAATTAGAAGTACGTTCTTCCTGCCACTAAAACTAATCATCTTGGGCAGCTTTGCTACGATTTGTCCTATGGAGGTATTCAAAAAGCGAGTGGACAGGGTACTCCAGGGCATGGTTTAGGGGGCATAGTTAATGGTTGGACTCGATGATCTTGAAGATCTTTTCCAACCGAAATGATTCTATGATTCTATGAATGTTTACTCTTTAAATATCCACTTATTCTCAACTAAGATAAACTACAGTAAAGGAAAATTCTCTTGAATGTAAACAGAGGCATTAAAGCAGAAAACATTCCAACCAATTTGCAGAAAATCTGCTTGTAACTTAAATGAGCATACAGCAAACTATATAACAAAGGTCCTCCTCAATCAAGGAATCAAAGTTGTGCATGGTATCTTTGTGTCAAAAGCAGTCTTCTGCCTTTCCTGCTGGGATTCACCTACAATTCTTTTACTACAGTTTTCACACACAATTTTCAGTATCTAGATCATCCTCTTGCCTTCCCCTCAAGCAACACTCTGAAATGGAAAAAAAAGATTTTTTTATGCATTGATTCTGGAGGAATTAGAAAAACCCAGAAGAGAGGCAGAGCTAGAAATGATCAGCCCCTGCTCAGTTATCACCGAACCCCATCCTTCACACAAAGTATAGCTGTTTCTAAACACAGCTACAGGTCTTCATCATCATTCTTCTGGACACAGAACCTTATTCTAATTTGGACCCAGAGGTAACTAAACCACAGAAGAATTAACCTCATATACAAGAAACAAGTGGCAGCATGCTTCCAAGCCTGAATTTCTCTCAACCTTTTTATTATGAAACAGGTCTTAGTAAATAATGGAAGTTACTTGGTTTTCTCTATCTTCTGTAGATAGAAACCCTCCAATTGACTCAAGGCTCTTAGCGGTTGCGTACTGCCACCCACACCATCACAAAATTCAAGACCCTCAGCTCTGTTATTACCTTTCAGTCATTGGATTGGCACACAGGTTTAAAAAACAATCAACTGTTGTATTTTTGGCAATCTATGCACTACTGTTCTTCTAATCCCACTCAGTTCAAAGGAATAAAAAACCAATTTGCCTTCCATGCCCACTGACAGAGAGCAGATAAATGAGATCTTGCTTTAATACACAAAATTCAGACAGTTTAACTTTGAATTTCTTGACTTCAGAAGTTCTTGCACATGAATGATTTCCTGCTGTTTAAAAAAATATCCCTCCCTAAAAAGCCCATTTATATTTGAAAGAGTATGTTGCTCATTCAGAATAGTTTAACAGATGTACTTAAAATCTACAACTTCCCCATCAAATGTGTTATGAAGTCACCATTTTTACCAGGACATTTAGAGGTCAATCACAACTGGCATAGGCCCGTGGGTGCAAGTTTAGGTGCTCTTTATAACACACATAACATACATCTTGGTAACATTTATAACACATGCTTTTTAATGCCATATGTAAAACACACTCAGTAAAAGCTACCCGATTTAGACAAAAATTTTAACACATATGCAAAATACTTAGTGTGACAGTACAAACCTACAAACAAACTGGAGTGTAAACAGGAGATGTTTGTGATTTTTATCAGCACAAGCTTCCAATTTATCAGAAGCTTCTCCTTCATAAACCTATCAAGAATGACAAAGCAATTTTCTCTCAACTTTCAGTTTTAAGTATGCTTCTGAACCAAGATTTTATTCATCATTTAAAATGTTCTCATTCACACAACCTATGATAAACAACTCCTTTGTAAACCATGAAATATCTTTACCTCGTGCCTGAACAATGACCCTCTAGCAATGCACAGAAAAAATTTCCAGACAACATTAAACAGCGAGCAATGTACTCACCATAAATCACATTACTGTACAGTTTGGGATTAGGATGAGTTGCCACTAGCAACAGAGGCAAAAAAAAAAAAAAAAAAAATCAATTCTGTCACTATATATAGAGAATTCTTGTAACCTCAAACATAGTCAATGTTTTCAGCAATTTGTCTCAGAAAAGTATTAGCAGTCCAGCATGTGATCAGAAAAACATGACATGCAGACAAAACCATGCTAAAACAATAGAGCTTTCCCTTTGGTAGAACAAAAAAGAAAACAAAAAGAACAACCAGAAAGCTGCTGGTAAGCATGAACATTTCATTCACTGTTTTCAAAATAAAAGCACGCCATCTTTATAGCATTAGCATTTACAACAAATATGAAGATTAGTTTTAGAGCTTAAGTGTATTAAAATGATCACTAAGGACTTTTTGTTTTAAATAGGAAACTAAGCAAACAACAGAGAAAGATACGGTTTAGACAAATACAAAGCTTTTTTATAGCTTACCCAAACCTAATTCATCATATTCAAGACATTTCCTATTTAGAAAAATAACACTAGCATAATTCAGACAGTCTACTAGGAGTTTTCAGAAAACAGGAATATGAGGAGTTTCTTTGATCCCATTTGCTTAACAGGTCTCTGAAGAAGCCAAGACACATTTCATCATTCAAGCAGCTTATTTCATCCTGGAACTGCAAAATGTTTTGTAGCAGGCAACAACCACCTTAAGAGTTTTTATCTTACTTATTTGTCACATTTTAGGAATCTTGACAGTGCCACCCAAGTTTATTACAAAGATTTTTCTTCTTTCTTTACCTGTATTTTTAATACAGGCAATTCACTTTTAAATGACGCCCTTCACAAGGTTTCATTGTCACTAACATTGACATAAGTCAAATTCTGTATTTTAATGTATTCGACAAGTAATAATAATTACCATGTTTTTTTCTTCACAGCACAATTGCCCTGTCTTATAAGAATACGGTACACGGACTGTTATTTTTTAAGTCAATAAAATTTAATAGTTCACTGAAAATATGCAGTCCCATTTCTAAAACGTATCTGTAGGCAATATTCACATGCTACTTGCACCCCAGTCATACCGCTCTGTGTGCTAACCCATTTGTACCTTCACAAAAAGCTGTTGTTGCTTAAGAAACAGCAGCTATTTGTTGCACATCTCTCCTAGACGCTACCGCACGTACAACAGTCATCGTGGAAAGCACCCACACCTCTGCCACTTCAGTGCAAAGTCTCATAACTTTGCCAAAGAAAGTGGGTTTAAGATGTTGAAGGATGGCTGACATCCCACAAGCCAGGTGAACCTACCTAACTGCCTAGCCCCAGCTGGATACACTCCTCTGTACACCGATGTCATAACAAGACAGCACATTCCTGCTCACCATGTAGCTTTCTGTAAACAATACTGTTCACAGTTTTCCTTCAAAGGATATTTAAGCGTGCCCGTACCTTGGATGCAGGAATCGGATCCGTCAGTCACTGAGAACTGCGAAATGCACGCTTCCTCCCACCACCATCTTCTCATTTCCCTGCCAGAATAATTCAATACTACATCGCTATTACAGGTTGTCGTCCACATACTATGGAAAAACAACTATCCCTACCACCACAAATGCCTGTTCTAAATAAGCATTGGAAAGGTTGCTCAGCTCCCCACTATCCAGCTCATGTACGTTATTCCTGGGCCAGATGGGACTCAGAGGAAGCAAAAGGAGAAACACTGAAACAGAATGATGCTTTCTGAATTTGGTGACGTTGTTGAAATAACGAGAAAAGGAGCAGAGGCAGCCAAAAGAAAGAATCCTAGCATTTTCTTACTAATGCCACTTGTCACCAGGCCTGGCACGGCACTGCCTACCCTTGAACTGCTTCTTTTCCAGTTCAGCTCATCTCCTTTTCTGGAATGGTGGGATTGCTTACCTCTGCCCATTTCACCTGGGAAGGTTCTTCTCAGTACAACCAATCATTTCCAATGCTGCTTTGATCAGTCCCTACCCCAGGGAAAGACAAGCCAGAGTCCCACGCTATCCTTTTTCCGAAAAGCAGAAACTTAAGTCTACTGCCAACAAGCCTCCTGGTAAATATATTTTAAAGTACAAGAAGTCTTTTCTTCTTGCCACTGGCTTTCCTTGATCTTGCTTACTACCTGCAGTAGCATCAGCTGCTACAAACACCTCAGAACAGGAAGCCCAACAGAGGATAATCCTCCCCAAGGGCAAACATAGCCCAGGTGCTTAACTGAGAATTAAGAATCAGTTTTCAATATAACTATATTGGAAATTCGTTAATGAAAACAGCACTTCTTTGGGGCAGGGCAGGGGGGAGCATCATACAGTTAGACTATTTCTCCTGAATGAAAAGCTACAGTAAAATCAGAACACGGTTGCTAATACAGGTTGCCTCTGCGCTGGCAGTTCTCCAGCACAGCTACATGAAGATAAGGCAAAACATGTCTCAAACATCTAGCTAGCTATGTCAACAAAATAGGGCCCAGGCCTACTCTAGAATAAGATTGAACTAACCTGCTAAATTTATAAAGAAAGAAAAATTCAAAACTTCAACAGAAAAACTTCTAAAGCAGGGAGATCGTTTGCTCACTTGAGAGTAGAAAAGTGTTTGGATGCATCTGGACTCACAATAACATCTCTTTGGCTGAAAAGACCTGGTCTTGGTTATTAACTGGGCAGCAGCATTGCAGTGCACCTCCATGTGAAGGACTTGGCATTAATCAGCTCCAGCAAGCAGAGAACATCAAAGCACCCCTGCTAAGTAAAACGAACTTTTCAGGGAAGACCAAAACTCAACACGCTCCACAATCTAAGCCTGGGGTGTTTAAAAGACTACCCCAAACTCCAGAACAAAGACCACTGTCAACAGTCACATTCCTCTGGCACAGCAGAACTCTGCAGCAGTAGTAAACCTTGGCTGCAGGACACAGAACGCAACTGGTCAGAAGTCCAAGTCTCCCCAGGAAATCAGGAATAACAACATCACCATCCTTGATTTCAAGTAAAAGAAACATACCTTCACTCCTACTTGTACTCATGCACATTTGTAAAGATGAAAAGGAAGAGAGCAACCTCTTACCAAAAGAAAAGGGAGCGCAAACGGGAAGCACATGCCAAAGAAAGAATTAAAAAACATTTTTATCTGGCTTCAGCAACACACTGGATGATGCTCAAACTCTTTATGGAGACTTTTTTTGTACTGTTTCGTGAGTACCTAATGCCCAGTAGCTGCTACAGAAGCAATGGAAACATAGAGGATTTAATTCCCCTGGCATTAGAGATAGTCAGGTCACTTCTCCCCCAGCAACAGACAAGACAAATACCAACTTCAGCAAGTCTTTGGATACTGGCATCAAAATTTTGCTGATTTACAAGTGAAAGACTCATGTAATGACAAAGATTATGTTTCACCTCCTCAACAGAAAAGCCTAAGCTTCAAGTGCTTAGCAAAACTAGAGTATATGGCTTGCTTTGTTTTCTACACAACTGATTAGCTCATAGCAACTAAACGAATTCTGGTTTCACACAGATTAATAGAAATATGGATTAACATTTTTCAAAGTTTGGGGTTTTGTTGGTTTGGGGTTTTTTAACCTATCTATTTGAACATAATGTACATAATTTAAGCTCTGCATACATTTTGATAGATCAGAAGTTTTTAGGCATGCTACCCCGAAAGCCTGCACATTGGTCACCACATCGTAACAAGTGTTTCTGCACTTTTACACAGCAAGCACAGGGAAAAAATTCAGATGCCCAAAGAGAACTAGTGCACTTCCCAAGTCTGTTACTATATATAGAGGTAGTGATTTGAAAGACTCAACACCTCCCAGATCATTACACTTTTGAGCTCTTCACTTGTATTTGAAACACACAGAAAATAGCTAAGAAGCAGATACAAACTAGTCTTACTGCAACTGCTCAAGGAAACTGCAGAAATTACTTTTCTTTCGTCTCTTTTCTACTACGAGATAGAAAATGTGGAATACAAGGAATAGCTATAACTTCTGCTAAGAAACCAAAGATACAAGTTATACAAAATGCTTCAATACCCCAAAATATTAATGTTTGCTACACAGAGATCTGAGTGGTTTTTTAACTGCAAAGAAAAGATGAGATTGCTCAAAGATCTAGAGAAGAAAGCAAATCATGAGCCTTGACTCTTTTTGCTCACAAATTCACACATCTTTGTTATCCTGCTTAGGCACACCTGAAAAAAGATTCCCCCACCCCCCCCCAAGAAAAAAAAAAAAAAACAAACAAACCACCACCGCACTACAGGCATCTTCTTGTCTGGATTATCAAAGTTTCAAAGAGATTGACTCTAGTAAATTTATTGGCTGCTTTTATATAGAGGAAGAGAAAAAACATCATCTAGCAGTCTAGTATCAAAAGGTTTTTAAACAACCTACGGATGGCTTGAATGAACAGAATTAAATTCTCTGTTATTACGAGGTATTGAAATGCACAACATTCAGCTTTTACAATCCACATTCATACATGACATTACCTTGCTATATAGATACGCTATTTCAACATCGGTACTGCTCCAGACCCATAGTCCCATTCAACACTCTTTTCATCTCCAGGAGCATTGAAGGGAGGCAAGGAAAAAAAAGTAGAGTTTTGTAGTCCTCTACTTGAAAATGCATAAATACTACTGGCTGTGTTATCAATGAGCCTAAACTAGAAGGTCCCACCTCTCTGACTGCTTGTTGTCTAGTACGGTCATACAACTTCTCTTCACAAGGAGCCACGTGGAGAAGACAAGGGGCAACAGTACAAGTTGCACTGGGAGAGGTTTCATCTCAATGTAAGAAAGAAATTTTTTACAGGGAGAACAATCCATCACTGGAACAACCTCCCCAGGGATGTGGTAAAGTCCCCATTGCTGGAGGTTTTCAAGATGCGACTGGACAGGGTACTAGGTAATCTCATCTAGGCTCCCTTTTCCACAAAAGGTTGGACCAGATTGTCTTTTGAGGTCCCTTCCAACCTGGGCTGTTCTATGACTCTATGAACTTGTGGACCACAGTTAGCTTGCATTTTCTCAACTTAGAGAGCAAAGCCAGCAAGACCTGCTCCCCAGTATTCTGTCTGGACATATTTCTAGATACGGACTTACACACATTAAAGAAACACAAGTCACCTCAATAGCTTTCATTGCAGAACTCAGCAGGAAGGAAGGGAGAGAGATCATTCCAGTCACCAAACTATTTTCTCCAATCCAGCATCAGGAAGGACAAACTGCCACTGTCATTCCCGATACGCCAAATTGTAAAGCAGTGCTACATGCAAGTAGAGAGTGGTATAACATCAAACGGATGCAGCAAGACCAACTGCTGCACGCAATTTCATTCCCTCACCTAAGTAGAAAACAGCTGGTTCTGTCAAGGCAATAGTTGCAGCACAGAATGAAGGTGTGGCAGAGTTTTAAATTCTTACTGGTTAGATACCCCAAGGGAGATACCTTGGAGGCACATCTGTTTTTAAAGAGCACCTATGTATTCTGGTATTGCCAGTATAGTGAATTAACTTAAGTTTATCCCCTTATACCTATACCACAGGAGCTGGTGAAATAAATTTATTAGAATTCAAAGGTCTGGGCTGTGTTATGACTTGTTAAAAAAAAAAAAAAAACATTGTGATCGTCCCCTCTTAATTCATTTCTTCTCGTAATTCGGCTGGAACTGGATCCTGAAAGTAAGACTAACATTTCCAGAAATGGCTTGGTTTCCTCCAACTGTACAAACATACAAATGCTGTAGCAGAACTTGTACAGAAAATGTGAACGCTTTACCTGTGTACTATGCCTCTCGCACAACTATGTGGACTAACAGCGTTGAGAAGAAGAGGGGAAGAATGAGGAGGTAAAGAGGAAATTCAAAAGCAGGACCTACTTCTAATTAGGTGTTACTAGGCAGCTATATTTACTTGTCCTCTTACTTAGCTTAGATCACGCAGAGATAATTAGAAACAATCACACAAAACCGATTAACATGAAAGAAAACTTCATAATCAACAAGCACATTAAAATAACATGTAAAGCCGCTGCCATCTACACCCTTTTTCACTAGTGACAACACAGCTGAAAAAGAGCAAAGTACATTTAGAGATAAGATAGGCTAACACCAGGCAGGGTAGACACCAACAGTATGAAAAGCAGCTGCTAGAAATCAAGACACTGTAATGCTGCCTGTTATTGCCTTTCTGAATTTTTTAATTCACAAGTCATTCTAGCCTCTCTCCTCTGCCTCTGCCTGGTTTTAGGATGGACAGACATTGATTTTTAGATCAAATATTAACAGAAATTCAGCAGCCTGACATATGGTATGTTGCAAGATAAAAATTCACAATTATGTCAAGGGAATACAATGATTTTACTATGCTGCTGAAAGTCTGAAAAATGTTTGGGTCAATTTCATTTTTTAAAAAATTCTGGCCCTCATCTCTGTCGTTCTCAAACTCTGAATTAAAACCAAAGTACTTCCACCTTTTATACCCTTAGAAAATAATTTTAAGTAATTTCTCAAAATTCCAGCCTTTCCAAATCTTGCCAGGAATGTCTCACAAAATGTACAAATTCATTTATTCTTATATTCAAACATCTTTAAAAGCACTTTTGATCTGAGATCATCTTAGAGTATCATACCCTTAAGAAAAATTGTGGCTTGTTTGGTTTTTTTGCCTCCTCCCTTTTCTTCTCCTCTCCAAATATGCATACAGAATATAGCAGAGCCAAAAAAATAACTTACTTATGCTCAATATTGTATGTATTTAAACATGGTCTCAAGTGCCAAAATTTTGTTCACTAACACTGGCTCGCATCTGGCACACAAGCTAGAAATAACTATACTTAGTGGCTTTACCACCATAAATCTTCGAAAGTCTTCTGCATGGCTGAGCTCTTCTCATAAAATTAGACACCAACGCATTTTGTCTTTCTCATTAAAAGGATGCTTGCTGGAGAAAGCGCAGGAGGATAGAGATGTGTGAACAACCTTCTTGGAGCCACTGGAGATTGGACCTAACCGCATTCTCACAGGCACGAAGAAAGGAATACGTAAAATAACTCAAAAGACTGTTACAAGGAACATCTCCGAACACTAAGAACTTTAAAAATCTAAGAATAGAATCTACATGCTTACAACAGCATACAGGAAAAAAACCTAGGTTTCAATAGAATTTTTTTTTTTTTTTAGTTACTTTCACTCTCTTCCCTCAAGTATTAATTGGAAATACTGTGTTTATTTCAGAAATAAACACGACCAAATGCTACAAACGTCTATTCAGTAAAAAGCCTCCAACTTAATGTATTCCTACTATGCATTTTGGAAAAGATGTTATTAACATTTTAAAACCTACTACAAAAAACAAACGGAAAAACACTACTTTGAGCTATTATAAACCAGTTTCGTTTACTGCAAATACTTGACTGGAATAACTTTGGTTTGATTAGGTTTTGCTCTTTTTTAAAAATATGAATGCAGAACACCTTTTTTGTGTGCTTTCATACTGCAGAAAGCGACTAAGAATATTAAACAAGCTCACTGACTTTACTAAGACAAAAAATAAAAATCAGATGCATACTCATCAGAAAATGAAAATCACCAACTGCAATACAAGATAACAGCTAGGTTAAAAGTCCACTAGGAGCAGGAGAAGCTGATCTCAATGACCAGCTGGGTATGGCAAGCAAAGTAACTCGGTACTAAGTTCTCTACAGCCAAGATAACCACGCTACATTGGCCCCTACCTGAACAAAAAAGAAAAATCTCTCTTTTTACCTCTGCCTCCCCTATGAAGGGTATTTTCATGAGGTATGAACTGATAATAGCATTTCCCTCATTAGTCAGGACAAGCTTCCCACTCACTTAGCATTGGAAAGGCACAAGGTTTTCAAGGTGTCCTGACAGGAGACGAGACCAGCCATTCTCTTCTGATTCCAAAGCTGGACTTGACCTGAATCCAGAAACTCAGACATTAAAAGGAAATCCACATAATACACCCTCAGGAGACTGGCCAAACAGGTCTATAACATAAATTCTGTGCATTTCTTAAAGAGGCTCTTCAGCATCCTTTATATAAAGTTCAACTAGCCTTTGAGACACACAGGCTCCAGTTATAACTTTTAGTAAAAACACAAAAACTGCTTCAGATTACAGCAACAACTATCAGATTCTCCGAGTCGTATCAGCTTCTATGAAAAGCAGCATTTTTCTTTTTTATTATTATTACTTTTTAGAAACACCAACCTACGACACTGTTCGCATTAGGGACCGTGGACAAGGTTTTACTTTCTGATTAACTCCAGCTCTGTGGCACAAACATCGGCATTGCCAAGAATCAGTGTTCACAACGTGCTAGTGGGTATTTTCAGCATGACAAAAATTGAACTGGTTCTGAGCCAGCTTGACACACGGTCAAAAACACTTCAGTGAAGCCAGTTCTGGTGGTGTAATACCATCTCCTGCTATTCACCACACCCTTCTCACAGAGGCAAGAGACAAGAATCTGTGCCCACAAGACAGATAATATAATGGACCATGAACCGGACTTACATGAAATCAGCTTCACTAGCTGATGCACATCTCCATGTTCACCTGGAAATGTCTAAAATAACTTCCAGAGGAAAGACAAGACTGGCACAGAGGGGAGGGGAAGAAAAAAATAACATCTGCAGCCACAAAGCTAGATGAAAAGGGTGGAGTGCCCTCTATCAACAGCCTCAATGTCCCAAGCCACAGCAGGTATTGTTTACAAAAGTCTTTGTGTAGGTAATGCTAAAAAGGCTGAAAGCACTGTCTGCAAAAGATGCTAAAAGCACTACTGGCAAAGAATACAAAACCTGCAAAATAAACCTTTTCCCACCAAACAAGATGAAACAAATACAACAAAACACCAGAGGAAATTAAGCCAGGCTACACTAATTGTGTCTGGAATGGTAAGAATGCTCTTCCTCTTTCCAATACAGCTTATCTTGACATTTGTGGTCTGTCCTGAACATCTTCAATTCCTCTTACGTACAGGGTTTTGGAGGTAAGAATGGGGATTAAAAATACTTAGAGCCTCAAAGGGAAAGCCTTCCTCACAGAACCGGGCTTGGGTTTGATCAAGTGGATCAAAGGAAGAGCATTTTGTTCCTTTAAAATTATCCTGTACCATATATTCTAATATATATACCCAGCTTGGTTGATTTTCAGCTATGCCTTGCAATTGTCACCATAAAAATCTGTTGCATTGCAACTGCTGGTTTTCTAGAGCTCTGCCAAGTAACATTGTGGTGAAAAATGATAGCTCCAGGAAAGGCCATACTTGGATAAAATTCAGAAAAAAAAAACCCACCACATGACTTTCTGCAAGCTAAAGAATTCATTCTTAAAAAGGGGGCACTGAGTCAAAACTGAAAATGCAACCTTTGGCAAAGAATGCATGTGTTGTACTTAGTACCAGAATCATCTTTTTACTGTCTTCCAAGACAAATGCATGCTAAAGGCACAGCGCTCACCAGCTAACATAACAAGCCTGAATTCTCCTGAAAGCTTCTAAGGAAACACAAGTCCTTAAAAATCAGACTTCCAGAGCGCGTGTTGGAATTGCTTTAATAAACAAAAGCTCATTCAAATGCAAACCTTAAAGGTAAAATGGAGAAAAAAAAATTCATTTTCTTTCCAGTGTGACAAATGGTTTGTTGTTTTTTTTACACTATTACTTCTGCTACAAAAGAAAAAAAAGCCCAAAGAATCATCTTTTGACAATTCAACCTTCATCAGTTAACCAAAAACTGTAAAGCTACTTAGAAATACTGAAACAGGAGATCCATTACTTTTTGTATGTCAGGGATAAAAAAAAATAAAAACGAAGGAGTGTGGTCCATTTCTCAATTTCACTGTGCCAAGATAGGCCTGAATCATTACACTGTGGCTATGTTTATACTGAAACTTACTTTTTTTTTTTCTTCCCCTCAAAACTTGGACTTCCACACCCAGTAGGCAACAGTTTTTTTAAGTACATTCCAAGCTTCCCTCAAACAGTTCCAGTCAAAACATCACCAGATCTTAATTCCGTCAAGAATGTGAGCATCTCATTAAAGGACTGCCTAATTATAGGTAACGTGCCCAGACCACAGATTCTGTGGTATCTTTATATGGAATATTATTCAGAAGCAACACCACCAGCTTTTCTCAAAATTTCTGAAACTTCTGCGTATTTAGTGTTATAGCAAAGAATTATGCTGTGTGTCCTCAACTAATTAACAGAGCTAGGGGAAAAAAAAATTAAAAATTAATTCAGACTACTCACTAGTGGTGAGAAAGATCAAACCAAGAGGAAAGAAATGTCATCAACTCCTAAGAAAATTGCAAGCTTTAAAGAAAAAAAATTAAGCCTCTAAATCCACTAGTTGCACAAGGAAAGCCTTTTCAAGTGTGAGTCAAACCCAGACTAAAACAATACCGTGCATACAGCTTTCATGAGTTTTTCTAATTCTTCTGCTGTCTTCCGCTTTGGCAGGTTGCAGATTTCAGAACCTGTAAGCACATAAAATCACTCTGCTCCTACTTAAATAAAGCCATGAACATCAGAGGCAAGCATTACATCTGCTGAATGGAGTGAATGACCTTAAAGGAAAAAGGAAAGGTGGCAATCAGGAACAAATTTCTGAGCAGTATAAAGGAAAAAAGATGACCTCCTTATGAAAAGAAAGGAATTTAAAAAGAAGGCCTTATCAGATACCCACTAGCCAGAGGCAAACACGCTCTGGAGCCCAACACAGGGTTCAAGAATATCCAAACAAATTGCATTCCCTGCAGCTGAAGACCGGAAAGAACAGGAAGAAAGGTAAACTCCTCACTACCACTTTGCCTCAGGACAGGAAAAGTAAAGCTTTCTCATAATTTTCAGAATCTCTTACAGCATCGTAATGTATATGGCTATATACACATATAAATACATATTTTTTTACAGTTTTCTTTTCCAGTTACTTATCCTTCTGCAGCACTATCCATACTGTGACAAGACTTTTCCCTAACACAGTATCTGTTAAGTGATCTCTGTTGTAGCTGCTATATTAGATTTGCTGTTTTTAAAATTGGAACTGCAGTTAGCTTCTACTTCAGTAGCTTGACTCACAGCCAAAGTTGCCGTAAACCTTATCATGAACCTACCAACATAATCAGTGAGATTACAGAAGCACAGTCAAATTCCACTGGAGAGCACAAAGTATATTCATAGCAAAAGGTTACGTGCAACTTAATAAAGTGGAACATAATACATTAAATGACATGTTAAAACTAGCAGCAACTAGCTATCTACAGATACATATTCATTCATACTTCTGCTTTCTTTTTTCTTTTTTTGAATATCTGTACTGTTCACTCAAACGTGTTATGACAGGAATGGGACACCAAGTTAGACACATCGAAGAAGTACTCTGTCCTCACACTGGGCACATAAACACAAATCCCCAGTAATTTCCTCCTTCGCTCACCCACATAGTCCACATCTAACCTGCCACGTCTCAGCAGAGCAGAAGCAGGTGACAGCCCAGCTGGCTGGGCAACAGCATCCAAGACCAGAAAGGGCTCAGATTGTTAAGGAAGACCCACAAGAAGATCTTCCCACTTAGCAAGTAAACACAGAGGCTTAACAAACCTAGCAGGTGTAAGCGGTACTGCTGAACATTAAATACAAAAGCATCTCGGAAATAGAGGTGATGCCCAAGAACTAACTAAAATTCACAAGCTCAGAATTCGATACAGAAAGGACTAGGGGAGAGATGAAGTATCTGGGAGGAAAACCAAAAAATAAGTTGACAGACTGGAAGGAAGGAACAGTCTTCAGAGGGCAGAGCTTTGGATGAGAGCATGGAAGATAGAAAGTACCACACAAAGGCAAGGCAGCAGCAGGAGAAAGGCAAATGACACAGAAATAGAGTAAGGAGGAGAGTGTAGCTTTTAAAAAAAAAAAAAAAAGTTGAATGCGTTTATAGGATACATTACACTGTGATATATGCTAGACTGAACAATGAGAAGATATTTTAAATAAGAAAAAGTAAGGAGGGAGAAACCACAAGGACAAAAGAAGGAAAGAAACAGAAGGAGGTATCTGTATGCATATTTGCATCTGTATCAGGAGCACACGAAGATTATGAGCCTATGATTTTGGCAATTCCTTTTACACTATGAATTTAGTTGAAAGTGATGAAAAACTAAATTCGGGACCCAACAAATGAAAGGACTGTATTGCTATTCCATATCAGCCAGAAATCATGCAATCTTTACATCTATTTTCAACACACCGTAAACTGACTTAAAATGATGAAGCAACACAGGATCAACACATTCAGACCGCAGAAAATTAGCTAAGACTTAAATAAGGTGGTCTTTCCAGCTCTGTAATTCACAGAGCAGCAGCTGTGCCTTCTACACGAGCATTAGCATTAGGCTGTGGTTACACAGTGACTTTAATCCCACGTGAACCTGGGCTGCTACTGCACAGTCTTGCTTTCCCTCTCCTTCCTCAGGCACTCATTCCTCCTCCCTCTCATCCTAGCAGCAACACTTGTGCAGCCATGCAGCAAGCTGGATCAGGGAATAGATTCATCAAAAAATTATCCCTTTTGGGGAGAAGAGTTGGGTAAGGTTTGATTTCAGGTGGGTAAATTCCCTAATCCACATGGTTCACCCATCCTTGTGCTCCCACAGGGAGACAGGAGAAATAGTTGGCAAGTGGAGCTGGCCTTTCAGCAGCAGTCCAGACTTCAGAACAGATTAATACAGCCATGTAACCACAACCTCATTCTCACTGGCAAAACATGAAAGCAAAGAAGTTTTAAAAAAGACATTTTACAATACATTAGCAAAAACTGTAAAGGCATATAAAGTTCTTTTGAAAAGCAGGCCTTGAGATAACACTCAAGGTAAAGCAACTATCACCTAACATGTTTATGAAGTCTATAGCATATAAATACACTACAGAAATACCAAATTGAATTGAAATGTGGATCATATAGAGCTCTCTCCACTTTGCAGACACATGCACACACACAAAAGCAAAGTATGCCTATGTCCCAGCAAACTAAGGGCATTTCAGACTACTACGTGTGACTTATTTACTACCACCAATCAAATAACGCAATCTGTAAAACCAAACCAAAATACATGAAAATTGCCAACATCTCTGATAAATTCAGCCATTCATAACCCAGTTGGTCCCTGGGGGGAAAAAAAAAAAATTAACTTGCTGCCTAAAAGCAGCCAGGAGTAGATAGAGTGAAGAAGTACTTCTAGCCATAGAGAAACTCTGAAGGATTTCTGGTTCACACCAACAAAGCCTACATTTACCTTTCAGGGGGGAAAAAAAACCCCTCTTTCTCCATCACAGTTGCAGAAAGACAATCTTTTTATAGTAATGCCAGCACAGATCTACCACATGAAAGGATATGGTAGGTTTAGTGAGCTACAGAAGATAAACATATGTCATGCCTAAAACTGAGCCAATGATCCTAAAAGCATCCTGAATCACTTGTTCCACAAATTCCCCAGTCACCAAGTACGAAAAAATGTAACGTGAAGAGCCAAACAGAGATTCTAAACACAGAAATGTATTTTTAAGCCTATTTGCTAACGCATTTCAAAACACATTTTTTATTATAGTCTTGTCAAGTCATGAAAAGATACTTCAGCTTTACTGCTACTAAGCTTCCACAGAGAAGAGAAACACAACACAGTTTCTAAGACTGCAATGGATACTTGATTTTTTTTTTTTTTTAAATAGATACTAGAATTTTACGTTGTGTCAGAAGTTGTCCAACTCCCAGGGAAGCTTTCCACTCAACTACCGGCAAGTAGTTTTGTCAAATCCCAGGTATGCTTTCCACAAGCAAAACATGTTGCCTTTTCTTCCTGGCCTCCAGGACCTGAATCTATATCCTTGGGTACAAAACACTGTATTATCACTCAAAAAGAAGATGTATTTTAGATTTAAATAAACATAGTGGTTTTGTTTATGCACAGCCCTCAATGAGATTAAGTATCTGCAGAGGGGCTGGAGAAAAGGTAGTTATACCTACATGCCTCAACCCTGACTAAGAAGAATCCCGTTTGGAATAAACAGTAGTTCAGTCTTCATCCTCTCCAAAAGAAATAGCTTAAGCCTTCAAACTACAAACATTTAAAGCAGTGCTCAGTTTTGCATAAAGATATCAAAGCTATTGGAATGGCAAGTATGCTTATGATCTGGTAGACTGCCAAAAAAACCTGCTAATATACTAAACAATAGATGTATTCTGCTAGAACTCCTAAGAGAACTTTCGGATCTTTTCCTTGTAACGCTTCTTTTTAGTTGTATACAAAACTGAACTGAAATGATATAAAAAAAATGTAATTAAGAGTTTTAAATCCTATACAAATACTATGGTTTATAAGTATTACATATGTGATTTGAATGCTTGCATTTATATGCTAACAAATACAGTAATTATTTGTAATGATTTAACATTTTAAAATATGCATTCTTAATCACTAGCTTGCAAGCCATGTATTCAGAGTTCCTTGTTGCCACTGCAGCAGTTATGTTGGTAGAATTCAGAGCAGCATAAAACAAGAGCATGAAGTTGTACTCTTGCACTGCCTGAAAGCTCCAACAGTGCTACAAAAGGACCCAAACTCTCTCAAGCCTTGATAAACAAACAGCGTTCAGTTAAAATTTAATACTTTTGGATAACAGCAGGGTGCTTTCTATAAAAATAATTCTTCATTCCAGAGACAAAAAGATCCTGTGTGTGGTTCCAGTGAACATTGCCTTCTGGAACACTCCGGAATCACGGTGGCTGCATATCCTGAATACAGTCATAAATACACAAGTAATGGAATGACGAGGTTGACACCCAACTTCTCACACAAGTGTCACACACTGACCGGCGGCGCAGTATCAAGACTACCAAGTCTTCAAAGCCCAGTTCCTCCTCCACAGCTAGATGCAATTAAAAGGCCTCTGCATCACAAACCAAGATCAGGGTTTTTTTCAGCAAATGTTTTTAAGCAAAAATTCTCTTGTTCTCTCTTACTGCTATCTGATATTTGAACAAATCCTTGACACGATGGAGCTGTCATATGCTATCACATCATTCCATGTTTAAAGAATGTTTTAATCTGTAAATCCATGCAGTGATTCTGCAAACGCAGACTGCTTGCAACAAAAATGCTGAATAGAGACTATGTACGTTTAGTGACCATGTTAGTGAATTAAATATATTAACCCAGTTTCTTAATCCATAACATTGAAATTTACAAATTAATTTAACTGTAGAAATCAAATTACATTAAAGAAAAATATTTTAAGCCAGCAGTTTCATGTTTTCCTGGTTTTGTATCCACAGGCTAATGATGCTTATGACGTCTTTCAGCAGAATACAGACTGAAGTGATTATAAGCTCCTGAAAAATAGGAAATAGTAACAAAACCTGGACTAGAGCAGCAGTACCTGGCCTAGATGTTCTAAAAACAAGTTTCTATCTAGGGGAAAAAATTCCTTGAATCAGTCTGTTACTTATTACTCAGCATTTGCTTGTTAAACACTGCACAGCCACTAATTTTCATCTAAGGAAATGAACACTGTGATCTTTCCCATATATGAGTGTTTCAAAACCCACAGAGGAGAGAAGGCTCAAGCCCCGACATTCTGATTTATGAAGAGAGGACACTGTCAGAGTGAAACAAACAGTACGTCGTCTGTCAAAGTTAACACATTTGTATTTTATATACAAATATGAAGCAAGAAATCTCATTTGAATAATTAACGGGTAGACTATACGCTGCCAGAAAGAACAGGACAGCAGTGGACTTACTGCTGAATATCTTACAAAAGACCCATCCTAGAAATTGATCCTCTCCAAACAGAATGATTAATCCTCTGTATAATACCAGGTACCCACTACCACCATATTTTGTTAAAAGCGAACTTTTAACTTCAAGAGAAGCAATCACATTAGGTAAAACGAATAATAAAACCCCCACAACTGATGTCATGTAGATTTGCCCTATTGATCTTAACCTGTGCAGAGTTTTAAATTATAAATGCAAATAGCTTCTTATAAGTTTCTGGTAAAAAATACAATCTATTTAAAAGTGCTGTTCAAAGCTATCTCTAGTGAGACAAAAATCATCAGTGGTTTTAAAATATTTTAATAATTTTAGCAATCTTACAACCAGTAAATCAAAGTCTTAGTCTATTATACAGAAAAATATTGCTGAAAAGACCAATGCTTTTTGTACGTTGTTTGTGACTTTTTTTTTTTAACATTTCCCCCATTGAAGAGAAGAAAAAATGGTTTGCATTGTGTTAGCTCCAGTTATAATTTCCAGCTGTGTCAAAACTTTAACAGCCTAAAAGCAGGAAATCCAAAGAGGAAATTCCATCGTCAGTTCCTGAAGTTTTGTAACTCAAATGTTCTTCCAAAAACCGGATCTTAAAGGAATTTTGGTAGCATTTTCTGTAACCTTACCTGATATCTTCAAGTAGCTCACATTCTGCCTGATGCTTGGCCTGAAGTTTTGTCATCTGCTCAACCTGAATGTTTTTTAGCTCTTGTGTAACTTTCACCTACAAAAAAACCACAGACCACATACATTTTCTGTAGAGTTTAAGTCAAATTTCAACATGAAAAAAACAATTCATGTCTTTCATCTCTTTTGAAATTGCACATTTCAGTGGAAAATTCAAACGCAGAGTTAAGAGTGCAGTTTAATCCTACACAACATTCATAAAGGCTGATTTCAGTAAGTGCTGTCAGCCCAGCAGGCTTACACTGTGCATGGCAAGAATTTCATGCTTATGCCCAACCATTAACGAAAGTGCAATTTTATTCCAAAACCTGGGAAGATAGCTTGTGTGCAACAAAAGTTTTGCCTACCAAAAAAGAAAAAGCAGGCCACAGGGGAAAAAAATTAAATTTTAGCATATAAATTTAGCACTTCAGTGCAAGTCACACAATTTTGAAATTTATTAAACTGTCCTACAATTGCCATCATTTAAAGATAACTTATACATCAAGTTGTTTTTTGATTGCGCATCAGATCAGAAGAGCCCTCTATAAAAGGCTTCAGAAGGTTGGCCTTACATTTTTAGTATTGGCGCAATTTTCCTTTGAACCTTGTGATCATGAAGCTAAAATTTCAATAGTTTGGGAACCTGCTTGATAACTGGCAGACAGCACCATTGGCACAGGTATCAGGAATGATTTGATTTTGGAAGGGAACCTTGGGGTGGTTTTGTTCTTGTTTTTATAAAACAAGAGGTCTTGACATTTAAGCCCTCTAGTGATCACAGTGAATCCATGTATCGGCCTAAAAAATGATCACCAGCATAGCTGAAGCCATTATGCATTCATGAGGACAGAAATGCCAAACAGTTACCATAATGGGGGGAAAGAGATGAAAAATTCAGAGAGCAAGAAGACACAGATCTCCCTCTTCTTCGTTAGTCAGGCAAAAAAACCCTAGATCTCATCAGCTAGCAAAAGCCTCCTCAATTTTTACTCTGAAAATAATCCCCCAGAAACAAGCACCCTTTAATCACAACATTATATAAAGGCAAGTTTTTCACATGATACAAAAGACATGTATGCCCCGACTTTAAGCAGAAGAAGCGTCTAGTTTTAACATGAACTTTCAGCGTTTTTGTTTTTATCTGTATATGAAAAAACCCCTATTCAAAATAAATAAACCCACACCAGATGACCCATGTAATAGAAATAATCTCAAATGAAATAATATAGGCAAAGAATGACACACATGTAATATAAATAAGCCGCCAAATGCAAACAAAAATAGAAATAAAAACTGTTTAACAAAAGCAGAGTCCACCCGCAAAACAAGAGGTCGAGAGGCAGGAATGAACCGAGGAGAGATCTTCACTGCAGCTGCCTGCCAGGGCTACTGGGGAGCTGGGGGGGATGACAAGGGATTTCTGTTTACGCTCCCTCTCAAGTCTTCCTCCCCTCCCAATCTCTCCTAGTCGCTATTATACAGTTCTCCACTCGGCAAACCCCTGCAATCTCCTCTCCTCATCGAGAAATCTCAACATCACATATGAAATCTCAAACATCTACGGCGAGCTAAGACAATCAGACTGTAAATGGTTACAGCCCAAACCACCCTAATCGGGCAGCATCGCAAAGAATATGTAACACGCACAAATCTCAAAACCACAAAACTCCCTTCCACGGTGTCTGTAAAGGAGCAGCCTCTCCATCCTGAGACCCGCTTCGCCGTCTCTAGCTCCCCCTTTCTCCCCACACACCGACCATTGCATACAACCCTCAAAATAACTAACCCATAAATCTCCATGTATCAGTACTTACACGCAGCTCAAGACCCCACTAACAGCTCAAGTCTCCCAGATAACAACCTGCCTACACAGACAAGGCACACTAGGAACAGCCTTTTCTCCAAATCTACATTCCTTCTTACGCCTCTTCCCACACCAGCCGCCCCTAATGCAAAGCACCCCCTATTCCCATGGACCGCACGGACACAAAAAAGCCTCCCCGCTGCATTTGCAGATTGTTCCCATCACACGTATGTTGCACATTTTTGGCTGTCCCTGTTCGCCCGCGCTCCTGATACATGCTGGGATAGCCTGCATCCTTGCATCAACTCCGGACCTGACCTTCTGCTCCAAGACAACCAACCCATCGCTCTTGGCATCAACCCACCATAGTACCCGAAAGCAGCTGAGCCCCCAAAACACAGCCGGTAGCCCCCCACAACTGCTACAGACTTGTCTCAACACCTCCGTGCAGCCAAGCCCTCTGCAGCCATTGACCCCCTTCCAGCCCAACCCAGCCATTGCTCTCCTTCGTTTGGAGAACCTCCACTGGGTATGGTGGTGGCCCAGCCACAGCCACCCCAACACCCACTGGCCCCCCCCCGCATCCCTTTCCTCACCAACCCTTCCCCATGCCCCGTCCTGCCTCCAGAGCTCACCTCCCACACCTGACCCATCCCACCCCACCACCACCCATGGCCCCCAACGTCCAGTTTCCAACACCCCCCCCCCCCCAAGACATTTCCCCCTTACCCACCTTGTACGGCCACTCTCACTAAGCCCCCCCCCACACCCCCCCTTCCCTCCTCACACTTGCTCTCCCTCTCCCAACCTGCCTCCAGACTCCACCACTGCACAGCCCACCCGGCGCCCAACCTGCTGTCCCCACTCCCCGTCCCCTCAGACCCCCCACCCCCCCCATACCCTACCCCCAGGCCCCCCCCCCAAAAAAAACCAGTCCTCAGCCCCACTCGGCCCACCGCCTTCCCCCCCACCTCCTCCACACACAGCCCCAGCCCCCCCCTCGCCTCCCCCCTGAGGGGAGGGGGGGCCCTCACCTTCCTCGGCGGGGGCTGCATGGTGCTGCGCTGGGTCTCCACATCAATTCCCTCCCCCCCGGCAGCAGGATGCGGCCCCCGCTGCAGGAGGAGGAGGAGGAGGAGGAGGAGGAGGAAGGGGCAGAGACCGTCTCCCTCCCGGTTCGGGGCGAGTCCCGGTCGGCGGGAGGGGCGGGTGGGGAGAAGCGGGAGGGGGGGGTGAGGCCGCCTTTTCCTCACAGGCAGCGGCGGGCGGGCGGGCGCCGAGCAGCGTCCCGAGTGCCGGGCCCTGGGGAGCGGGGAGGGAAAGGAGGCAGCGGAGGGAAGGCGGGGACGAGGAGCGACTTCGGGGGGGAGGAAAAAAAAAAAAAAAAAGGAAAAGGAGTTAAAAAAAAAAAAAATAAAAGGAGGCGGCGGAGCGCGGCTCGGGAGCGCCCCACTGAGGGGACGCGCGCCCCGCCAACGGCCCGCCCCGCCACCGGCGGGAGACCTCCCAGCCGCCTAGAGCGGCTACCATAGAGTGGCGGGCGAGGAAAGAGAGAGGGGGTGGACACGCCCCCCTCCTTCCCCTCACGGCGCCCCGCCCTGCCGGAGCGCCGGCTCCCGCTGCGGCCGCTGGGGGGCGCCGTGAGCAGAGCGGCGAGGGGCGGGGCGAGGGGCGGGGCGAGGGGTGCACGGGGGGGGTGCCAGGGGGTGCATGGGGGGGGGCAGGGGGTACACAGGGAGGGTGCAGGGGGGGTTCAGAGGGTGCACAGGGTGGGAGCCGGGGGGGTTCAGGGGGTGCACAAGGAGGGTGCGGGGGGGGGTGCCAGGGGGTGCACAGGGGGGTGCAGGGGGGGTGCGAAGGGGTACACAGAGGGGGGTGCAGGGGGGGGTGCCAGGAGGTGCACTGTGGGGGGTGCAGCTAGTGCAGGGGGGGTTCAGGGGTTGCACAGGGGGGGTTCAGGGGGTGCAGGGGGTGGGTGCAGGGGGGGTGCACAGGGTGAGTGTGGGGGGGTGCCAGTGGGTGCACAGGGAGGGTGCAGGGGGGGTTCAGGGGGTGCACAGGGAGGGTGCAGGGAGGGGTGCACAGGGAGGGTGCAGAGGGGGTGCAGCTTGTGCACAGGGGGGTGCAGGGGGTGCACGGGGGGGGTGCCAGGGGGTGCGCAGGGGGGGTGCAGGGGAGGGGTGCCAGTGGGTGCACAGGGGGGGTGCAGAGGGGGTGCAGCTTGTGCACAGGGGGGTGCCGGGGGGTGCACAGGGAGGGTGCGGGGGGGGGTTCCAGGGGGTGCACAGGGGGGTGCAGAGGTGTGCACAGGGGTGTACACAGGGAGGGTGCAGGGTTTGCACGAGGGGGTGCAAGGGTGCGCACGGGGTGTGCACGGGAGGGTGCGCAGTGGGGTGCCCAGAGCGCAGGGGTGGGCGCAAGGGGGGGGGGTGCAGGGGTGTGCACACGGGGGGGTGCGAGGACGTGCTCAGGGGGTGCGTGGGGAGGTGAAGGGGGTTCACGGGGGGGGGTGGGCTGTGCACGGGGGGGATGCGGGGGTGTACCCGGGGGATGCGTGCAGAATATGCACCGGGGGGGGGGTGCACGGGGGTTATGGGGATGTGCATAGAGGGTGCGTGGGGGCATGCAGGGGTGTGTATATGGGGTGCAGGGGGGGGTGCACAGCACCGCTGCCCACGGCCATCACCTGCGTGCCGCTGCGTATTGGCCCAGGCTCCAAGGCTTGAGTCCACCGCAGGGTCCGGCCGCACAGATTGGGGTGCGGGGGGCAACCCGTGCCACCCAGGGGGGGCAGCCAGGGGAGCTGACGCGCTCTGCGCTGGAGGAAAAACCAGCCGTCGCCTTCCCTCCAGAACTTTTCGGGCTGCTCAAGCAACTTGGGGCAGCAAGAGCCAGACTTGAGCTGGAGTTGGAGTACGTAAGAGACTGTCACCCTCAGACCCTGGGGACAGCCACTGGAGCAGTCCCTTGGGGCTGGCACCCAGATCCTGGCGCATCCCGAAGCTGTCCCACCGGGAGCAGAGCGCCCGAACGCGCAACGGCCAGCAAGCCTTTTGCAGGAGGTTGCTTTTAATCAAAGGAGAATAAAATGAAGCTGAGCTCTCGAGCGTTGCAGATGTCGGTGAGATGCAGGAGAGCCCGGGAGGCAGAAATGATGTTCCCCGCCATGCAATGTCATGTTTCGCTGGGTGTGAATTAAAAACCCCTGATCAGACATGCTTCCCCCCCCCATCCCAGTACTTAGGTTGTTTGGCTTAGCTTATTAGATCTGCTGCAATAAAATCTTGAAAATATTAAAGTGCATTTGGATGTTTCCTTTAAGCAAATTACCAGGGCAGTTTGCAGAGCGTAAGGCAATTCTCATAATTGCATTTTCCCAAGTGCTGCAGCGTTGCTGCTGCTCCATCGCCGGCTCCTTTATTATTGATGAACTGCTTTACTCCAGCTCCCAGAAAATGACCCCTCACCTTTAAAGATGTTTTAACCATCTTGAACACTTTAAAAAACTAAAATGCAACTTGAATTTTCCCTTCTCCTCCAGCTATTAGTTTATTTAGTGCTGCTAATTAGTCTAACTCATTCTCCCCGGGAAACCTTCTCTAAATGATGAGTGAGAAGCAGTGCACGCCCAGTAGTAAGTTTAAGTGCATCCAAACCATTTCCTACACACCCACATATAGCTGGGAAAGTGCTTTGAGAAGACCAAAGCATTGAGTGCGGTCGTTCTTTAATATATATGTTGCAGCTCCTGCATGCAGCGTGGTGCTCAAAGCCAGGACGAGCAAATGCAATGGGGTGCACTCAGGGGGGATGCAGAGGATGCTTCACTCAAGCAAGAGGGTAGAAAAATGGGTTGGAAAAAAGGATTTTGCTGGGCTAGGAAAAATTAGCTGGTGCTCTGGAAGCCACAGCTTGCAGGGGGAGCGGGTTTTTGCGGATAAACTCTTAAGTCAATAGTGCAACGTGCAACGATCTGCTTCCCCAGCAATAAAATCATCGCGCTGAACCAATGTGAAATGTAACCTCTGCCGAGCTCCCGGTGTTTTAACTCATTGCCCCAAAACTGAGTCGTCCTGCAGAAGTTTTGCACTTCGTTCTTCCAACCAACCTGAAGGAGTTTCCTCCTAAATTATCTCAAAGTAGTATCTGTGCACACAACCCTTTGCACGCGCAGACGTAAATCATCCACAGGCTTTTGCATGCAGGACTGAGAAGTGTTTTAGGTACGACGCCTGCAAAAAGATGCATCATCCTCCCCTATCATGCACAGCAGTAGTTTTTCCACCATTTGCCTGTATTCTTCCATTAATAATTTCATTTTATATTTTCGACCGCAGATTCCCTGAAGCCTGACCCACGGGGCACTGCAGGTTCAACGTGGGTCCCGGGGGAGTTTGCATCTTCGGTGATAAATCATGATGGAGCTGCCTCTTGTAGCTGTCCATAGCAGTTCCACGTCTTTATCATACTGATAATAATCACAATTGAGGGGAAAAAAGACATGAAATGAAGATGATCAAAAAGTAAATAGTGTAAGTGTCTAAATGCTGTGTATTTTATCAAAAATACTTGTTTTCACGGCATAACTTGAGTTCAAGCTGCATATTCTGAGCCTTTACCCCTTGATTTCTCCTTTTTGATCACACAAATGTAAGCAGGACTTGAAGGCAGCTGAGTATCCTGCAAACCCAGATGATTATAGACAAGCCCAGCTGAATCTGAACATCACAACTGAAGCTAACGGGGGGGGGGGGGGGGGGGGGTATTTCCTTAAGTCATATATGGCAAGAAAGTTCCTGGCCAGATGTTGGAAATATAATAATTAATCCTCTACCAGGCTGGCTTGGTGGCCTGCATCCCAATCAACCCCCATCTGCTACATCCACCCGCTAATACAGCTGCACCAGATGTTGCTGGCACATGCTCCAACCTTCCTCGCTGCCAGAAAATAACCTCTGAGTTGCAGCAGCTCAAGCGACAACCGACCCAAAAGAGCAAAAGGGAGTTTCTGCTGCTCATTTCGGGCATCACACGAAGGTTTGCACCGAGCTAACGGGGGCTCGGTGCTTCTCTGCCCTCCAAAAAGGTGGACTCACTGATGGGTTTTCAGAGGATGGAACAATTGTAGGGTTAATAGTAACGTGGGGCATATTCAGAAACCACTGCCTCAATGTGCTGTGTCTAAAGTCTGAGATAAATTTTAATTTTGGTGGTATTTATTTTCTTTGCATTGGTGGGAGGTAGTTAAGGCCGTATAGCTCGAGGTGGTTCAGCCCCTAATATTCGCGGAATAATCAGTGCAGGAGGTTTATTGAGGGTTTCGTTCTCTAGGGTCTCCACAAGCAACCACCGTATTCACCATAAAAACCCAAACAATAAAGTAAATGGATCCACTGCTACAGAAATAGAGTTATTAATGGCAGGGGGTGGGCTGGATTAGTTAGATAATCATTGAGGAGGGAGATGCAGCATCATTTAAAAAGGGAAATGCAGCCAAAGGACTTTTATAGTTTTCTAAATAGTCATTTGTCTTACTTTTTCTCCAAACAAGAAGCACATGAAACATTTCTAATGAAACCTGACATTTCCATGAAGCCGGGCCAAGCTTTAAGCAGAGATTTACAGCTCCAGAAGGCGCTGGCATTGGCTTGCAGCTGGCAAACGGGGCCGTTTTGGGTTGATGTTGCTTCTCCCTTGGTCGGGGATGCTCAAAGTGCGACTCATGGTGTGATGAACCAGTATCCTTCAGACACCGTTCTGTGTGCTGAGGTCTCTTAAAAAGCTTTTCCGTGGGGAAATAGAGGATTTTGATCAGCACCCACTGCAGCTGTCTGGCTCCTCATGGGTTAATCTGCCCTGCCAGCTAACAAGCTAGAGAAATCCCAAACAAGACATGAACAATTCCTCCTCCATCCAGGAGAAAAACACAGCCTGGGACTGATCCTGGCCCAGCAGCCTGGAACTGGCTCCCAGTCCCTGGCTTAGAGCTGCTCCCCCACTAACCGGGACCCAGTTCATCTCCATCACTGCAAAACTGGGAGCTGGATGTGCCAGGAACTGGCTGCGTATTGGCAAGAAGAGGGAAATTTTTTAATTGGGTATTGAGATAAAAACCTCCCAGCGATGGGCATGAGCAAATAATCCCCCGGCATTCCTCGGAGCAGTCACGCATCCCTAATTCCCTGAGCGATGCACAGCGCAGCAACCAAATAAGCAAGAAAAGGACCTGAGTTATGAGCTGGTAAAAGTAAGATATAGCTGTTTTGGCTAAAAAATAGGAAAAATAAATCGTGGTCCTCATTGAGATAAGCAACTCCTGGGGTATGAGCATCTCTGCTGGTGAGGAAGAGCTATCCCAGGTCAGGGGTTGTCCTGGGTGGTGATTGTCCTGGTTTCATCTGGGATAGGGTTAATTTTCTGTCTAGTAGCTGGTACAGTGTTATGTTTTGGGTTCAGTATGAGAAGAATGTTGATAACACACTGATGTTTTCAGTTGTTGCTAAGTGGTGTTTATACTAAGTCAAGGATTTTTCAGCTTCTGATGCCCAGCCAGCAAGAAGGCTGGAGGGGCACAAGGAGCTGGGAGGGGACACAGCCAGGACAGCTGACCCAAACTGGCCAATGGGGTTTTCCATACCATGTGACGTCATGCCCAGTATATAAACTGGGGGGAGTTTGGCCCCAGGGGGATCGCTGCTTGGGAACTAACTGGGCATCGGTTGGCGAGTGGTGAGCAATTGCAGTGTGCATCACTTCTTTTGTATATTCCAATCCTATTATTATTATTATTATTATTATTATTATTATTATTATTATTATTATTTTCTTCATTTCTGTTCTACTAAACTGTTCGTATCTCAAGCCATGAGTTTTGCCTTTTTCCTTCCGATCCTCTCCCCCATCCCACTGGCTGGGGGGAGTGAGTGAGCGTCTGCGTGGTGCTTAGTTGCTGGCTGGGGTTAAACCACAACAGGGATGGAGCGGCTCCAGCTGAGCTGGCCGGTGGCTTTCCTATCAAATCCTGCTGCGGAAATGAGATCCCAAAGGATCTGCCTTCCCTCAGGGATCTGCCCATGCTGCCAGGACATGCCTGTGCAGGCAGCTTTCATGCCTGCCTGCCTGCTTTCACGAAGAAAGTGGCTCCCAAAATCCATCAACAAGGTGGGATCCAAGATGCCATCCCACATGGTGACCAAAAAAGGTATTGCGTGTGTCAGTGGCAGGGAGCTGGGGAACACCTAAGGAATGAAGGAATGAGTGTTTTGGGGTACCTACACTCCATTTGGGAACACCTCTTCTGCATAAGCCAAGGGGAGGCTGTGTGCTTCCCCATCCCCACGTCTCTCGGCCGTGCAACCCTCCTGCTTACAGAATCATAGAATCATAGACCATTTAGGTTGGAAAAGACCTTTAAGATGATTGAGTCCAACTGTCAACCTAATAATGCCAAGTCCACCACTAAACCACGTCCCTAAGCACCACATCTACACATCTTTTAAATATCTCCAGGGATGGTGACTCCACAACTTCCCTGGGCAGCCTGTTCCAATGCTTGACAACCCTGTTGGTGAACAAGTTTTTCCTAGTATCCAATCTAAACCTTTCCTACCAGAACTTGAGGCCATTTACTCTTGCCCTAGCACTTGTTCTTTGGGAGAAGAGACCGACCCCCACCTCACTACAGCCTCCTGTCAGGTAGTTGTAGAGAATGATAAGGTCTCCCCTCAGCCTCCTTTTCTCCAGACTGAACAACCCCAGTTCCCTCAGCCGCTCCTCATAAGACTTGTGCTCCAGACCCTTCACCAGCTTGGTTGCCCTTCTCTGGACACACTCCAGCCCCTCAATGTCTTCCTTGTAGTGGCTTTGTTGTCTGTCACATCATGTCATGTCGTGTCCTTACACGCACGATTGTCTTTGTCTCAAATAAATAGGGTTATAGATCCCAGTCCCAACCTGCTTTGGGTCCCCAACCAAGGCGCGAGGTCCAGCACCTGGGCTGGCTCTGGCAATAGTTCTGTTGCCCAGAGAGGTGGTCGATGCCCCATCCTTGGACACGTTCAAGGTCAGGCTGGACGGGGCTCTGAGCAACCTGATCTGGTTGAAGATGTCCCTGCCCATGGTGGGGGGGTTGGACTAGATGACCTTGAAAAGTCCCTTCCAACCCAAACCATTCTGTGATTCTATAATAGCAGGGGACCAGACACAAGGGTGGGGGACCCCAAGGAGAGCAAGCTGTGGATGCTCCCCGAAATCTTCACCCTAAGCCTGGCTTTGCCCCGTGTCACCTCGCCAAGGAGTCAACATGGAAACAGCCACAGGAGCCACCCAGGGTTTCCTGGCTGGCACATCCCATGGAGGGAGATAAATAAAACACAAGCATGCTCCGAGCGGTTAAGGAAACAATTTGTCAGCCCTGTTGATTTTTAATGTTCTGGAATGTTTTTTGTAAATCTGGCTGTTTGCGAAGTTTTATCCCCTCCCTGCAACCTCTCCAGGAGGGATCGAGTCCTTGTGAGGATGCTCAGGGCATTAATACTCTGGTTTCCCTTTGGATATGCCGGTGGGAATAGGGAGCTGCTTCCTTGGGGTCCACACCAGAGCGAGGAGGGGCATGAGATATTGGGGGAGATCAACATTGAATTAGCTGAGAAAGGCAGGATCTCGTCACACTGTCACTAAGCCAAGCAGAATAAACAGCTTTTTAAAAAATTTTATTTTATGTATTATTGTATTTTATTATTACTTCATATTTTAATTTTATGTATTATTTTATTTTATTATTACTTCCTATATTTTATTTTATTTTATTTTATTTTATATGAAAGAGAGTATAGAATATGGTCCCGAAGAGATACATAACGCCCAGGGAACCCCAACAGAGATGAGACATAAAGGTTGGAAACCCCAAAAGCCAAATACCAGCTGATGGTGACAGCCCACAGCTGAAAATAGCAGTGTATTCCCTCATCCAAAAAAAAAAAAAAAAAAGAATCTGGCCATAAAAGCAAAATAAGGAGACAAACCCCAAGGAGTGGAGGCTCACTCAAGTCCCATCCTCACGCAGCTCCCTCGGTGTAAAAGGCATCGCTTTGGAGTTGGGCTCCCAAGTGGCCGCTTCCCCATATGCCTCTTTATTCTTCACATCTGAATTTAATCCCTGAAGAGGTTTAAACCTTTTTAAATACAAAAAGCTTGTGGCAAGCGAGGAAAATGCTTCGCATTTAAGGACTCTTGGCTGCAAGGATGCGCTTCAGAGCAAAAACCGGCATGTTTTAACCCACGCTACGGGGAGGGTGATTAATGCATGAGGCAGCTTTGGCTGCGAAAGCCTCAGCAGAGGAACATTTCCACCAGCAAATCCAAGCAGTTGCTGATAAAGCAGATTTTGCCTGCTGAACTGGCAGGAGTTTTCCTGGCAGAAGGATTTGCTCGCCAATGGAAACCGCGGTGGGAGGGGGCTGCCGATGCAGCAGTTGCTGGTCAGCGAGGTCCTCCTTGTCCTGGGGAGATGATATGGGAACTGCTTCCTCTGGGGAAGTCAGCTATTTATGTTAAATATGAATACATATAGGACTATATAGGAATATGTATTTTTATATTAAATAGGAATATATAGGAATATGTATTTTTACGTTAAATAGGAATATATATGAATATGTTTATATTCAAATGAATATATAAGAAATAAAAATTTTAATAGATATTATAGACAGGTAAGTAGATAGATGAATAGATAGATGGATAGACAGATGGAAAGATGGATAGATAGATAGATAAGAACAAAAGAATGACAAAATCAAAAGGAAAAAAATGAATGAAGGTATAAAAAAAAAGAAAGAAAAAACAAAATTATCTGTAATAATTAACCATGATATCCTGGGGGATGACGCAACCATTCTCTTCCCCGCCTGTGTCTTTGCCAGTACGGGAGCCGACCGCTCCAAGCAGCAGGTAAAGCCAAAAATTGAGTTTGGGATTATCTGACGGCCGCGGTTTTGTCCTGTGTGTTTCTCCCAGGGCTTCAAAGGTCATGGTGGCACCGAACCAGATGTTTCCAGCCTCCAGGTGTTGTGCCTCCAGATGATTCCAGCTCTTCCTTTCTCCTCCAGCCCTTACCGCTGATCCGATAAGATGGGGACAGGTTTTTGGAGGCCACGGGGATGCCTTGCCATGTGCACATCTCAGGTCGGGGGTATTCCAGCATCTGTTGTGGGGGGTCCTCACACCCCTCTGCTTCCCGGGATGCGGTGAAACACGAGGGATGATGGGTCCTGGTCCCACCTTCGTTGTTCAAAGCAACCCATCTGCTCAAGCAATGATGCTGGCACGCACCTTGCACTGCCCCAGCAGAGGTTTCCCAGCACAGCGGCTGGATTTCCTGGATTTTGCCTGGATTTCCCTGAATTAATTATTTGATTTTTATTCCACCTCTTCATTCTTTCACCCAGAAGGCTTTGCACATCCATCAGAAGGAAAATATCAGGCTGGTGATGGAGCCTCCAGGCTTTCCCCACGTGGGGGTGCCATGAGGATGTGAATCGGGCTGGTGTGCGTGTCCTACAGCCATGGCAAGGCAAAAGGTGACACCTAAGCAACAGAGACCACTCATTTTTTTTGCCATTAAAAAAAAAAAAGTTGATTTGGAAACAATAAGATTCATAAAGCAGGCAAAAAGCAAGAAATTATACAGACTGGGAAAAATAAAATTCACAGAGCGTGCTTTAAGCATCTGTATAATTTCTTGCTTTTTGCATGCTTTGGTGTTCCCCAGCGGAAGAAAAAAATTCTTCTTTAGAGCTTGCTGTAAGCTGGTGCGAATTGAAGAAACCTTGAAGTGGCTCTTCAGGAGCCCAGGGGATGAATCAGCCTCCTCCAGGTTAAACTGGGGCGGAACGACTCATCCTGCAGCCGAGATGGCTGCGGGGGGATAGAGGTCCGGCCGAGCAAGAAGAGAGCCCATACAGCCCTGCCACGTCCTGCTTGGGCCTGTTCCACCACATTTTGGTGAAGGCTGGTACACCCAAACAGCTTTGTTCCCCATGCTCTGCTGTCCTGGCCTCTCCCCATTCCTCGCTTACAATGTTTACCATACGTGGAGGGGTGAGACTGGGATTAATTTCCATGAGAACACGTCAAAAGAGTAAATATCTCCGAGCAGGGATGCTTGACAGGTTTATGGGGTTTGTTTTCCTCCATGAACTGGCAGCTTTCCTGCTCTTTTTCTGGTTGCTTGTGACCAGACGTGAACATCAGGGTCCGTGGACGCAGGAGGCATCTGCCCATCTGGAGCAGGACAGTCTCTGCCTTTTGTCCCGTCCCAGTGTGGGACCATAAGTGTTTCCAAGTCTATCCAGGAGGTACTTCTTGGTGCTTTCAAATGGAGGTGACCTCTCCGCTGGTGTAAACCAGGTAAGTCCTAGCACATCCTTCTCCTTTCACTGCGGTTATCTCCCATCCTGCGAGCTGGGAGCAGATGGGGGGAGGCGAAGAGAGGACATGAGGGTTATGTCCAGTGACGGGTTTTAGCCTTTGGGTGGGAGCGAATCTGTGGGGCTGCTATGGTCTGGTGTAGGAGTAGGACCCACAGAGCACAGCCCCATGGGGTCACATCAGACATTCATCAGTTGTTTTTCTGATGCGGAGCTGCGCTCCACCAGCAGCACCTCAGGAGCAGGAGGCAGGAGGTCACCGATACTACTGGAGTAGAGGAAATATAAGAAGAGTCTCCAAGAGCCATCCAACGATGCTCCTGAGGTTTGGGAGTATTTTGACAGCAGGCACAGCTTCATGAGCTCACGTTGTGGATGACACTACCCCTGGGACGTGGGCAACCAGAGATGGCTGCAGGGCCTTCTGCCAAGACCCAGCCCCGCACGTTCACCATCTCTGGGTGTAACTCCAGGAACGCATGTCTGCGTTCAACCAGGAGTCATCAGCATAACTTCTGTGGAGCTGGGATGGGATCTGAGGTGTTACTGCCACCAGCCTTCCTCCTGAGGGTCATCTCCAAGGTCCAGGGACTGGGGCATCAGCAAGCCTCCACCAGCCTCTTTCCTCCAAACTCTTCCACATGACATGGACATGGACATGGACAGGGACATGGACATCCCAGTGAGCAGCAAGATCACCTGAAGACCTGTTCAGGGTCCTCAGGGTTGGGACACACCTGCTGAGCTGCTCCTGAGAGGCAGTTGTTGAATTTGTCTTTGGGAAGGTGGCCTTCACCTTCCTGAATGTGACCTCAAAAGAGTTGGCATAACCATCAGGAAATTATGGCAGTAAGGAAGGGTGGGACAGTAAGAAAAAAGGGATGAAAGAAAAGACAAAAGCTCTGAAGGGATGAGAGACAAGAGGAGGCTTAGACCAGGGAAGAAGAGAAAGGACATTGAGGCAGGAGACAGGTTGTAAAGACAAGGGAGGAACACTGGAGTTGCAAAGAGTTGAGGTGTGTGCCAGCAAATATGAAGATGACGATGCTACTTGGCTCTTTTTAAAGCACTAGAAGGACCCTGGGGTCTTGTGGATGCTTTCTGCATTGTAAGAACCTTCCATGCTTGCTTGGTACATGCAGGAGGACGAGGTTGAGGAGACACTCACTGGGCCAGAGCTACAAATCCCCAAAAGGTGTTGCTGTGTGTTCAGGGCTCTCCCAGAACAGATGTCCCAGCTTGTTTTCATCTGGGAAGAACCAAGGTTG